>NC_084786.1:964500-1286000 GCF_028858725.1 Colius striatus
TGGCTCCTACCGTCTCAAAAGTAATGCTCAACCCCCCGCGTGTAGAAAATGGGGTGCGGGAGCCACGTGAGTCATCGGCCCCTCCCGGGGAACGAGAGTGCCGGCCTAAAGAGCCCCCGTCTCTGCCCCCCCCACTTAGTGAGCCTGTCCCTGGGGCAGAGAGTGAACTGGCAGAGGCACCGACAGTAGTGCCGGGAGAGGTGCCGGGAGAAGCGCCGGGAGCAGCACCGAGAGTAGTGTCGGGAGCGGCGCTGAGGCGGATGATACCGAGAAAAAAGAAAAAGGTTCTTCTCTACACAAGAGTATTTACAAAGTCAGAGAGGCGAAGGGGCTTCAGAGCAGAGCCCCCGCGGGAGAGCTGCTTCCCATTCGAGCCCAACCCGCCGAGTTACCCCTGGGGCGACTCGCAGGGGAATGCCGAGCGGGCGGAGTCGGGCCGGGGTGCGGCGCAGGATGATCAGAGGAGAGTGGGGGAGCGCGACCCCATGTTAGACTGGGCACCATCGGGCATGTGAGGGAAGACCAAGAAAACACGGGAGAGAGTAATAGCGGCTGCGCCGCCGGCGCCGGGGATGGCACGGAGTGAGCCAGACCCCCCCCGCCCCTTCCATCCGCAGCCGCCACCGCGCAGCCGCTTCCCGCGCCCGGTCGGTGTCTCCGGAGCCCCCCCACACACATCGCACCGACACCGCCGGCCCCGGCCCTCACGGACCGCTGGGCTCGTCCTTTCCATCCTCAGTCCCTTGCCTCAACGAGTGTAAAAACTGTTGGTCGTGATGTTATGCATTTTGCTGTAAATGTGATGATGAATACTGGTTTTCTTACAGGGGAAACTTTCTAAGGTGTTGTAGGTGTCAGGAACAGAACATTTTGGCATTGAGAAACTAAAAGGTGGTTTGTGTTTTAGGCAATTTCAACAACCCAAGCAAAACATGTGGGTTACACTGGCCAAAGCAATCAATCAGTCTACAATATGTTTATCAATGGCCACTCCAGATAATCCTTTTTCTACCTGTTTGATGGGGGTTCCATCAGATGTGGCACAATGGCCTGTACCAAATGCATTAAAAACAAATCCCTTAGTTAAGGGTAATGGCAAAGTTGACAGCTGGGATTTGATCATTTCATGGTTGCCAATAATGACCACAGAGCCACAGGAGTTAGAATTATTGGGATCTATAAAGATGGATGTTTGTGTTATGTTTAATTTTACCGGCAATACCAAAACATTTGGGACAGAATGTGGATCCCATCCTGGGCGTGTATAAGAACAACATCTTGGTGCAATTATACTTCACCAAAAAGATCCAGGTCTAGTCTCGTGCCTGTACAGTTACCAAAGGGAATTTTTCTGATCTGTGGGGACCAGGCATGGCCTGGAATACCCTCGAGATTACAAAGGGGACCACGCAGTTTGGGACAACTGACGATCTTGATGCCTAATCACACAATGATTTAGAAACATCATTGTCCAAAACAATTTGTGCGTGCATTTACTGGCGAATGTGATGACCATGTTACCTTTGGTCTCCCTCAGCAATAATAGCAACTAGTATATTTGCTCCAGGTGTAGGAGTATCTGCTTTATTGACTCAGCTATGCAAATTAGGATAGTGGCCTAGCAAACAAAGTAACCAAACCTCAATGACATTAGAAGACTTGATTGGTAATGTAAGTAGTATCAGCCATAGAACTTTGCAACATAGACCTGCTAGAGATTTTACCTTTAACACAAGTATAATAACTTTGTTTGTCAGCTGTGCTTTTTTTTTTCAGTGTATAAGAAGCAGCTTACCAGGCATGAGTTGCTAAAACTAATGTGCAGATTGTCCTTGAGCTGCTCTCTACTGTGAGAAACAAAGAAGCAAAAATACCTACACAAGGAGCAAGGAGGAAGCTGAGGCAGCGTGTGAAACTGCAAGGCTTCTCGCAGAAAACTACAGCTGGCTTTTAGAGAAAGGACCAATTAGAAGTACTATAAACACGCTGGCTTTGCTGCTGATTGTAAGGGTCTGATGCTTGTTAGTAAAATTTGAGTTATAGGCTGCCCGCAGGGGTCATGGACATACCAGCTATCCCCATGCATTGAGCCACGGTATCCCTCACACTAGTCTTAGGGAGAGGGAGAGCATGGGGTGTAGAAGATATAACGGTCTACTCAGTCTCTCTTGCAGATTGACGTGTTTCTCGGAGTGCTCACCGTGATGCAGATCAAGATGGAGTCACTCAGCTATTGGCAAGATTGAATAATGAAGTGGAACACGACCACCACCTGATCATATCTTCCTGCAATTGACTCAGCTAGCATGTGTGCTGGGCAGACACGTTATGTATCAGCCCGTGTCACAGGACACTGGAGTCATCGAGCATAGGGAATGGGAGATGTGGTAGGCATCCGGAAGATCTTGGGTTGTAACGTGAGAGGTGAAAGGTACAGAAGAGGTGGGCACGGGGTGGAGTGAGAGGAGGTGCTGGTGGTAGCAGATATAAGCACATGGTGTAAACAAAGGGCCAGCCTATATAAGTAGAAGCATAGAACAGTTTATGAAGCAATGGGGAGTTAAACATGTAGCAGGGATTCCCCATTCCCCCACAGGACAGGCCATAATAGAAAGAGCTAATGGGACTCTAAAAAGATATCTTGGCAAATATGGGGATGTCAAAGACCCACATATGAAATTGTTAAAGGCCTTATTTGTTATGAACCACCTGTGTGTGTTTGGGGAACAGAAGCTACCACCTGTAATAATACATCATAATCCAAAGGCACAAAAGGAAAGAAAGAAAGAAATATGGGTTAAATATCATGACCCTAAAACAGGGATATGGCAGCCTCCGGCCAAAGTATTATACTGGGGACGTGGGTATTTGTGTGTTGATTCTCCCACAGGATCCATTTGGGTGCCAGCCAGGTGGACAAGAGCTGTCCTTGAAGCTGCGGAGATCCAACCATCTGACGAAAAAGGACAGGAAGAGATTGAAGAATACATACACCCTCGTCTTGTGGTCATTGGAGGACTGGCTAACAATCAAAAGACTGAAGGTTATATAACAAAAAGACAGTGAATTTAATGAATAATGAGGTGTTTTGTTATAACCATAGCTTTTAGTATAACTATAATTGCTAACAGCTTGATGCATTTTAATCAGCCTAGAGATAATATTTGGATAACCTTTGCTAATCGAACTGGTCAATCATCTCTTTGTCTTAGTTTCGGAGGGGTTACTAATCCTTTTTAAAACATGTTTGGTAGGATTGCCCGTGTGGAATCTGGAGGAACTTTGTGGACTAGTAGATGATAACACCTTTGTAATAGAATGAGGCTGAATGCAATTAGGATGGGAAACGTCAATGTGAGATGATTAAGTCCCTTAATACCACATTAGCCTCACCCCCTGAGGAAATAGACCTGTTTGGAAGTGCCAACGCAAGCTTTGGTACTAATGTAACTGGGGGAAAAATTGGATAAGTTCTAGGCCACAGGATATCCATAACTTTAATAGGAATAAAAAATACTGGGCCACCTTAGACTCTTCTTTGAAGTCAGAAACAGTATTTAAGCAATTGCATTACAGCTGTAATGTTTCTAGTATTACATCACCGAAGAAATTGCCCACGGGTATATTTTTAATCTGTGGACAAAGGGTCTGGAACGGAATACCAGTAAATCCCCCGGGTGGACCCTGTTCTTTGGGGAAACTCTCTTTATTCCACCCTTACTTAACCACGCTAATGCAGCTTGCTGACCATAATAATACCTGTCGCAAAAAATGTAGTTATTATCAGTTTGATTGTACTGATATTGGTCCCCCACGATTTTAGAGTGAGTGGGATTGAAGATAGCTCCCAAAGGAAAGCAGCTGCAAATGTGACACCGTGATGGCTGATAGATTGCATGGGGACCTACTTACTACTGTAGCTGGGGTCTGCCTTCCTGCTTTCTTGTAGCTCCCATACTCAGTGGTATAACTTCTACCTACAGTTTGTATTTTTTCAATGGGAGTTGAGGAGTCAATGTGAGTGTAATTGGAGATAGTTCCCATGGAAAAGCAGCTGCAAATGTGTCACCGTGCTGGCTGATAGACTGCATGGGGATCTACTTAATACTGTAGCTGGGGTCTGCTTCCTGCTCTCTAGTACCTACGATACGCAGTGGTATACGTTAATTGACAACATGTATTTTTTCAAGGGGAAGGGAGCAGTCCAAATGAGTGGGATTCAGGATAGCTCCGCTAGGAAAGCAGCTGCAAGTGTGACACAGTACTACCTAATAGACTGCATGGGGACCTACTAACTACTGTAGCTGGGGTCAGCCTTCCTGCTTTCTTGTAGCTCCCATACTCAGTGGTATAACTTCTAACGCCAGTCTGTATTTTTTCAATGCAAGTTGAGGAGTCAAAGTGAGTGCGATTGGCGATAGCTCCCACAGGAAAGCAGCCGAAAATGTGAGACAGTGCTGGCTGATAGAATGCAGGGGAACCTACTTATCACTGTAGTTAGTGTCTGCATTCCTGCTTTCTTGTAGCTCCCATACTCAGTAATGTAAGTTAAGGGAGGGAATGTGTTATTTTTCAATGGGAGCTGAGCAGTCCAAGTGAGTGGGATTGAAGATAGCTCCCACAGGAAAGCAGCTGCAAATGTGACACTGTGCTGACTGATAGACTGCATGGGGACCTACTTACTACTGTAGCTGGGGTCTGCCTTCCTGCTTTCTTGTAGCTCCAATTTCAGTGGTATACTTTAACAGACACATTTTTTTTCTCAATGGGAACTGAACAGAAAAAGTGTGGTATTGAAGATAGCTCCCACAGGAAAGCAGCTGCAAATGTGACACCATGCTGGCTGCTAGACTGCATGGGGACCTACTTACTACTGTAGCTGGGATGTACCTTCCTGGTTTCTTGTAGCTCCCATACTCAGTGGTACAACTTAACAAACACATGTATTTTTTCAATGGGAGCTGAGGAGAAAAAGTGTGGTATTGAAGATAACTCCCACAGGAAAGCAGCTGCAAATGTGACACCGTGCTGGCTGATAGACTGCATGGGGACCTACTTAATACTGTAGCTGGGGTCTGCCTTCCTGCTTTCTTGTAGCTCCTATACTCAGTGGTATAACTTAACAGACAAAATGTATATTTTTAAAGGGACCTGAGGATAAAAAGTGTGGTATTGAAGATAGCTCCCACAGGAAAGCAGCTGTAAATGTGACACCGTGCTGGCTGATAGACTGCATGGGGACCTACTTACTATTGTAGCTGGGGTCTGCCTTCCTGCTTTCTTGTAGCTCCCATACTCAATGGTATACCTTAACAGACACATTTATTTTTTCAATGGGAGCTGAGGAGAAAAAGTGTGGTATTGAAGAGAGCTCCCACAGGAAAGCAGCTGCATATGTGACACCGTGCTGGCTGATAGACTGCATGGGGACCTACTTACTACTGTAGCTGGGGTCTGCCTTCCTGCTTTCTTGTATCTCCCATACTCAGTGGTATACCTTAACAGACACCTGTATTTTTTCAATGGGAGCTGAGGAGAAAAAGTGTGGTATTGAAGATAGCTCCCACACGAAAGGAGATGCAAACGTGACACCGTGCTGGCTGATAGACTGCATGGGGACCTACTTACTATTGTAGCTGGGGTCTGCCTTCCTACTTTCTTGTAGGTCCCATTCTCAGTGGTATACCTTAATAGACACAGGTATTTTTTCAATGGGAGCTTAACAGAAAAAGTGTGGTATTGAAGATAGCTCCCACAGGAAAGCAGCTGCAAATGTTGACACCGTGCTTTGATAGACTGCATGGGGACCTACTTACTACTGTAGCTGGCGTCTGCTTTCCTGCTTTCTTGTATTTTTTCGAATGGGAGATGAGCCGCCCCCGCAGAAATTCCTCAAACCCAGGCCTGCTACGGGCCCCGGGTCCGTTGCCCCTCTCCGCCGTCACCCCGACAACGGCTTCATTGTGACGCAGGCCGCCCCCACCCAAATTTCGCAAACCCAGGCCTGCTACGGGCCTTGGGTCCGTTACACCTCTGCGCCGTAACCCCGACAACAGGTTCATTGTGACGCAGGCGGCCCCTGACCAAACCTTGCAAACCCAGGCCTCCTGCGGACTCTCGTTCTGTTGCCCCTCTCCGCCGTCACCCTGACAATGACTTCCCTGTGTTGCAGGCCGCCCTCGCCCAAATTCCGCAAACCCAGGCCCGCTGCGATCCTGGGGACCGTTGACCTCTCCGCCGTCACCCCGATAACGGGTTCATTGTGACACAGGCCGCCCCCGCCGAAACCTTGCAAACCCACGCCTGCTGCGGGTCCTGGGTCTGTTGCTCCTCTCCGCCGTCACCCCGACAACGGCTTCCTTGTGACACAGGCTGCCCCTGACAAACTTCCGAAAAACCCAGGCCCGCTGCAAGCCCGGGGTCCGTTGTCCCTCTCCTCCGTCACCCCGAAAACGGTTTCATTGTGACAGAGTGCTGCCCGTTCCCGAAGGAAAACACAAAACAACCGAGGTCGTTTTATGCGGTGCTTTATTGAAGGCCCTAGGGACCTGAGGACTAGTGTCCAAAGTCAGAGCCCCCCACTAACAGAAAATTTCACAGAGTTTATATACTTTTCACAAATGATTACTTCATCAGGTCCCCGTGACGTTTACCAGTTTTCTTAGACTTTAGGATTATGTTGTGCTCTTTCATGTAGTTACTTGAGACTATGCTTATCTGAATCCACAACCAGAAATTTCCATAGATAACAAACAAGTAAACATTCGAGACAAAGATTTCTTTGAGAAAAACAAGATTCAGCATTCAGCATTCTTCACTAATCTCTTTGCTTTGTTTAAGCAAGAATGCACAAGCTCAGCATGCCCCACTAGTTCCCTAGACTGCTAGGTTACATCAGCATCCCACACTGCTCACTAGGCCTCGATACAGACCTTAGCCTAACTACTTCTAACTTTCCATATACAGTAATGCTAACAAGTCCCCCCTTTTGAGCATTCTTCTATCTTGCAAGGATGCTCAACATCATCTGTCTTTATTGTCCGTGTCTCAAGTAGCGGTTTCCTTATATGATGGAGGAGGAGACCCATTTCCAGTTCCATTTCTGGTCATCGCATTCATTAATCTGCAGGTGTTGAGCTTTTCTCTGGTAATGGTTCCTAAAATACACTTGTAAACTATATAAATTATCATCAATAGTATAACAAACATAATTACATATTGGATGACTGAGGAAATCCACCCAGAGACCTGGAGCCCCACTGAATCAAATATTGCTCCTATCCAATTATGTTGAGCTTCTTTTTCAATTTCTTTGGCTTCGGTTTTAACCTTCTCCAATTGTAAAATATCTTTTTCTACTTCGGTTGTCATGTTTGGAATATGGATACAGCAGTGATCAATTCTTTTGCTCAGGTAACCACAGACCCCATGTTCCCGCAGCAGCAACATATCTAAGGCCATTCTATTCTGCAAAGTCATTCTGCTAGTTGCCTGTAGCTGCAAAGTCATATCCTTAAACCCTTTCTTGGTGGCTGCTGCTAATCTTTTAGTCTGGCCCAGTAGCTTATACAACATTTCCCTATTACGGTAAGATGCAACCTGTGCAAACAAAGACTCTAAAGCCCAGCCAAATTTTACTCCATCACTTGGTTCATGCCACTCATCTTCTACCTTGATATCATCACCTATTTCCCTTTTCTTCCGAGCTATCCTTGTTTCTAATTTAGATTGTCTCCAAAATGGGCACAATGTGGGAACTCCCAAGGTTATTTAAGTTACTGGACCATCAACTGGTAAATGGGTGGTCCATTGCCCATGACCCATAACCCAAACTAAGTTTCCTGGACTTCTGATTGTGGTGGATTTGCAATTAATGACCCTTTTTCCATACATCCCTTTCTCATGTACATCTCCCTTTATTTTGTCTTTAATCGTATGATTGTATCCCCAACATTCACACCCCCATTTCAGCAGAACTCTAACAGGGACTAAACCTATCTGACTCTCTGGAGAGTCACAAGTAAAAACTTTCGTACAGTTCCATATTTCTTTCTGATCTCTGGATGGTCTCACGGAAGTGTATGTAGCCATCACACTATCGTGAGTCTGATCTTTCTCCCCTGTCCATTGTATACACCATTGTACTGGACCTAGGTAACTATACGATTCCAACAAACCAAGTCCCCATACTGTGTCCCATTCATCCTCCAAAGTTTGTTGTTGTGTAACATTCTGGCAGATCTCTTAATTCCTAATCTTTTCAACTTTTATTCTTGTGCTACTACACCAATATCCAATTATTGGAATAGTACAGCGACCTTTAATATTGCCACCTCTCCCATAAGGACCTGTTCTAACCCATCTATAATACCCCGGCAATGATCTACACTCTTTTTCCGTTAAATCCCCCTGTATTAAACACCCATTTATCCACTCTTCGTACTTTATTGATACTTGCCTGCAGTTCCAAGTAAAATTAACAGAGGTTTCTGGCATGGTTGTTATTGGAATAATTCCCCAGGGTATAGGTTCACCTGCAGCCTGAGGTAGTGGCAAACATGCTGTAATCTTAGATACATTCTGAATCATTCCAAAATCTCTAATCAACCCGACCACTAAGTTTTCCCGTCCTTCATCTCGATGGAAGTTTATTGTCCCATTTCCTAGATCCCGCACTCTCCTTCGGGTATATTTGGCTCTAATTAATGATACTAATATCCTAGAGTGGGCCCACCATGCATCTTTGGCTATCCAACACCAATACATCCCTTCATCATCTGACTGTACGTCATTTATTATTAATACTATGGTGCCGCCTAACCTCTTCTCTATCCGATATTTCCTTCCAGGCTGTATACTGCTACCTCCAAACCACCACCCAAAATCTGAAAAACTCATTCTGGGATTCACTTTACATGTTAAAATAACTATTTTCCCTTCGTTGGCCTGATACACCCCTTGTGTGGCCCTAATTCCTTGATTCAAATGAGGTCGGCCCTGCACATTTCTTTTTCCATAATTAGAGTAGGGTCCACATACAACTACACATAGATATTGTCCATCCACCTTACCCAACAGAGGTTGAGTATAATTCAGCCATCCTATCCCTCTGTTCCCCACATTCCACCAACTGATTCCTTCCTCGATCCTGTCCCACAATCCTTGAGGTCCCATTTTCCACCATTTAACTTGAACCGGGGCTTCACATTCTCTTTGTGAAGTAAATGCGCAGTTTATCCTCAAGGGTGGGCCATCCCACATATCCATTGAAGCTATTTTTGGTATTACTTCTACTCCCTCCTGAATCGGGGACCAAGGTACCACTCTCAAATCTATTTGCTTATAATCAAAATTTTCCCGAATTAACACCAAACACATGTATACTCCTGCTTCTCCTAACATTAAATTAGTCAATTGCAAGGTAACACTTCCTTTTTGGGTATCCTTATTCCAAACAGTAACAATACTTGCAGTCAATCTGGTTTGTCCTAGTTTCCAAATCGCAATTATTTCCTCGGCTCCAGCTCCTTGGTCATCAGCAATGTCACAGGTTAAATTGACATCCATCCCTTCCATAACAGTAACCACAGGCTCTGTAACAGTGACAAATACAAATCCATTGACCGATACCATTTTCAATAATATCAACAGTACGACAGTTAAGAATGCGGTTTTGCTCGAAATATCATTCGAGTGGGGGATACCACTTGGGTTTCCCATTCGGTTGGAACCTTCTTGATTTGAGTGTAGTGGATCCAAGCGTCGATTCCCGCTACCTTTATGGCTGTGAAAGTTGTCAAGATCACTTGGTGGGGACCGTCCCATGTCTCTCTCAGTGGGTCTGTGAACCAATTCTTCACATAGACCTGATCTCCCAGTTGAATATCATGCACTGGATTTTCCAGCAGGAGCGGCCGATTCCATTGAAGGGCACCCCGTAAGGCGTTGAGAACTCTGTTGAGTGACATAACATAGTTAAAAATCACCTGGTCTCCCAATACATGCGGGTCTCCTTTTAACACGGTGGCATGATAAGGCTTGCCGTACAGTATCTCGTACGGACTTACTCCTATCCTTTCCCTAGGTTTTATCCTAATCCTAAGTAACGCTAACGGCAAAGCTTGGGGCCACTGAAGTTTGGCCTCCTGACATATATTTTTGATCTGATTTTTCAATGTTTGGTTCATCCTTTCTACTTGACCACTAGACTGGGGTCTCCATGGAGTGTGTAAATTCCAGGTAATGTCTAACGTCCTAGCCACCTCCTGAACTATCCCTGCCACAAAATGTGGGCCTCTATCTGATGATAATCCCAGTGGTACTCCAAATCTAGGTATTATTTCTTTCAACAATGTTTTCACCACTTCCTTTGCTTGGTTTGTTCTACAAGGGAAGGCTTCTGGCCACCCCGAAAAGGTGCACACATACACCAACAGGTATTTAAGTCCCTGAGCCCTTGGAAGATCTGAAAAGTCAACCTGCCAATAATCTCCAGGCTCTGGTCCTATTTGTAATTTTCCCAACTGCACCTGTTTCCTTACAATAGGATTATTCTTTAAACAAACTGGGCACATGGCATTCACCCTTTTTGCCAGCGTTAACATTTGGTTGGAAATTATTTCCTTTTTCAAAAATTTTACCAACACCTCTGCTCCCCAATGGCATTTATTGTGTTCAGTCTCTAATATGGACTTCATAACATTTTTGGGCACCACCACTTGTCCCATTGTCGTTACATACCATCCAATTGCATTCTTCTGGGCCTTTAGATATGTCGCCAATTTCTCATCATCAGCAGAATAGCTCGGTCCCCGAATCATATAACAAGAAACAGGGCTCACCTTGGTTGGTATTAAAGCCATCTGAGTCCAAACCTGTCGAGCAGCTTCTTTAGCAGTGATGTCTGCTAGTTCATTCCCTCGATATATCTTTCCTTCTTCTTTACGATGTCCCCTGACGTGCATTACTGCTGCCTTTTCTGGTTTATGTACCGCATCCAACACGGTGAGAACTTCCGATCTATGTTTTATCATAGTCCCTTGTGAGTCCCCGTTCCTTCCACAAGGCACCATGAACATGTACAAGTCCAAAGGCATATTTCGAGTCAGTCCATACATTTACCTTTTTCCAGTACTCAAAATTAATGCCCTGGTAAGTCCAATTATCTCTGCCTTTTGAGCAGATGTCCCAGGGGCTAAAGCCTTTGCTTCAATCACTTGTGCAGCTGTGACCACCGCATATCCCGCATACCTGGTTCCATTTTCCACAAAGCTGGATCCATCGGTAAAGAGATCCCAATCTGAACCTTCTAACGGTGTGTCCTTTAGGTCTGCTCAGCTCGCATACACCTGTTCAATTGTTTCTACACAATCATGAACCAGCTCCCGTTCTTCCTGTTTGCTGCGAAGAAATTCTGCTGGGTTGATATGGTTAGTTATCTTAAGTTCCACATCATCTTGTTCTCTTAATATAGCTTGATATTGTAACATTCTGCTGGATGATAACCAGTGACCCCCCTTTTGTTCCAGGACAGCCAAGACCATATGGGGCACAAAGACCTCCATTTTCCTTCCCACAGTCAGTTTTCGGGCTTCCTGTATGAGGATCACTGTGGCCGTAACTACCCGCAAGCATGACGGCCAACCAGCACTAACATTGTCCAGTTGTTTTGAAAAATATCCCACTGGGCGTTTCCATGACCCTGTTTTCTGGGTCAACACTCCCAGAGCCAGATTCTGCCTTTCATTTACATAAAGCTGAAAATCCTTATTTAAGTCCGGCAACCCTAAGGCAGGTGCTTCTTTCAGAGCTTGTTTTAGCTCCTGAAAGGCTCTTTTCCTTTGTGGACTCCATTCCAATTGGGGCTCCTTCAAAGCCTCATACAAGGGTTTGGCTAACAATCCGAAATTTAGAATCCACAGTCTACACCAACCAATCATTCCTAAAAATGATCTCAGTTCCTGATGATTCCTTGGAAGGGGTATGGCACATATTGCCTCAATTCTGTTTGTGCCCAGTCGTCTCTGACCTTGCATCAATTCACATCCCAAATAAAGAACACTCTCTTTGAGGAGCTGGGCCTTTTCCTTAGATACTCGATATCCTGCTTGTCCCAGCATATTCAGTAAGGCAATTGTAAGCTTCAGGCAAACTTCCTTTTCCTCAGTTGCCAACAGAATATCATCCACATACTGCAAAATCACATAAGAGAATGGAGATTCTCTTACCTGTTCAGTCTTCCATTCCTCCAACTCTTTGGCTAATTGATTTCCGAAAATAGTGGGGCTGTTTTTGAAACCCTGCGGAAGCCGTGTCCATGTCAGTTGTTTCTTCCTTCCCGAATTTGGATCTTCCCATTCAAATGCAAAATACTTCCTACTTGGTAATGCCGGCGGATGCAGAAGAAGGCATCTTTCAAATCAATTACTGTAAACCATTTAAACCTTTCTGAAACAGATGTTAACAGAGTATAAGGGTTAGCAACCACTGGGTGAATGTCCTTTACAATTTCATTTATGGCCCTTAAATCTTGCACTAGCCTATATTTACCATTAGGCTTACTTACAGGAAAAATAGGAGTGTTATACTCAGATTCATATTCCTGTAAAATTCCTTGAATCACAAATTGGGTTATCAGTGGAGCCACTCCTTTCCTAGCCTCCAACTTAATTGGATATTGTCTAACCCTAACCGGCTGGGCTCCTTCCTTTAGTTCTACAACAACAGGCTGGGCAGCTTTTGACTTTCCTGGGGTCCCTGTTTCCCATACCCAGGGTACAACTGCCTGATCTATTTCTTCTGGAATGGGAGTAGGTTCTATTTCCTTTATTACAAAAATTTTCCCAATTTCTTCATTTGGAATCTCCAATTTTACTCTCCCATTTTCAAATATTATTTTCACGTTTAACAAAGACAATAAATCCCTTCCAAACAGGGGCTTGGGACAATTGGGCATATAAAAAAAAATTGATGATCCAATTCCTTTCCCCCAAATTTCAAATTTAGAGGCTGCAAAAATGGTCTTTCTTCCAGCTGACCCACAGCCCCTACCACCTGTACGGTGGTATCACTTATTGGTCCCAGTCTTTTGTTGAGAACTGAATAAGTAGCTCCTGTATCAACTGTGAATTCCTGTTCTTTACCATTTATTTCTAACCTTACCTTTAACCCTTGCTCTAGTCAGCTCTGATTTTGGTAATTCCCCAAAACCAGGGCTTGGGCGACATCTGCCTGAGGCATAGGATAACTACCCATTGTCCCGGCGCCACCCCCCATTCCATTTTTCACAGGACATTCATTTTTCCAATGTCCTATCTATCGACAAAAAGCACACTGATTAGAACCTAGCTTTCCTTGGTTAAGGTTTCCCATTTGAAATCGCCCTCTTCCCCGACCATAACCACCTCTTCCTTGGGCAGAGTCTCCCCTACCACGACCTCGGCCCCTTTGTCCTCCTGATTGTTGAATTACAGCCAGTATACCTGCTTGTTGCCGCTCAGCTGATTCTTTTTCCCCTACTATTATAAACCTTCCATGCAACTTCTAACATTTTATCCAAGTTCCTGGTGTCCTCATCTTCATCCTCTTCTTCCTCCTCATTATCATCGTCCTCACTATCCTGTTCCATCTGAGGTGGAACACAGGGTGGAGCAGAGGGACCCTGTCCACTATGAGCAACTAATAACGATAAATTTTCCTCTGGACCAGAGGAGGCAGCTAAACACTTAACACACACAGATCTCTTCTTACATTCACTACACCCTAATTCCTTTGTTTCCAAAACTAAAATACCACATTCCTTCTGCCAATCCAGTTTTCGCCCTAAATAATAAAACAAATCCAAATACGGGATCTCATCCCATTTCTCATTGTCCCGTAAATACTGCATCAAAGGCGATATAATACCCGGATCGACAGTACCGTTTAGGGGCCACGCAGGTCCCCCTTCTGACTCATATAAAGGCCACCAATGATTACAATAGTTTATCGTTTTACCCTTATTCATATCCTGATGAAATCCAGCACTCCTCCATCTTCCCAGCAAACATCCTAATGGGGTGTTTCCTGGGATTTTACTATTAGACTGAACTAACGGCTTAAAAGTTTTAAGCGGCATCATTTCAAGTATTCACGAAACAAAATAACAGCAGACAAAATAACAGCAAACACAGACACTGTAACGATACAAACAAAAACCACAAAACCAATACCCAGTACCAAACCAACTTGCCACTTCTCGACGCCGCGAGGGGCAAGTGCCGGACCTGCGCAACTTTCGCCTCATCTTACAGCCGGCGCCTAGGCATCCACCAAGACGTCTTAGCCCAACTCAGCGAGGATCGCCGCCTCGTCTTATGAGCAGGCACCCATACCAGAAAATAAAGCACCTATGGACTTACCTTATAGCAGTCGTCCGCCAGGTGCGGGGATCGGGCACGAACCGATGACTCCCCGAGAAACTCTCGGTGCCGGCGTGGAGTAAATCAGCACGCGAACCGCCCCAGCCACCTTCGGAGTCCTGCCGCGGTCGCCAGAAAACTGCTGCCCGTTCCCGAAGGAAAACACAAAACAACCGAGGTCGTTTTATGCGGTGCTTTATTGAGGGCCCTAGGGACCTGAGGACTAGTGTCCAAAGTCAGAGCCCCCCACTAACAGAAAATTTCACAGAGTTTATATACTTTCCACAAATGATTACTTCATCAGGTGCCCGTGATGTTTACCAGTTTTCTTAGACTTTAGGATTATGTTGTGCTCTTTCATGTAGTTACTTGAGACTATGCTTATCTGAATCCACAACCAGAAATTTCCATAGATAACAAACAAGTAAACATTCGAGATAACGATTTCTTTGAGAAAAACAAGATTCAGTGTTCAGCATTCTTCACTAATCTCTTTACTTGTTTAAGCAAGAATGCACAAGCTCAGCATGCCCCACTAGTTCCCTAGACTGCTAGGTTACATCAGCATCCCACACTGCTCACTAGGCCTCGATACAGACCTTAGCCTAACTACTTCTAACTTTCCATATACAGTAATGCTAACAGCGGCGGAGAGGAGCAACGGAACCAGGGCCCGCAGCAGGCCTCGGGTTGCAATGTTTGGGCGGGGGCGGCCTGCGTCACAATGCCGCTGTTGTCAGGGTGACGGCGGAGAGGAGCAACAGTCCCCGGGCCCGTAGCAGGCCTGGGTTTGCGGAATTTGGGCGGTGGCGGCCTGCATCATAAAGAAGCCTCTGTCGGGGTGACGGCAGAGAGGAACAACAGACCCAGGGCCCGCAGCAGGCCTGGGTTTGCAAGATTTGGAGGGGGGCGGCCTGCGTCACAATGACCCCGTTGTCGGGGTGACGGCGGAGAGGGGCAACGGAACCCGGGCCCGTAGCAAGCCTGCGTTTGCGGAACTTGGGCGGGGGCGTCCTGCGTCACAATGTGGTAGTTTGAGCCTGGCTGGATGCCAGGTGCCCACCACACCGCTTTACCCCCCACCTCCTCAGCAAGCCAGGGAAGGGGAGAAAATAAGATGGGAATCTCGTGGGTTGAGATAAAAGCAGTTTAATAAGTAAATAAGCAGCAAAGCCGCGCGCGCGGGAAGCAAAGCAGAAGCAGATAAGCTGTTACTCTCTACTTCCCATCAGCAGCGATGTCCGGCCACCTCCCGAGAAGCAGGGCTTCAGTACGCGTAGCGGTTGCTTTGGGAAGGCCAGAAATGAATCTCGCCTCCCCTTCCTGCTCCTTTCCCCCAGTTTATATTCCTGAGCTGACGTCATATGGTATGGAATATCTCCTTGGTCAGCCTGGGTCAGCTGTCCTGGCCATAGTCCCTCCCAAGATCATGCCCACTCACAGCTATTGGTGAAGGTGGGGGAAGGAATGCTGGAGGGACAGCCCCGATGTTGTGCAAGCGGTAGTCATAATATTGATATCAACAGTAAGCACAGCACTGCAGGAGCTGCTGTGGAAAATCACTACCGTCCCAGACCCACTACAGTCTCCACCCCTTATTCCATACCATTTATGTCATGCTCAGACAAACCATCTTAACAATCCATATACATTCTTATATACTCTCATTAACCAGTACCCCTACTCTTCAACAGACAAACATCATTCTTGTATTCCCTCTTGCATCTTGCATCAAACAAACAAACAACATTCTTATATCTTTCATCCTCTGTAGATGTTCACTGGAGCAGGTCATAACTTCTGTCTCATCCATCAAGATGAATATCCAGGCCAGGGGAAACAGTATGTTCAGTGTTGGGCACCAGCACCGGCTTGGTTTGTCCACTTGTTCGGTTTTTCTTGCAAAGTTCATCTACAACAGATAACTCACATAACAGGTTATTTTTCCCCCAAGGTTAAGTCTCCTTGAGGTACACATCGAGTTTCCCCATCCTTTCTCATCACCCACCAAGTACAGCCAGGCCCTTGAGCAAAGACAATCCCACGAATGGGTTTGCCTTTTCCCATGGGAGGTGCAACCCATACTGCCTTCCCCAGCCATTTCCCTGGGTGCACTACGGGGACCTTATCTCCTCCCACAGTATGTAGTGGTTTTGTTTGGGCAGGACCAGGACGGTTAGTTGAACCTCTGCTATTGACCAGCCAAGTGGCTTCTGCTAAATTTTTATCCCACTGCTTCCATGCCCCATTGCCCAGTGCTCTCAACATGGTCTTTAGTAACCCATTATATCTCTCAATCTTTCCAGAGGCTTGTGGGTGATAGGGGATGTGGTATATCCACTCAATGCCATGTTTCTTTGCCCAGGAGTTTATGAGATTATTTCGAAAATGAGTTCCATTATCTGATTCAATTCTTTCTGGAGTGCCGTGTCGCCACAAAACTTGCCTTTCAAGACCCAAGACAGTATTTTGGGCAGTGGCATGGTTTACAGGGTATGTTTCCAACCAACCAGTAGTTGCCTCCACCATGGTGAGTATATACCGCTTGCCTTGATGTGTTCGTGGTAGTGGTCCAACATAGTCAATTTGCCAGGCCTCACCATACTGAAAACCCAGCCATCGGCCTCTGTTCCAGGGAGACTTGATTCGTGTGGCTCGCTTGATTGCGGCACATGTTTCACATTCATGGGTGACCTGTGTGATGGCTTCCATGGTCAAGTCCACCCCTCGATCACGAGCCCATCTATATGTTGCATCTCTTCCCAGATGTCCTGATGTTTCATGGGCCCATCGAGCTATAAATAGCTCACCTTTACGCTCCCAGTCTAGATCTACCTGAGCTAGTTCAATTTTAGCAGCTTTATCTACCTGTTGGTTATTCCATTGTTCTTCATTGGCACGGCTTTTTGGCACATGAGCATCTACATGACGTACTTTCAGAGTCATATTTTCCACC
The DNA here is from genome assembly GCF_028858725.1 of Colius striatus. Taxonomy (NCBI): domain Eukaryota; kingdom Metazoa; phylum Chordata; class Aves; order Coliiformes; family Coliidae; genus Colius; species Colius striatus. The sequence goes on from NC_084786.1 coordinate 981,856, forward strand.
CGAGCAGCAATGTCTTGCCATAATGCAGCAGCCCAGATGGGTTTACCCTTGCGCTGCCAGTTGGTCTTCTTCCATTGCTGTAGCCATCCCCATAAAGCATTAGCCACCATCCAGGAGTCAGTGTAAAGATAGAGTACTGGCCACTTCTCTCGTTCTGCAATCTTTAGAGCTAGTTGGATAGCCTTCACTTCAGCAAACTGACTTGACTCACCTTCTCCTTCAGTGGCCTCAACAACTCGTCGTGTGGGACTCCACACAGCAGCTTTCCACTTACGATGATTTCCTACCACGCGGCAGGATCCATCAGTAAACAAAGCATAATGCCTCTCATCTTCTGACAATTCATTATATGGTGGTGCCTCTTGGGCGCGAGCTACTTCCTCAGGCAATGCTCCAAAATCTCTGCCTTCTGGCCAGTCCATGATTTCTTCCAGGATTCCTGGGCGATTAGATTTCCCCAGCCGAGATCGTTGTGTAATCAACGCCATCCACTTACTCCATGTAGCGCTGGTTGCATGATGTATAGAAGGGGTTTTCCCTTTGAACATCCAGTGTAACACAGGCAGACGTGGTGCCAAGAGGAGATGAGCTTCTGTGCCAATGACTTCTGAAGCAGCTCGAAGTCCCTCATATGCTGCTAGTATTTCTTTTTCAGTTGGGGTGTAGTGGGCTTCCGATCCTCGATATCCTCGGCTCCAAAACCCTAATGGTCGACCTCGGGTTTCTCCAGATGTTTTCTGCCAGAGGCTCCAGGTGAGACCATGCTCTCCAGCGGCAGTGTAGAGGATATTCTGCACATCTGGTCCTGTACGGATGGGCCCAAGGGCGACTGCATGAGCTATTTCCTGTTTAATTTGTTGAAAAGCTTGTTGTTGCTCAAGGCCCCACTCAAAACAGTTCTTCTTTCTGGTGACTCTAAAGAGAGGGCTCACAAGCTGACTATAACCTGGGATATGCATCCTCCAGAATCCCACAAGGCCCAGGAAAGCTTGTGTTTCTTTCTTATTAGTCGGTTGAGACATAGTAGCTATTTTATTCACAACATCCATAGGCACATGCCGACGCCCATCTTGCCATTTTATGCCCAAAAACTGTATCTCTTGTGCAGGTCCCTTTACTTTGTTTCTTTTTATAGCAAAACCAGCTTTCAGGAGAATCTGTATTATTCTTTTCCCTTTCTCAAACACTTCTTCTGCCTTGTTGCCCCATACAATTATGTCATCAATGTACTGTAAATGTTCAGGGGCATCACCCGTTTCCAGCACAGTTTGGATTAGACCATGGCAAATAGTAGGACTATGTTTCCACCCCTGGGGCAATCGATTCCAGGTATATTGGACACCTCTCCATGTGAAGGCAAATTGTGGCCTGCACTCTGCTGCCAATGGAATTGAGAAGAATGCATTAGCGATGTCAATCGTAGCATACCACTTGGCTGCTTTTGACTCCAGTTCATACTGGAGCTCTAACATGTCTGGTACAGCAGCACTCAGTGGTGGTGTCACTTCGTTCAGGCCACGATAGTCTACTGTTAACCTCCACCCTCCATCAGATTTTTTCACAGGCCATATGGGACTATTAAATGGAGAATGAGTTTTGCTAATTACTCCTTGAGCCTCCAGTTGATGAATCCACTCACGGATGGGAGCCAGGGAATCTCGGTTCGTGCGATATTGCCTCCGGTGCACTGTCCTGGTAGCAATTGGTACCTGTTGCTCTTGAACTTGCAGCAATCCCACAACAAAAGGGTCTTCTGAGAGGCCAGGTAAATTAGAGAGTTGTTTGATTTTCTCTGTATCTACAGTGGCTATACCAAAAGCCCATCGATACCCCTTGGGGTCTTTGAAGTACCCTCTCCTGAGGTAATCTATGCCAAGAATACAAGGGGCCTCTGGACCAGTCACAATGGGGTGTTTTTTCCATTTGTCCCCTGTTAAGCTCACTTCAGCCTCTAATACAGATAATTCTTCACATCCCCCTGTCACTCCAGAGATCCAGACAGAATCTGTGCCTCTATACCTTGATGGCATCAATGTACACTGTGCCCCTGTGTCTACTAAGGCTTTATACCTTTGTGGGTTTGATGTGCCAGGCCATCGAACCCACACAGTCCAGTAGATTCGATCATCCCTTTCCTCCTCCTGGCTGGAGGCAGGGACCCTCTATTTCTGTTCTTCATCAGAGTATTCGCTATCTGATCCTTGCAATTGCAGACCTGAAGTCTCCTCATTGGCTTCGAAGGAAGTAGTTGCAGTTCTTCTATGTCTTGGAGATTGTTGATTGTCCTCTTTTGTTTTGGCAGCCACTCTGCTGACAGCCCTCTTGGGCGGTCCTTTTCTAACAGCTGCCTTCCCCCTTAGTTCACGTACACGCGCTTCTAGCTTAAAAGTGGGTTCACCATCCCACTTCCTCATATCCTCTCCTTGGCCACGCAAAAAGAGCCAGAGTTCATTTCGCGGTGTACTCCTGCGTCTGGGACTTCCCTTTCCCCTGGTCGGGACAGTGGATGACTGAATTCTTGAGGCAGATCTAACAATCAGGCCATCATCCCACACTGATGAGGAGGTGCAGAGGCTCTCTTCATAGTTCTGTAACCAAGAAGATACCCTCTCCACTGTTGGTATGTCCATGTCTGGATGATACACCATTGCCAGGATATTAGAATATGTAGCTGGGGCACTCTGGATCACTTTTCTCAACATGGCCCGTGTACACTGGACATCGTCTGGATCTGTGGAGGCCTCAACATTATCCAGATCACCATAGATGACTTCCAACACAGCTAATTCCCTTAGATATTGGATCCCTTCATCAGCTCTAGTCCAGTTTCCTCGGGCATTTACAAGGTCTTCCTTGAATGGGTATCTTGCCCGTACACTTGAGAGGAGTCGTTTCCAGAGACTACAAACTGAGGTTTTCTTTCCAATGCCTTTATCAATTCCCCGGTCCCTAGCAAGAGATCCTAGCTGTTGGGCTTCTCTGCCTTCCAATTGTTGACTGTCAGCCCCGTTATCCCAGCATCGGAGCAGCCAGGCACCAATCCGCTCACCTGGCTGGCGACTGTAATCTTTTCGCATATCTCTAAGTTCTGTTGAGGTGAGGGACCGAGTAGTTTCCATTTCCTTTTTGATTTCTCTCACTTCTCCTGATCTCCTTACCGAAGGACCAGTTTCTTCTTCTAGCCTTTCCTCTTCCTCCTCGTCTGCCCTTACTAATCGATGATATGGACTTGACCTCCTTATCCACTGCTTCTTTTTCACTACTGGGGCAACCACTGTGGTTGTTGTTTGGTTCCCTGACTCAACCATGGTAGTCTCAGGTATAGTTTGAATTTCCACCTCGGCCATAGTTCTCTGAGAGGGCTGGACTGCGACTGACTCAACTATGTTGGTCTCAGGTATAGTTTGAATTTCCACCTCGGCCATAGTTCTCTGAGAGGGCTGGACTGCGACTGACTCAACTATGTTGGTCTCAGGTACCGTTTGAGTTTCCATTTCAATTACAGTTCTCTGAGAGGACTGGAATGCAGCTCGGTAGGCAGAGGCTAGGCCCCAGTATAGTGCCTGAACCTGATGGGCCTCATTAGGGTAGGTAAGACACCCTGCTATCAGGTAGCGTGTCAGTAAAGCAGGGTTTTTTATCTGTTCAGATGTAAAATCCCAGATTACAGGAGGTGATAACCGTCCTAGGAATTTGCCTAAATTCATCCACATACCCTGCCACCCAGGGACTGGCCGCTTCAGGGGGCATTTTAACATGTTTCCATCGCAAATTTGTACTCTCTGATACCCAGATGACTCCAGATTCCACAAGATATATAATATACCAACCATGTTAATTAGTAATATTAAAACTCTCGTATAAGGGTGACTAAGGACCTGGGAAGTCTGTGTAACAGAATTGTCTAGATCAGTCCGAGCTGAGGAGAAAGAGGTGCTTTGCCCCATGGCCTCCACAAGATAGCTCCCACAGCACACTAAATTCATCAGTAACAGAATGAGACTTGCTATTATTATTTGGGCCATCATGTTCCCAGGCCCTTTCATCCTCTTCACAAAATTATATAGCCAGCTTAGCAAAGCTATTAAGGTTAAAGCACAGCCGAGAGTCAATGTTAGGAGCATCATGTTCCCAAACATTAGAAAGTGTAAGATAAGCTGCATAACAGCAAGGCCCCGTGACCAGCACAGGAACTTTGCTCTCATTGGTTTACTGTAATTGCAATGCAGTTAATGTAAATCTGCTATTATCTCGCCCCACGTTGGGCGCCAAAAGGGCTGTGGTAGTTTGAGCCTGGCTGGATGCCAGGTGCCCACCACACCGCTTTACCCCCCACCTCCCGAGAAGCAAGCCAGGGAAGGGGAGAAAATAAGATGGGAATCTCGTGGGTTGAGATAAAAGCAGTTTAATAAGTAAATAAGCAGCAAAGCCGCGCGCGCGGGAAGCAAAGCAGAAGCAGATAAGCTGTTACTCTCTACTTCCCATCAGCAGCGATGTCCGGCCACCTCCCGAGAAGCAGGGCTTCAGTACGCGTAGCGGTTGCTTTGGGAAGGCCAGAAATGAATCTCGCCTCCCCTTCCTGCTCCTTTCCCCCAGTTTATATTCCTGAGCTGACGTCATATGGTATGGAATATCTCCTTGGTCAGCCTGGGTCAGCTGTCCTGGCCATAGTCCCTCCCAAGATCATGCCCACTCACAGCTATTGGTGAAGGTGGGGGAAGGAATGCTGGAGGGACAGCCCCGATGTTGTGCAAGCGGTAGTCATAATATTGATATCAACAGTAAGCACAGCACTGCAGGAGCTGCTGTGGAAAATCACTACCGTCCCAGACCCACTACACACAAGGAAGGCGTTGTCGGGGTGACGGCAGAGAGGGGTAAGTGACCCTGGGCCTGCAGCGGGCCTGGGTTTGCGGGGTTTGGTCGGGGGCGGCCTACGTCACAAGGAAGCCGTTGTCGGGGTGACGACGGAGAGGGGCAACAGACCCAGGGCCCGCAGTAGGCGTGAGTTTGCAAGGTTTGGGCGGGGGCGGCCTGCATCACAATGAACCTGTTGTCGGGGTGACGTTGGAGAGGAGCAACGGACCCCGGGCGCGTAGAAGGCCTGGGTTTGTGGAATTTGGCTGGGGTTTGCCTTCGTCACAAGGAAGTCGTTGTCGGGGTGACGGCGGAGAGGGGCAAAAGACCCAGGGCCCATAGTGGGCCTGGGTTTGCGGAATTTGGGTGAGGGCGGCCGGCGTCATAATGAAGCCATTGTCGAAGTGACGGCGAAGACGGGCAAAAAACCCCGGGCCCGCAGCGGGCCTGGGTTTTCAAGGTTTGGGCGGGGGCGGCCTGCGTCACAATGCCCCTGTTGTCAGGGTGACGACAGTGAGGGGCAACGGACCCCAGGCCCGTAGGAGGCCTGGGTTTGCAGAATTTGGCCGGGGGCAGCCTGCGTCACATGGAAGCCGTTGTCTGGGTGACGGTGGAGAGGGGTAACAGACCCAGGGCCCGTAGTGGGCTTGGGTTTGCAGAATTTGGGCGAGGGCGCCGATGTCATAATGAAGCCGTTGTCGAAGTGACGGCAAAGACGGGCAAAAAACCCCGGGCCCGCAGCGGGCCTGGGTTTGCGGGGTTTGGGCCAAGGCGGCCTGAGTCTCAAAGAAGCCTATGTCGGGGTGACGGCGGAGAGGGGTAATGGTCCCCGGGCTCACAGCGGGCCTGCGTTTACGGAATTTGGTCGGGGGCGGCCTGCGTCAAAATGAAGCTGTTGTCGGAGTGACAGCGGAGAGGGGCAAAAAACCCGGGTCTGCAGCGGGCCTGGATTTGAGGTGTTTGGGCAGGGGCGGCCTGCATCACAAGGAAGTCGTTGTCGGGGTAACGGCGGAGAGCGGTAACGGAGCCAGGGCCCGCAGCAGGCGTGGGATTGCAAGGTTTGGGCAGGGGCGGCGTGCGTCACAATGAACCTGTTGTTGACGTGAGGGCGGAGAGGGGCAAAAAACCCCGGGCCTGCAGCAGGCCTGGGTTTGAAAGGTTTGGGCGGGGGCGGCCTGTGTCACAATGAACCCGTTGTTGGGGTGACAGCGGAGAGGGGCAACGATCCCCAGGCTCGCAGCGGGCCTGGGTTTGTGGAATTTGGGCGGGGGCGGCCCGCGTCACAAGGAAGGCTCTGCCGGGGTGACGGCGGAGAGGGGCAACGGACCCAGCGCCTGCAGCAGACGTGGGTTTTCAAGGTTTGGACAGGGGCGGCCTGCATCACAATGAACTCGTTGTTGGGGTGGCGGAGGAGAGGGGAAACTAACCCGGGGCTATTAGCAGGCCTGGGTTTGCGGAATTTGGGCGGGGGCGATCTGTGTCACAAGGAAGCCGTTGTCAGTGTGACGGCGGAGAGGGGTAACGGACCCAGGGCCCACAGCAGACGTGGGTTTGCAAGGTTTGGGCGGGGGTGGTCTGCATCACAAGGAAGCTGTTGTCGGGGTGACGGCGGAGAGGGGCAAAAAACCCCGGGCCCGCAGCAGGCCTGGGTTTTCAAGGTTTTGTCAGGGGCGGTCTGTGTAACAAGGAAGCCATTGCCGGGGTGACGGTGGAGAGGGGCAACAGACCAAGGGCCTGCAGCAGGCCTGGGTTTGGAAGATTTGGAGGGGGGCGGCCTGCGTCACAATGAACTCGTTGTCGGGGTGACGACGGAGAGGGTCAACGGAACCCGGGCCCGTAGCAGGCCTGGGTTTGCGGAATTTGAGCGGGGGCGTCCTGCGTCACAAGGAAGGCGTTGTCAGGTGACGGCGGAGAGGGGTAACGAACCCTCGGCCTGCAGCGGGCCTGGGTTTGCAGGGTTTGGTCAGGGGCAGCCTACGTCACAAGGAAGCCGTTCTCGGGGTGACGGCAGAGAGGAGCAACGGACCTCGGGCCCGTAGCAGTCCTGGGTTTGAAGAATTTTGGCGGGGGTGGCCTGAGTCACAAGGAAGCCATTGTCGGGGTGGCAGCGGAGAGGAGCAACGGAATCAGGGCCCCCAGCAGGCCTGGGTTTGCAAGGTTTGGGCAAGGCTGGCCTGTGTCACAATGAACCAGTTGTCAGAATTATGTCGGAGAACTGCAACGGATCCCGGGCCCGTAGAGGCCTGAGTTTGCGGAATTTGGCTGGGGGCGGCCTGCATCACAAGGAAGGCGTTGTTGGGGTGATGGCGGAGAGGGGCAACGGACCGCGGGCCTGTAGCAGGCCTGGGTTTGCGGAATTTGGCCGGGGGAAGCCTGCGTCACATGGAAGCCGTTGTCGGTGTGACGGCAGAGAGGGGTAACAGACTCAGTGCCCGTAGCAGGCCTGGGTTTGCGGAATTTGGGCGAGGGCAGCCGGCACCATAATGAAGCCGTTGACGAAGTGACGGCGAAGAGGGGCAAAAAACCCTCGGCCCGCAGTAGGCCTGGACTTGCGGTGCTTGGGCGGGGGCATCCTGCGTCACAAAGAAGCCGTTGTCGGGGTGACGGAGGAGAGGAGCAATGGTCCCCGGGCTCACAGCGGGCCTGGGTTTACGGAATTTGGGCGGGGGCCGCCTGCGTCATAATGAAGCTGTTGTCGGAGTGACGGCAGAGAGGGGCAAAAAGCCCGGGCCTGCAGCAGGCCTGGGTTTGCAAGTTTTGGGCGGGGGTGGCCTGTGTCATAATGAACCCGTTGTTGGGGTGACGGCGGAGAGGGGCAACGGTCCCCAGGCTCGCAGCGGGCCTGGGTTTGGGGAATTTGGGCAGGGGCAGCCTGCTTCACAAGGAAGCCGTTGTCGGGGTGATGGCGGAGAGGGGCAATGGACCCAGGGCCTGCAGCAGGCCTGGGTTTGCAAGGTTTTGGCGGGGGCGGACTGCGTCACAATGAAACTGTTGTCGGGGCGACGGATGAGAAGGGCAACGGACACCGGACCCGTATCAGGCCTGGGTTTGCGGAATTTGGGCGGGGGTGGTCTGCGTCGCAAGGAAGCCGTTGTCGGGATTACAGCGGAGAGGGGCAACAGACCCAGAGCCCGCAGCAGGCCTGGGTTTTAGAGGTTTGGGCGGGGCGGCCTGCGTCACAATGAAGCCGTTGTCACGGTGACGGCGGAGAGGGGCAACGGTCCCCAGGCCCGCAGTGGGCCCGGGTTTGCGGAATTTGGGCGGGGGCGGTCGGCGTCACAATCAAGCCGTTGTTGGGGTGACAGCGGAGAGGGGAAAAAAACCCCAGCCCCGCAGCAGACCTGGAGCAGGCGTGGTTTGGTCAGGGGCGCCCTGCTTCACAAGGAAGCCTCTGTCGGGGTGGCGGAGGAGAGGGGCAACGGACCCGGTGCCCGTAGCAGGCCTGGGTTTACGGAATTTGGGCGGTGGCGACCTGTGTCACAAGGAAGCCATTGTCGGTGTGACGGTGGAGAGGGGCAACGGACCCCGGGCCTGTAGGAGGCCTGGGTTTGCGGAATTTGGGCAGGGGCGGCCTGCGTCACAGGGAAGTCGTTGTTGGGGTGACGGCAGAGAGGGGCAACAGACCCAAGGCCCGCAGCAGGCCTGGGTTTGCAAGGTTTGGTCAGGGGCGGCCTGTGTCACAATGAACCAGTTGTTGGAATTACAGCGGAGAGCTGCAACGGACCTTGGGCCCGTAGCATGCCTGGGTTTGCAAGGTTTTGGCGGGGGCTTCCTGCGTCACAAGGAACCCGTTGTTGGGGTGATGGCGGAGAGGTGCAACTTACCCCGGGCTCTCAGCAGGCCTGGGTTTGCGGAATTTGGGCGGGGGCGGCCTGTGTCACAAGGAAGACGTTGATGGGGTGACGATGGAGAGGAGCAACGGTCTCCAGGCTCGAAGCGGGCCTGGGTTTGCGGAATTTGGGCGGATGCAGCCTGCGTCACAAGAAGCCGTTGTCGGGGTGAACGACGGAGAGCGACAACGGACCTAGGGCCTGCAGGAGGCCTCGGTTTGCAAGGTTTCGGCGGGGGCGGCCTGCGTCACAAGGAAGCTGTTGTTGGGGAGACGGAGGAGAGGGGCAAAAAACCCCAGGCCTGTAGCATGCCAAGGTTTGCGGAATGTGGGTGGGGGCGGCCTGCCTCACAGAGAAGTCATTGTCGGGGTGAAAGCGGAGAGCGGCAACGGACCCAGGGCCCGCAGCAGGCGTGGGTTTGCAAGGTATGGGCGAGGGTGACGTGCGTCATAATGAACCCGTTGTTGGGGTGATGACGGAGAGAGGAAAAAAACCCCAGGCCCGCAACAGGCCTGGGTTAGCAAGGTTTGGGCAGGGGCGGCCTGCGTCACAATGAACCCGTTATAGGGGTGACGGAGGAGAGGGGCAACGGACCCGTGGCCCGTAGCAGGCCCGGGTTTTTGGAATTTGGGGGGGGGCGGCCTGCGTCACAACACAGTCACTGTCGGGGTGACAGTGGAGAGGGGCAACAGACCCAGGGCCCTCAGCAGGCCTAGGTTTGTAAGGTTTGGGCGGGGGCGGTTTGCGTCACAATGAAGCTGTTGTCGGTGTGACGGAGGAGAGGGACAACGGACCCCAGGCCAGTAGCAGGCCTGGGTTTGCGGAATTTGGGCAGGGACGGCCTGCGTCACAATGAACCTGATGTCGGGGTGACAGCGGAGAGCGGAAACAGCCCCCGGGCCCGTAGTAGGCCTGGGTTTGCAAGGTTTGGGCGGGGGCGGCATGTGTCACAAGGAAGCCGTTGTCGGGGAGACGGAGGAGAAGGGCAAAAAACCCCGGGCCCGTAGCATGCCAAGGTTTGCGGAATTTGGGCGGGGGCGGACTGCGTCACAGGGAAGTCGTTGTCGGAGTGACGGCGTAGAGGGGCAACAGACCCAGGGCCCGCAGCAGGCGTGGGTTTGGAAGATTTGGGCGGTGGTGGCCTGTGTCACAATGAACCCGTTGTCGGGGTGACGGCGGAAAGGGGGAACTGATTCTGGGCCCGTAGCAGGCCTGGATTTGCGGAATTTGGGTGGGGGCGGCCTGTGTCACAAGGAAGCCGTGGTCGGGGTGACGGTGGAGAGGGGCAACGATCTCCAGGCTCGCAGCGCGCGTGGGTTTGCAGAATTTGGGCAAGGGCGGCCTGCGTCACTAGGAAGCCATTGTCGGAGTGACGGCGGAGAGAGGCAACGGACCCAAGGCTCGCAGCTGGCCTGGGTTTGCAAGGTTTGGGCCGGGGCGGCCTGCGTCACAATGAACCCGTTGTCGGGGTGATGGCGGAGAGGGGTAAAGGACCCTGTGCCAGTAGCAGACCTGGGTTTGCAAGGTGTGGACGGGGGAGGCCATCGTCACAATGAACCCGTTGTCGGGGTGACGGCGGAGAGGGGCAACGGTCCTCAGACTCGTAGCGGACCTGGGTTTGCAGAATTTGGGTGGGGGTGGCCTGCGTCACAGGGAACACGTTGTCGGGGTGACGGCGAAGAGGGGCAAAAAACATCGGGCCCGCAGCAGGCCTGGGTTTTCAAGGTTTGGGCGGTGGTGGCCTGTGTCACAATGAACCCGTTGTCGGGGTGACGGCGGAAAGGGGGAACTGATTCTGGGCCCGTAGCAGGCCTGGGTTTGCGGAATTTGGGCGGGGGCGGCCTGCGTCACAATGAAGGCATTGTCGGGGTGACAGCGGAGAGGGGCAACAGACCCCGGGCCCGTAGGAGGCCTGGGTTTTCAAGGTTTGGGCGGGGGTGGCCCACGTCACAATGAACCCGTTGTCGGGGTGACGGCGGAGAGGGGCAATGGACCCAGGGCCCGCAGCAGGCCTGGGTTTGCAAGGTTTAGGCGGGGGCGACCTGCGTCACATTGAACCTGTTATCGGGGTTACGGCACAGAGGTGCAACGAACCCCAGACCCGTAGCAGGCTTGGGTTTGCAGAATTTAACCAGGGGCGGCCTGCGTTACATTGAAGCCGTTGTCGGGGTGACGACGGAAAGGGGCAATGGACCCAGGGCTCGCAGCAGGCCTGGGTTTCCAAGGTTTGGACGGGGGCGGCCTGCGTCACAGGGAAGTCGTTGTCGGGGTGACGGCAGAGAGGTGGAACCGACCCCGGGCCCTTAGCAGGCCTGGGTTCGCAAGGTTTTGGCGGGGGCAGCCTGTGTCACAAGGAAGCCGTTGTTGGAGTGACGGCGGAAAGGGGCAACGGACTCAGGGCCCGCAGCAGGCATGGATTTGCAAGGTTTGGTCGGGGGCGGCCTGCGTCACAAGGAAGTCGTTGTCGGGGTGACGGCGGAGAGGGGCAACGGACCCAGGGCCCACAGCAGTTCTGGGTTTGCAAGTTTTTGGCAGGGGCGGCCTGTGTCACAATGAACCCGTTGTCGGGGTGAGGGTGGAGAGGGGCAACATTCCCCAGGCTCCCAGCGGGCCTGGGTTTGCGGAATTTGAGCGGGGGTGGCCTGCGTGACAAGAAAGTCATTGTCGGGGTGACGGCGGAGAGGGGCAACAGACCCAGGGCTTGTAGCAGGCCTGGGTTTGCGTGGTTTAGGTGCGGGCGGCCTGCGTCACAATGAACACATTGGCGGGGTGAGGTTGCAAAGGGGCAACGGACCCAGGGCCTGCAGCAGGCCTGTTTTTGCAAGGTTTGGGTGGGCCAGCCTGCGTCACAATGAACCCGCTGTCGGGGTGACGGCGTAGAAGAGCTATGGACCTCAGGCTCGCAACGGGCCTGGGTTTGCGGAATTTGGGTGGAGGCCGCCCGCGTCACTAGGAAGGCGTTGTCGGGATTACGGCAGAGAGGGGCAACGGACCCCGGGCCCGTAGCAGGCCTGTGTTTGCGGAATTTGGGCGGGGGCGGCCTTCGTCACAAAGAAGCCGTTGTTGGATTGACGGCGGAGAGGGGTTAAAAAACACCGGGCCTGCAGAAGGCCTGGGTTTGCAAGGTTTGGGTTTTGGCGGCCTGCATCACAATGAACCCGCTGTTGGGGTGACGGCGGAGTGGGGCAAGGGACACAGGGTCGGCAGCAGGCCTGGGTTTGCAAGGTTTGGGTGTTGGCGGCCTGCGTCACAATGAACCCGCTGTCGGGGTGACGGCGGAGAGGGATAAAGGGACTAAGGGTCCGCAGAAGGCCTGGGTTTGCGAGGTTTGGGTGTTAGCGGCCTGCGTTACAATGAACCTGTTGTTGGGGTGATGGCGGAGAGGGGCAACGGTCCCCAGGCCCGTAGCAGACCTGGGTTTGCAGAATTTGGGCGGGGGCAGCCTGCGTAGAAAGTAAGCCGTTGTCGGGGTGATGAGGAGAGGGACAACGGACCCAGGGCCAGCAGTAGGCCTGGCTTTGCGGAATTTGGGCTCGGGCGGCCTGCGAAACAAGGAAGCTGTTGTCGACATGATGGCGGAGAGGGGCAACGGACCAAGGGCCCTCAGCAGGCCGGGGTTTTCAAGGTTTGGGCGGAGGCGACCTGCGTCACAATTAACACATTGTCAGGGTGACGGCGGAGAGGGGTAACGGTCCCCAGGCCTTTAGCGGGCCTGGGTTTGTGGAATTTGGGCGGGGGCGGCCTACGTCACAAGAAAGTCTTTGTCGGGGTGACGGCGGAGAGGGTCAATGGACGCAGGGCCCGCAGCAGGCGTGGGATTGCAAGGTTTGGGCGGGGGGAGCCTGCGTCACAATGAACCGGTTGTTGGGGTGATGATGAAGAGGGGAAAAAAAGGCGTGCCCACAGCAGGCCTAGGTTTGAAACGTTTGGGCGGGGGTGCCTGTATCACAATGAACCCGTTGTTGGGGTGACGGCAGAGAGGGGCAACGGTCCCTAGGCTCGCAGCAAACCTGGGTTTGCGGAATTTGGGCGGGGGCGGCCTGCGTCACAGGGAAGTCATTCTCGCGGTGATGGCAGAGAGGGGAAAAAACACCGGGCCCGCAGCAGGCCTGGTTTTGCAAGGTTTGGGCGGGGGTGGCCTGCATCACAATGAACCCGCAGTCGGGGTGACGGCGGAGAGGGGCAACGATCCCCAGGCTCGCAGTGGGCCTGGGTTTGCGGAATTTGGGCACGGGCGGCCTGCGAAACATGGAAGCCGTTGTCGGGGTGACGGCGGAGAGGGTCAACGGACCCAGGGCCCGCAGCAGGCGTGGGTTTGCAAGGTTTGGGCGGGGGTAGCCTGCGTTACAATGAACCCGTTGTTGGGGAGATGATGGAGAGGGGAGAAAAACCCCATGCCCAGAGCAGGCCTAGTTTTGTAAGGTTTGGGCGGGGGTGCGTGTGTCACAATGAACCCGTTGTTGGGGTGACGGCGGAGAGGGGCAACGGTCCCAGGGCCGCAGCGGGCCTGGGTTTCCGGAATTTGGGCGGGAGCGGCCTGCCTCACAGGGAAGTCGTTGTCTGGGGGACGGCGGAAAGGGGGCAAAAAACACCGGGCCCGCAGCAGGCCTGGGTTTTCAAAGTTTGGTGAGGGGCGGCCTGTGTCACAATGAACCCATTGTCGGGGTGACGGCGGAGAGGGACAACAGACCCAGGGACCGCAGCAGGCCTGGGTTTGGAAGATTTGGTTGTTGGCGGCCTGCTTCACAATGAACCTGTTGTCGGGGTTACGATGGAGAAGGGTAAAGGTCCCCAGGCCTGTAGCAGGTCTGGGTTTGTAAGGTTTGGGCGGGGGCAGCCCGCCTCACAATGACTCTGTTGTGGGGGTGATGGCGGAGAGGGGCAACGGTTCCCAGTATCGCAGAGGGGCCTGGGATTGTGGAATTTGGGCGGGGGCGGCCTGTGTTACAGTAAACCCGTTGTCGGGATGACGGCAGAGAGGAGCAACGGTCCCCAGGCGACGTCGGAAAGGGGCAAAACACGACGGGCCGGCAGCAGGCCTGGGTGTGCAAGGTTTGGGCGGGGGCCGCCTGCATCACAACGAACCCGTTGTCGGGTTGACAGCGGAGAGGGGCAACGGAACCCGGGCCCGTAGAAGGCCTGGGTTTGCGGAATTTGGGCGGGGCCGGCATGCATCACAGGGAAGTCGTTGTCGGGGTGACGGCAGAGAGGTGCAAAAGACCCAGGTCCCGTAGCACGCCTGGGTTTGCAAGGTTTAGGTGGGGCAGTCTGCGTTACAATGAACCTGTTGTCAGGGTGACGGCGGAGAGGGGCAACGGACCCAGGGCCCACAGCAGGCCTGGGTTTTCAAGATTTTGGCGGGGGCGGTCTGTGTTACAATGAACCCGTTGTCGGGGTGACAGAGGAGAGGGGCAACGGTTCCCAGTATCGCAGTGGGCCTGGGATTGCGGAATTTGGGCAGGGGCGGCCTGTGTTACAATAAACCCGTTGTCGGGATGACGGCGGAGAGGAGCAACGGTCCCCAGGCTCGCAGCGGGCCTGGTTTTGTGGAATTTGGGCAGGGGCAGCCTCCATCACAGGGAAGTCGTTGTCGGGGTGACGGCAGAGAGGAGCAAAAAACACCGGGCCCACAGCAGGCCTGGGTTTGCAAGGTTATTGCAGGGGTGGCCTGCATCACAATGAACCCGTTGTTGGGGTGACGGCAGAGAGGGGCAACGGACCAACGGCCAGCAGCAGGCCTGGGTTTGTGGAATTTGGGCGGGGGCGGCCTGTGTCACAAGGAAGCCGTGGTCGGGGTGACGGTGGAGAGGGGCAACGATCTCCAGGCTCGCAGCGCGCGTGGGTTTGCAGAATTTGGGCAAGGGCGGCCTGCGTCACTAGGAAGCCATTGTCGGAGTGACGGCGGAGAGAGGCAACGGACCCAAGGCTCGCAGCTGGCCTGGGTTTGCAAGGTTTGGGCCGGGGCGGCCTGCGTCACAATGAACCCGTTGTCGGGGTGATGGCGGAGAGGGGTAAAGGACCCTGTGCCAGTAGCAGACCTGGGTTTGCAAGGTGTGGACGGGGGAGGCCTGCGTCACAATGAACCCGTTGTCGGGGTGACGGCGGAGAGGGGCAACGGTCCTCAGACTCGTAGCGGACCTGGGTTTGCAGAATTTGGGTGGGGGTGGCCTGCGTCACAGGGAACACGTTGTCGGGGTGACGGCGAAGAGGGGCAAAAAACATCGGGCCCGCAGCAGGCCTGGGTTTTCAAGGTTTGGTCAAGGGCGGAATGTGTCACAATGAACCCATTGTCGGGGTGACAGCGGAGAGGGGCAACAGACCCAAGGCCCGCAGCAGGCCTGGGTTTGCAAGGTTTGGGCGGGGACGGCGTGTGTTACAATGAACCCGTTGTCGAGGTGACGGCAGAGAGGAGCAATGGTTCCCAGTCTCGCAGCGGGCCTGGGATTGTGGAATTTGGGCGGGGGCGGCCTGTGTTATAATAAACCCGTTGTCGGGATGACGGCGGAAAGGAGCAACGGTCGCCAGGCTTGCAGCGGGCCTGAGTTTGAGGAATTTGGGCGGGGGCAGCCTGTGTCACAGGGAAGTCGTTGTCAGGGTGAAGGCAGAGAGGGGCAAAAAACACCGGGCCCACAGCAGGCCTGGGTTTGCAAGGTTTGGGCGGGGGTGGCCTGCATCACAATGAACCCGTTGTCGGGGTGACGGCAGAGAGGGGCAACGGACCAAGGGCCTGCAGCAGGCCTGGGTTTGTGGAATTTGGGCGGGGGCGGCCTGCGTCACAAGGAAGCCGTTGTTGGGGTGACGGCGGAGAGGGGCAACGATCCCCAGGCTCGCAGCGGGCCTGGGTTTGCACAATTTGGGCGAGAGCGAGCTTCCTCACAAGGAAGCCGTTGTGGGGGTGACGGCGGAGAGGGGCCAAAAACACCGGGCCCGCATCTGCCCTGGGTTTGCAATGTTTGGTCAGGGGCGGCCTGTTTCACAATGAACCCGTTGTCGGGGTGACGGTGGACAGGGGAAACGGTCCTCGGGCTTGAAGCGGGCCTGGGTTTGCGGAATTTGGGCTGGAGCGGCCTGCGTCAAAAGGAAGCCGTTGTTGGAGTGATGGCGGAGAGGGGGAACGCACCCAGGGCCCGCAGCAGGCGTGGGTTTGCAAGGTTTGGGCGGGGCAGCATGCGTCACAATGAACTTGTTGTTGGGGTGACGACGGAGAGGGGAAAAAAACACCGGGACCGCAGCAGGCCTGGGTTTGCAAGGTTTGTGCGGGGGCTGCCTGAGTCACAATGAACCCGTTGTCGGGTTGACGGCTGAGAGGGGTAATTGTCCCCAGGCTCGCAGCGGGCCTGGGTTTGCGGAATTGGTTTCGGGCGGCCTGCGTAAATACCACACTCTTTTTCTCCTCATCTCCCATTGAAAAAATACATGTTGTGGGTTAAGTTACACCACTGCGTATGGCAGCTACAAGAAAGCAGGAAGGCAGACCCCAGCTACAGTAGTAAGTAGGTCCCCATGCAGTCTATCAGCCATCACGGTGTCACATTTGCAGCTGCTTTCGTGTGCGAGCTATCTTCAATACCACACTCTTTTTCTCCTCATTTCCCATTGAAAAAATACATGTTATCGCTTAAGTTATACCACTGAGTATGGGAGCTACAAGAAAGCAGGAAGGCAGACCCCAGCTACAGTAGTAAGTAGGTCCCCATGTAGTCTATCAGCCAGCACGGTGTCACATTTGCAACTGCTTTCCTGTGGGAGCTATCTTCAATACCACACTCTTTTTCTCCTCATCTCCCATTGAAAAAAATACATGTTGTGGGTTAAGTTGCACCACTGAGTATGGGAGCTACAAGAAACCAGGAAGGTACATCCCAGCTACAGTAGTAAGTATGTCCCCATGCAGTCTATCAGCCAGCACGGTGTCACATTTGCAGCTGCTTTCGTGTGGGAGCTATCTTCAATACCACACTCTTTTTCTCCTGATTTCCCATTGAAAAAATACATGTTATCGCTTAAGTTATACTACAGCATATGGGAGCTACAAGAAAGCAGTGTCATAAATTAAGACCACAGTGGATCATAATCCAATTATAATTTTATTAATTGTAGCAAGTAGAATGTGAGCAAAGATAGCGCTGGACGACAGGGGAGTCTGCGCTCCACCAACTGCCGCGCTGATCAGTTCGAACAGTCCCTTTTTATACATTTTACGTTCGTGGCCGTGAAGTAATGTAGGTATTCTGTGCGTGCTCCAGTTACTGTGAGATGGTCGTTTTCCTGTGAGGGGGTCGTTTTCCGCCTTCCGGTGGTTGTTTAGCAAGGAGTCTTCCTCCATTGTTCCATAGTTGATCTCTCACTTGTATGTCTTTATATGGAGTCGTTCGTCCAACATCTGCCAGTTCCTCGGGACATCCTATGGTTATCTTTGACCAGTATATCCTCTGCTTGCACAATCGATATTCATTTTGTATAAGCCATTGCGGTTATTTTATCTCACACAAGGATGTCTGGTAGCTGTTTGCATAAGCGACTTCCTGTCTTCTGTTGTTTAACCTTTACATCGAGCCCAACATAAATTTTCAATAAACAATACCCTGATTCTTAGTTTCTCACAATCCCCCCTTTTTCTTTTATCCTATTATTGTTTATTAGACGCTATTTTCATTTTCAGCACTGCAAGGAAACCTTTTTCCACAATTCCCACATGTATCATAACACAATATAATGCCTTACAATTACAATCATAGTTTTCACGTGGCATAACGCATTCACAACAATCTTTATCATCTTCATCTTCATTAGTAGATACACTGTCATACTCTATCTCAGACCTTGTGGTTAGAATAAGTAATTTAGCTATGTCAAACCGATCCTTAATAAAATGTAAAATATAGCGTAATATGCATGGTCCAAATATAAGCCCCAGAATCAACATAATTAGTGGTCCTGCTAAAGCAGATAACAAAGTGGTTAGCCAAGGTGAAACGTTAAACCAGTTTTCATACCATGATATGCCCGCCTCACGATCTTTTTTACGTTGATCTAACCTTTTCCGAAGTTCAGACATGGTGTCTTGGACGATTCCCGTATGATCAGCAAAAGAACAACATTCTTCATTGAGAGCTACACATAACCCTCCTTCCTTTAAGAACAATAGGTCTAATCCTCTTCTGTTTTGCAATACTACTTCTGATAAAGACTTTACTGAAGTGGCTAAACTTTGAATAGATTGTTCTATTTTTGCTAAATCCTCATCTACAGCCATCTCCAAACTTTGCAATTCCTGACCTTTTACTAGGGAGGCTATGCCTGTACCTGCTCCAACTCCGCCCGCTATCAGCAGTGTAGCTAAGGTTACTACTGTAATTGGTTCTTGTTTTTGTCTATTCAGATCTCCTTCAAAGTGGTGCATCACCTCCTCAGAGGTGTGATAGATCAGACGAGGAACAATAATCACCTGTACGCAAAACTGAGATTGATTAAACACATCTAGGGATAAACAAGGCGTTACTCCAATGTCTGAGCAAACCCACTTAGCTCCTGGTGTCGGCATAGCCCATTTGTCGTTTTGGTTCTTGTGTCTCTCTATATTGATGTTAGTGGCTGTTCGGTTGCACAGAGGCTGATATTTTTCAGGCACTGTACCTATACATTTTCCTTGACCTGTTATTAATTGAATAGTAATTCCTTGCGTATGATTCCTCTGGTCATCCCATGGACATTCTCGTGGGTTTGAACCATTAGACCATTGAATCTTACCTGGTTTTCCAATTGCTTCAAAATACGGTGGTCTAACATTATAACATAACCAGCATTCCTTAGTTAAATTCGGTTTGCTTTCATTAAGGGCACGATAAGAGACTTGCATTAGATTCTATAAGGGGTCCTTGGATTCTGACAACTCTGCATTCCTGGATAAGGAGAATTCAGTTACAGTGTCATTAGTTGTTTCCGAAAAGGAGTTTGGAGAAGTGGTTGTGACACTTATGGGGGCAACCTTTTCTTTAGAGAAAGTGGGTGGATTCAGGACCAGATTTGGTCTCATTGGCTTCTCTTTAGGGAGAGTGGGTGGATTCAGGACCAGATTTGGTCTCATTGGCTTTTCTTTAGGGAAAGTGGGTGGATTCAGGACCAGATTTGGTCCTATTGGCAAAGGATCATGAGGAAGCTTTTCTTTGACTATTCTAAAGAAACTTCCCCTATCTGTTCCTGGTTCCCAATATCTAATTCCCCAGATACGGCCAATTAACCATGTGTCATCTTGGGGTTGCTTGACTTTAATTTCTATTTTGTCACATTCTGATGGGGATGATTTCATTCCCCTTACGGACCCCCAGACCCCGGAGCCGTCAGATCCATGCTGTGGTGGACTGCATCCTGGGGGACCCCAAGTAATGTTTATATATCTATCTCCTGCTGTTTTCCAATCTGAGGCTATTGTCTCGCACCCCCAATAACCACAATAATAATGGCCTGGATAATTACAATAACTCTTCCCAGGGTTGGAAGCTGGACACACATAGAATGCTTTAGAGTTGGCTTCCGTTTCCTCCCAGCCTCTTTGAATATCGACAGGAATCAGTGAGACTAATGGCACAGTAAAATTCCAGTCTCCTGGAGAGGTTTGACTTTGGACTAGTTTAGATTCTTGTAGATTATATAGTTTCCAGAGCATCGGCTCATGGGGGTTTCCATCTGCTTGAGTTAAGATCAATATCAAAACTAACAGTATACCAGGAAAAACGGTATTTGTCAATTTTACCATTTTAAATATAATTTTACCAGTCCTAGGGAAGTTCGACCATGGTTGCTTTTGCATCCCATTGTTTTGGTTCCTTTCTCCACGGTTTGTTTCTCCTCTGCCTCGCCCGTCGACTCGGTTGCTTCGAGCCACGGGGTATACCATCTTCTTGGCAGCAGGGGAATTCTTCAGGAGAACAGCTGTTTCGGGCTTTCTGCCTGTTTACATAGGCTTCCCACTTCGCAGCTTTAACTAATGGGACAAAGCAAGACACAGTTAGCACTCCCCTTCTGCACTTTATAGCCAAGGTTTTTGCTACAAAAGGGAACTGGTTTGTTGGAATTGTTTTAACTTTGCTCAATGAAAGTTCTTTAGATTCTCCAATACTGTGTGCGAACTTTAATATTCACAATGTGTCTACCGTTTATCCTGGCATACTTTACACCTAAAACAAGCAAATGGATAGCAATTGTGATTCATTTAATTCATATATCTTGTATATATATTCATATCTTCTATATTCAATATTGTATGGTCACATAAGTTTAGCAATTTCCCTCAGCACACTTTGTATGTTTCCATATATAATAGATAAACAAAGAAAAAATTATTGCGAATATAAACAACAATACACACTTTACAGCAAAAGGTAACTCAGCAAAATAATCAAATAAAGTCTCTATCATTGTATTATCTTTTCAGAGTAATCCTGGTGTCACCTGGAGTACTGATTACTTCCCAGTGGGGTCTTGTCACTGGACCTTTAATTCGACTGGCATGAGTCCATCCATGCTCAGCAGTCCGAACAGCCGTTTCTGTTGTAAGCAAAACAAGATAAGGTCCCTCCCAATTGGGTTTTAGGGTTTCTTCCTTCCACACTTTAATCAATATCCAATCGCCAGGTTTAACATTGTGAATTTTTAGGTCTAATGGGGGTCGTTGCACAATCAATCCATGTTCCCAAAGCTCTTTACGATGTTCTGCTAATTGCAAAACATATTCATTAATTACACGATCTCGAATTAAAACATTTGTTTGTGGGCTTTCAATTCTATAGGGCATTCCATACACCATTTCGAATGCTGATATTCCCACATCTGCTCGGGGCCTGGTTCTGAGAATTAATAGTGCCATAGGTAGGCACTTAATCCATGATAATTTGGTTTCTATCATTAATTTAGTCAAAGTAGTTTTGATTTCTCCATTCATCCTTTCAACCTTTCCCGAACTTTGTGGATGCCATGGTGTATGGTATTCCCACTTAATACCCAAGTTTTCTGTTAGATCTCTTAACAATTTTTGACACAAAATGTGTTCCTCTGTCTGAGTCGATTACATCAGGCACTCCATATCGAGGTATAATGTGTTCAAGTAACATCTTAGTAACTTGGTTAGCAGTTGCCTTGGAGGTAGGAAAAGCCTCAACATAATGTGTTAAATGATCCACCATTACTAATAAATATTTGTAACGCCCTACCCTAGGTAGTTCAGTAAAATCCACGTGTATGTGTGAGAAGGGTCTGTATGCTAGGGAACGTCCTCCAAGAGGTTTTTGTCTCATGTTGTTTCGATTTACCCTTTGACAGGTCTCGCAGGTTGCTGTGACCGTTTTTGCTATGTTATATACGCCTATAGAGGCAAACTGTCGATTGAAGTGATCAACTAACGCCTGGGTTCCCCAGTGTGTTGTACTGTGTATTTTTGAAAATATTTCGAGTGCTATGCCCTTTGGTAGGACTTCTCTCCCATCTGGCAATATGTACTTACTATCCTGTTCTTTAGCTCCCATTTGTTCTAGTTTTTCCTTTTCTACAGGCTCAAAACTCAAATTTTTACTAACAGGTACTTGTTGCACAGTCAAAATCGTATTATAATTGCCTGCCACTCGTTTTGCTTCTGTGTCAGCTGCATTATTTCCCCTAACTTGATAATTTGTACCTCGCTGGTGTCCCTTTATATGTACAACTGCTATTTTATTCGGCAATTTCAATGCCCCCAGAACTCGCCGAATCAGTTCCGGGTGTATCAATTCCTTTCCCTGTGAGTTAACAAATCCTCTTTCCTTCCATATTTTTCCAAAAGTGTGTACTACTCCGAACGCATAACGTGAGTCTGTATATATAGTTCCATCCTTTTCCTTTAGTGACACTTAATGCTTTCCACAATGCATATAATTCACAAGCTTGAGCCGACTAGCTGGCACTCAGGGGGCCTGATTCTACTGTCTTAAACTCTCCTTTTTCCATCTTAACAATGGCATATCCGGAGAGTCGTTTACCTTCCACTATTCGTGATGACCCATCTATAAATAATACTTCCCCATATTGTAGTTCTTCTTCTTCTAAGTCTGGTCTAATGCGTGTCTGCTGTTCAATTGTTTGAAAACAATCGTGTAATAGTTCATTACTTTCCCCTGGGTACAAAAATTCCGCAGGGTTAACTGCTCCAATAGTTTTCAAAGATAGTTTAGGGGATTCTACAAGTATTCCTTCATGCTTTAATAATCGGCTATCTGTAAGCCATTTCTCTGCTTTTTGTTGTAACACTCCTCTGATGTTATGAGGCGCATATAAAACAACTTCTCCATTAAAGGTAATACGATTTGTTTCCTCAAGTAATAAGGCAGCAGCAACAATGATTTGTAAGCAGCTCGGCCAACCCCTGCTCACAGGGTCTAACAGCTTTGATAGATATGCCACCGGTTTCTTTTGTCCGGCCCATTCCTGAGTTAATACTCCGAATGCCGTCCCTTCATGTACGTTAACAAATAAATGAAACGGCCGCTTTAAGTCTGGTAAGCTTAAAACTGGTGCTTGACTTAACTCCCTTTTGAGACTGGCAAACTGCTCTTGATCCTGAGGGGTCCATTTGGGTATTCTGTCTTTAGACAGTTGTTCATATAAGAATTTAACTTTAAAGCTATAGTTCTCTATCCATTGCCTACAATACCCAAATAGCCCTAATGCCTGCCGAATTTGTCTTTTAGTGACAGGCATGGGTAATTCCAGAATTCCTTTAATACGCTCTGGATCCAATATCTTTTTCCCATTAAACAAATAATGTCCCAAATATTTCACTTTTTCCTCCACAAATTGTAACTTTTCTTGTGATACCCGTAGTCCTTTTTGTGCAAGAAAGTTTAGGAGTCGAATACTTTCTTTTCTTACATTTTCCTTATTATTCCCTGCTATGAGCAGATCATCTACATACTGTAGCAGCATGTTTCCCATTTGTACCTGATATTCTTTTAAGAGCTCTTCCAGGGCCTGTCCAAACAGATTAGGGGACTCTGTGAACCCTTGGGGGAGCACAGTCCATCTCAATTACTGTCTACGGCCTGTTTCTATGTCTTCCCATTCGAAGGCAAAATAATCACGGCATTCTTTTGCCAGCGGACAGGCCCAAAAGGCATCCTTTAAATCAATCACACTATACCAGGAGTTATGGGGTCCTAGCTTGCTTAGTAGTGTGTATGGATTTGCTACCACAGGGAACCGGGTGATAGTTCTTTTGTTTATTTCCCTTAAATCATGCACGAGCCGATATTTTCCATTTGGTTTTTTTACAGGCAGAATGGGGGTGTTAAAGGGTGACATACAAGGCTCTAAGATTCCTTGTGCTAATAATCAATCAATTTCTGGTTTTAATCCTCTCCATCCTTCTAGGGATATGGGATATTGCTTTACCCTCACAGGTATGTGGGGTTCAGAAATTTGGACTTTAATCGGTGGGATTTCCAGTCTACTAATTGTGTCTGGAGAGTACCAGACATCGGGGTTAATTTGTTTTTGATCATCCACGGTCAAAGGATAAGCAGACACTGTTAGCTCTTGATTCTTTACTTTAATTTCTAATTGCAATTCAACAATTAAATCTCGTCCCAGCAGATTAAATTCTGCTTCAGGGACAAGCAAGAGTTCACCCATTCCAAATTTATTTTCAGTTTCAAGTAATACATTTTTGATTTTCTTTACTTTAAATGGTTCTCCTTTTGCCCCAATTACTTGTACTTTTTCGGGGGAAATTTTACATCCCTCAGGTATTTGTTTAATAGTCGATTTTTCAGCCCCAGTGTCTACTAAAAAGGTGAACTCTTGTTTATGGGGACCTATTTTTAATTTTATCAAGGGCTCATGATGACTCCGGTCCCCCAAAATATAGAGCCCCTGACTCCCCTATTCCGTTTTCAATATTTCCTCATCCCTGATCCTTTCTCTACAATTCTTCTTTATATGTCCCTTTTTTCCACAGTAAAAACAACGCCTCTGTTCCTTCTTTACTACTACATTCCCTTGTTTCGTTCCAGCAGCAGTTTGTCTTTTACGATCCTCTCTGACCGCTGCTACCATCATTTTCACTTGCCGCTTGCTGCTCTCCTCCTCTCGCCTTACATAGGGCTTCCCTCAATAATTCATCCAACCCTCTCACTTGCCAGTCTTCTAACTTTTTAATCTTCTTTCTGATATCCCCCCATGATTTTGCTACAAACTGAGTTTTGAGGAGTGCTTGCCCTACAGGGTCGTCTGGATTTACCCCAGAATACAGCTGAAGGGCTTTCCTCAGTCGTTCCAGCCACTCAGCAGGGCTCTCATCTTTCTTTTGCATTTCATTGAATGCTTTATTAATATTCTTGCCCGGGGTACTGCTTCTCTAATTCCCTGAATTACTATAGTTCTCAGGTCCTGCATATGAGTTCTATGCACCGGATCCTGATTATCCCAATTAGGTCTTTGGAGTGGCCATTTAATATCTGCTTGAGGTCCCCGGGCATGTTGGGTATCCCACAATCTCATTCCTGCTCGTCTAATCATATCTCTTTCCTCGGTAGCAAATAATTGACCAAGGATAGATTGCATCTCATCCCAAGTATAAAGGTTTGGTCCCAAGAATTGATCTAATTTTTCAGCCACTCCGAGTGGGTCTTCAATTAAATTTCCCATCTCGGTTCTCTTAAAATCTCTTAAGTCTGCCGAGTTCAGGGGTACAGCAATATATCCAATCACGGGTTGAGGTCCCCCCATGGGCATTTCCCTTAGGGGGTACATCTGAGCTGCCCCTTTTTGGCTTCTAGTTACGCGTCTAGGAGGAGGGGGAGATTCTTGTTCCGACTCCGGTGGGGGAGTGGGCGCTCTGGGGACCTCTGGAGGGGTTGTGGGAGCAGGAGGGGAAATGTAAGGAGGGGGGGTTAGAAGGATTTCGTCTAATTCTTCCTTCTTTTTCTTTTGTTTAGTTTTTATTTCACCCAGCGGGTAAAGTCTAGCCCCCGGTCTTTTTAGCCATACTTCCACATACTGACTTTCTTCTGGGTTAAGGGGTTTTTTATTATTAACCCAGAGATTTAATTGTTGTCTTATCCAATCTTCTTCTGACCCATAGACTGGCCAAAAGACATTTTTAGAAATCTTCTTCCCTCCCCATGTCTTAGTACAGTATTCTATCATTTTCTGCTTATCTTTCCCTAAGGTTCCAGGGAAATATCTCCAATTGTCTAAGATATATGCCAGAGGGGTATGCTTAGGTACAGTGGGTACCCTTCCCATGGGTGTTGAAGGCTTGCTGCCCTTCACCCCCATCTTCTGGATTATCCACAAACACACACTCACTCACTCCCCTTGTTCCTGGCCCAGTCCCTCGCGGGAGATGGGAAACGCAGTACTTAAGGGTCCACACTCGCTTGGTTCAGTATATCGAACCTCTCATTCGTTATAATCCAGGAAACCCAATCCCGCCCGAACGGATAACCCGCGAACCAATTTCGCAATATACTTACGCATCCTGTGTCTTCGTCCGGACTCACAGAATTTTTATGGGATTTTACCGGTTTCTCCTTTGCTCATTATTCTAGAATTTAGGTTCGTCGGTAAGGTTGAGGTAGGCCGTCAGTCACGGGGCCGCGGATTGCCGCGGGGCGCCTCCCCGGAGGACTGAAGCTCACCGATCCTTATCCGAGTCACGGCACCAAGATTGTCATAAATTGAGACCACAATGGATCATAAGCCAATTATAATTTTATTAATTGTAGCAAGTAGAATATGAGCAAAGACAGCGCTGGACGGCAGGGGAGTCTGCGCTCCACCAACTGCCGTACTGATTAGTTTAAACAGTCCTTTTTTATACATTTTGCATCCGTGGCCGTAAAGTAGGAGAACTGCTCTGCGCATGCTTCAGTTACTGTGAGGGGTCTTTTCTCTGTCTTTCGGTGCTTGCTGAGTAAGAAGTTTTCCTTCTTTGTTTTATAATTGATCCCTTACTTAGATAGAGTTGTTTTTCTTATCTTTGCCAGTCCCTTAGAACATCTTGTAGTCATCCTTGAGCAGTATCTCTCCTGTTTACACAAATGGTGTGTGGTATGTGAAGGCAATTGCAGTTATCTTATCTCACATGAGTGATGTCCTGCAGCTGTTCGCATAAGTACTTTCCTTTCTTTTGTCACTTAACCTTTACATTGAGCTTAACATAAATTTTAATAAACAATACCCGAATTCATAGTTTCTTACAGAATCAAAATGACAAATGGGCTATCCCGACACCAGGAACTAAATGGGTTTGTTCAGACATCGGAGTAACACCTTGCTTATCCCTAAATGTGTTTAATCGATCTCAGTTTTGCGTGCAGGTAATTATTGTTCCTCGTCTGACCTATCACACCTCTGAGAAGGTGCTACCCCACTTTGAAGGAAACCTGAACAGGCAAAAACGAGAACCAATTACAGTAGTAACCCTAGCAACACTGCTGATAGCGGGCGGAGTTGGAGCAGGTACAGGCATAACCTCCCTAGTGAAAGGACAGGAATTACATAGTTTGCAGATGGCTGTGGATGAGGATTTAGCAAAGATAGAACAATCTATTCAAAGCTTAGCTACTTCAGTAAAATCTTTATCAGAAGTAGTGTTGCAAAATAGAAGAGGATTAGACCTATTGTTCTTAAAGGAAGGGGGGTTATGTGTAGCTCTCAATGAAGAATGCTGTTCTTTTGCTGACCATACAGGAGTTGTCCAAGTCACTATGTCTGAACTTCGGAAAAGATTAGATCAACGCAAAAAGGATCGTGAGGTGGGCAGATCATGGTATGAAAATTGGTTTAACGTTTCACCCTGGCTAACCACTTTGTTATCTACTTTAGCAGGACCGCTTATTATGTTGATTCTGGGACTTGTATTTGGACCATGCATATTACGCTACATTTTACATTTTATTAAGGATCGGTTTGACATAGCTAAATTACTCATTCTAACTACGAGAGCTGAGACAGATTATAAAAGTGTATCTACTAATGAAGATGAAGATGACGAGGATTACTGTGAATGCGTTATGCCACGTGAAAACTATGATTGTAACTGTAAGGGATTGTATTGCGAGTGTTATGATAAGTGTCTAAATTGTGGAAAAAGTTTACCTGCAGTGCCGAAAATGAAAATAGCGTCTAATAAACAATAATAGGATAAAAGAAAAAGGGGGGATTGTAAGAAACTATGAATTAGAGTATTGTTTATTGAGATTTATGTTAAGCTCAATGTAAAGGTTAAGCAACAAAAAGACAGGAAATTGCTTATGCGAACGGCTGCCGGACATCATTTGTGTAAGATAAGATAACCATGATTGCCTTCACATACCGATACCACTTGGGCGAGCGGATGAGATATTGATCAAGGACAACTGCAAGATGTTCTAAGGAACTGGCAAAGATAGGATAAAACAACTCCATATAAAGACATATAAGTGAGGAATCAACTACAGAATAAAGAAGGAAAACTTCTTACTCAGCAATCACTGAAAAGACAGAAAAAACGACCCCACACAGCAACTGAAGCGTGCGCAGAGCGGTTCTCCTACTTTACGACCACGGATGTGAAATGTATAAAAAGGGACTGTTTGAAATGATCAGTACGGCAGTTGGCGGAGCGCAGACTCCCCTGCCGTCCAGCGCTGTTTTTGCTCATATTCTACTTGCTAAAATTAATAAAATTATAATTGGATTATGATCCATTGTGGTCTCAATTTATGACAAAAGCTAAAACGAGACTTTGGATGCTGATAACTGAGGTTGAGACCCGAGAATGAGGGATTGAAAGCTGAAAAGGAACAGGTTAAAGCTAAAAAGAAGAACTTGGGCCACAAAGTGAGACTTTGGAATAAAAAGCTGGAGGACTGTGCTCCAAGCAATAAGGTTGAAAAAGGCAAAAAGGAGGCTTTGGAAGCTCAAAATGAGCATCTGAGCCACAAAACGAGCCTTTTGAGGTTAAAATTGAGTGTTTGGAAGCAAAGAAATGAGGGTTTGAGCACAAAAATGGGACTTTGAAAAGAAAGGTGATGGTTTGGACCTAGAAGAGGATGATTTGAAATCTAATCCCAAGGTTTGGAAGGTGACAATCAGGCTTTGGGAATAAGGGTTTGGGTCAGCAAGTGAGGTTGGAAAGATTTACATGGGGGCTTCGGACTCAAGGCAGTGGAAGCTAAAAGGGAGGGTTTGGGCCCCCAGAGGAGGGTTTGGAAGCAAAAACTCTCACTTTGGATAATGAAAATGAGGTTTTTTTCCCAAAAGTACCACTTTGGAAGCTAAAAATGAGGGTTTGGATGCAAACCAGGAGGTCTTGGGCCCCAGACCGAGGACTGAGCCAGCCAAGTTCTACCTTCCCAGCCCTTTAGGTGTGGGAGCGGCCCTCAGTTGTGTGCAGTTCGTCTGCTCACTCCAGATGAACAAATCCAGGGTTCCCAGCTCCCTGGGCAGCCCATCCCAGTGCTTCACAACCCTCTGAGTGACAAACTTCTTCCTGATGTCCAATCTGAACCTGCCCTGGCGCAGCTCAAACCCGTTTCCTCGTGTTCTGTTATTCGGTACTGGAGAGAAGAGCTCGACCCCCAGCTCACTACAACCCCCTTCAGGCAGCTGTAGAGAGTGATCCTGTCTCCTCTCAGCCTCCTCTAGCCTCAACATCCCCAGCTCCCTGAGCCTCTCCTCATCAGACCTGTTCTCATGACCCTTCCCCAGCTTCGCTGGGACTCTGACACCCAGCTGAAGCCACGGTGCAGTTGCTGGCAGCAACAGGTTCCCCAGGTGCTGGTGGGCTGCTGGGGATGGACACAGCGTGTGCCAAAGCACGTGCAGATGTTGAGGCTGCGAATAGTGCAGCAGGAGATGAGAGAAGCGACTGTGCAGAGGGATTTCTGAGCTTCCCCAGCCAGCCCTCAGCACAACCAGCTCTGAGCCAGAGGCGTCCCTGTGGGGGCAGAGAGGTGCAGCCATCAGCTGCTCCCACGAGTCAGAGGCAGCGTGAGGTTGAACCTTCCCTGACGGATTCACGATGGTATCTTCCCCAACAGCCCCTCTCTTAAGCCATTTTTACACTCTCTTTCCCTTCGAGGTAGGGCTGGAGTGACTCTGGTCACACAGACCTTCATCTGGATTGCTGTGTAATGCTCTCACTTTGCTTTTAAAGGTGTGGGGTAAGGACAATGCAGAGCACATGCTCAGTGAGGGCTGGTGGCACCTTGGAGCTGTGTGGGCTTTGGGATGGAGGTGTGTTTCGGTGCTATAACGAGAGTCTAATGAGCAAAGTTCACCCAAAACCCAGCGTTATTTCAGACAATGACAGGCTGTTGGCCCAGGTGTCAAATGAATTGCAGATGTTGCAGAAGCATCAGAGCACAGAAGCGTCATTCAGCCAGAAATCTGCAGGAACACATTTGTAAGTGTTTGGTATCAGAAATATTGGCATTAGGAACTTGTTCCCTTGTGGCAGCACAAGCTGCAGGACATTGCTGATGTTGGAGAGTCACAAGAAGCCGTCACTGCAGCACATCTCACTCCTGTTGTTATCTGGCAAGAACAGAACTTATCTTGGGCAAATCAGAGTGAGAGAAATGAATCAGAAACTGCTCAAGCCTGTCCTGTGGTTTGGCCAAACAAAGATGAAAAACACACTGTGAGGAAGACTCAGATCTTCATCCTCAATGGCCCCTGAGGCCATGCTAAAGAGGTTTGAGGGAGCTGTGGCCTGGGCAGGCTGAGGCAGGACAATGGGGGGAACTCATGCAGAAGTGCAATGAACATGCAGATCTAGTCTGGGACATGTGGAAAGTTTTGCTCTAAGCAGGGCACACACTTGGTGGAGCCATCCCCTGTGTGCCCAGCGCTGCCAGAAAGAATCCCTGCTTGACAGTCACATTGGCTATTGAGTCCTGATTGGTACTTTCCTGGCATCACAAACATGCAGCTTGTGAGTTCCACAGTACCCTGCAGCTCCCTTCTTCTGCAAGAGCTCACAGGACTTGCCCACGCAGTCTCTGCTCTGTCCCAGCCTCCGTGCTGGTGTCCCAGGGAGCCACTGTGGAGCGGATTTCTTGCTCGCCAGCTGCCTCCTCCCTGCAGCCCTGCTCAGTGTCAGACTTTTGCTGACAGTGTGAACAGTGCTGTGCCTTTAGTAGAAGTTGAAGTTCTAAATTATTGCCAGGAATGATTCCAGAGGCCATCCCAGGGGAGGGGCAGCGCTGTGGCCGTCACCAAGGGAGACAGAGAATGTTGTGCGCTGCTGATGTCACACAGGGGCTCTTCCAGACCCCACCCGGCGTTTGTGACCTCACCTGGCCAGAGGCTACAAAGCCTCCCAGCGGGTCAGCCAGAGCCAGTTGGGCTGAGCTGCCCTCGGGACAACTCGGCTCCTTCTTTGGCTACTTGCCTTCCTGATTGCTTCTACCTATTTCTCAGTTGCTGCCCACTTCTCCTCAATTTCCTTCCTCTTCCAAAGGTAAGGATGCCCTAAACTCTCAGGACAGGGAAGAGGATGTAGACAGGGCTGACAGGAGAGGCTGCTCTGCACCTCCCAGTCCATTTCCATGCTGAGCTCTTCCACCTCCAGAGCCTGCCCAAGGCTATGGGTAGTGTTGCTGTCTGGTGATTCTTCTGTTGACCACAAGATGAGGCTTTGGAAGCTGAAAGTAATGTTTTGGGCCCAAACATGAGGGTTTAGAGCACAGAGCTGGTAGAGCAGAGCTGTGAATGGAAGGAGCAGCCGGAAACCTGCTCCTAGCAATAGCTCAAGCTATTCCTGTTCCCTTGCCTGGGACTACAGCTTGGCTGCAGCTTGTGGTTTTGGTGTGGTGGTTCAGCCCTGTCTGGGTGCCAGGTGCCCACCAAGTCTCTCTATCCCTCCCCCTCCTCAGCTGGACAGGGGAGAGAGAAATAAAACAAGAGGTTTGTGAGGCAAGGTAAGGACAGGGAGATCCCTCAGAATGGGGAGAAAAGGTTTGATTTATTAATGAACCATTCAAACTGAGCAGAGAGAGGAGACCTCCTCCTCTGGAGGTCTTCAAAAGCCACCTGGACATGTTCATAGAATCATAGAATCACAGAATGGTGGGGGCTGGAAGGGACCTTTAGACACCATCGAGTGCAACCCCACTGCTTTGACAGCCAGCGTGTGTCTGTGGGAAATGTTCCACAACCAGTGTGTGAGTGTGTGTGCAAAGGTTTTATCCTTTTTAGCCCTGCTCAGTGTCAGACTTTTCCTGACAGTGTGAACAATGCTGTCCCTCTAACAGAAGTTCTAAATTATGGTCAGTAGTGATTCCAGAGGCCATCCCAGGGGAGGGGCAGCGCTGTGGCCGTCACCAAGGGAGAGGGAGACCTTTGGGCAGTGCTGATGTCACACAGGGGCTGTTCCAGACCCCACCCGGCATTGTGACCTCACCTGGCCAGGGGCTGTAGAGCCTCCCAGCGGGACAGCCAGAGCCAGTTGGGCTGAGCTGCCCTCGGGAGGACTCAGCTCCATCTGTAGCTACTTGCATTTGTGCTTTCTTCAACGACTGCTTGTTTGCTGCCCACTTCTCCTCAACTTCCATCCACTTCCAAAGGTAAGGATGAACCAAATCTGCACCTCCAGTTCCATCTCTAGGCTGAGCTCTTGCCCCTGCCTAGGCTGGCCATGGCTGTGGGAAGTGTTGCTCTGTTCTAGTTTAGATTGTGGTCCAAAAAGGAGGCTACAGAGGAGGGTTTGTGCCCAAACAGGAGGGTTTGGAAGCTCGGGATGGTAGAGCAGAGCTGTGAGTTTCAGGAGCAGCTGGAAAACTGCTCCTGGAAATACCTCAAGGCATTTGTGCCACTTTTGCCTTCCTGTTTCTTTCTCTGTGTCTATTTGAACGTGCTGTCTGTGTCTCCTGCTAGATCCTGCTGAGGCTGTGTGCAATGTGGTAAGGGCTGTGCCGGGCTGCTGGGCACCTGGCTGGGCTGGGGCACTGACACAAACGGCTGCTGCTCCACTTGGGGCAGCGTTTGCTCAGCACTTCTTGGACTGTCTTGCCTCTGCTGCTGGGGAAAGGGTCACTGGGTTTGAGGGGCTGCTGCTGAACTCGGGCCTCCTCCTGTTGCATTCCCAGAGGTGGGCTGGTTACTCTCCAGGCATCAAGGGTGTGTAATGGGGCTTGACCCTTCATGACATCCTGGGGAACCTGATGGAGGAGCATCCCCATGGAATGCGTAGCAAGTGCTCAGTGTCACCTCTCTAGGAAAGGATCTCATTGCCTGGCCTGCAGTGTGGCAGCTGCACTGTGTGGGCTGTCTGAATGCTGACCCGTGTGCCTGTCTTGCAGGTGTAAATGGCTCTGACAAGCACTCGGAGGACACAGACAGTCCCGAGTGGCAGACAGTGACCCCAAAGAAGTGCGGCCAAAGAGAAAAATCCAAGGTGGTTGTCTGGGCAATAGAGGTGCCAAAGGTAAGCAGCCACTGTCCTGCTCATGCCTCCTGCCCTGCCCTACAGAGACACTTTCAGCTGCCGTGGGGACCCAACTGGAATGAAGAAGAGGTGCAGAGATGGAAAGAAGAGGCATGTTAGGGCTACACCCAGGGCTGGTGGTTGGAGTCCTTCTCCAGCACCTTCCACCCTGATCTCTCAGGGTGATGCTCTGAAAGCCCTCAGAAGGCTTTGAGGGTTCACAGCTCCTAAGAGCAGGGGATGAATTGTGGTGCTTTCCCCTGTGCAAGAGGGTCACGCTCCCGCTGCCTGTCCAAACCCACCCTGCAAATGAGCTGTAGGAACCAGGAAGATGGGCAAAAGAAGCCCCAGGGCACAGTGGTGTTTGATGTACATTTCTGTCCTTGACACTTGCTTTCTTGTCTTTCATCAAGGATACAGTCTCACGCTTGATTGGCAAGCAAGGACAGTTTATTAACAGCTTGCAGAGAGAGTCTGGGGCCACAATTTCTCTCTCAGTGCTCCCTGACGTCGATGACTACGAAATCTGTCACATCAAAGGTAAGAGGATTGTCTCTTTGTGCAGGATCTAGGATGTAGCTTGGGGGCCTTGAATTAGAAATGGATTCAGTGGCTTGGCAAGGCCATGGCTTTTACCCAAGTGTTCTGCTCAGGGCTGTTCCAGCAGAGGGATGTGGCAAGTGGCCTGGGCCTGGGCATGTGCAGCCCCTTTGTAGGGCTGGGAATGCATTTGAGCAGCTTTGGCTGCTGGAGCTGAACCAGCCCCATTTGCAGGATCCCTTTGGACTTGAAGCAGCAGATAGGGGATGCTTTTCAGCATCTTGTCTGGGAACAATGTTGGAGCAATTGGGGCTGAAAAGTGTCTGTCAGTGAGTTGGATCCCTGCTGGAGGCCAAAGCCATTCCACGTGGGGCCTGGGGCTCTGAGCTGCTCACGTTGGTTGGATATCAGGGTCTGTGTCCAATCTGTTCCAACTGAACTTGTCAGTGCAGCTCAGGAGGCTTCTGGCAGCTGGGTTGCTTCCCATGGCAGGGCTGGAGGTGTCCTCAGCCTACCTGTGCTGCTGACCTTGGGTGGGATTCTTGTCTTCCAGGCCTCTCCCATGAAGTTGAAGGAGCGCTGAGCCTGATTGGCAGGAGGTTCAAACACCTGTGTCTCGACAACATCTACCATCTGCATCCCCCTGCACCGGTGACACGTCCTTCTGTCCCTAGGACTGCAAAGTCCCAGATGCCTCAAGCGCTTGCAGCAGAGAAAAAGAAGAGGAAATAGTAGTAAATTGTAGTAAATAGTAGTAATTGTAGTAAAAACACTACAAAATAAAGTCTAATGTTGCCAAAGAAAAACACAGGAAACAAAGGAAACTTGACAGAAAGTAAATTACAGAAACTTGAAGGAAAGCCAGAGCCCCAGGCAGCTGCTGCCACCTGGACACAGGCTCTGCTGCCCAGGGCGGCCCCTAGTGCAGGGCTTGGCAGATGGCCAGGGAGCGGCCGTAGCACATGATGGGGAGAAGATAACGCTGTCCTGAAATGAAAAGGAGACTCCTCAATGTGTGGGCAGCACATCCCAAGTAGGAGATGTCTCTATTGTCCCAGTAGGTATTGGCCATTGGTCCAAATGCCAGCCCATCTGAGTGGGAAACACAAGTCGTGATGAGAGCAGTGGGTGTGTGTGTAACACTGGTGTGTGTGTGTGTGGTGGTTTGGCCCAACCAGCCCAGCAGCACCACGACAGTCTCTCGCTCGGTGTCCCCATCCACCCCCACCCTCGTTAGAATGGCAGAGGCCCCAGCGAAATGGCAGTAAAAAGATCACCAAGGTTGTTGTGGATGGAGACAAGGGCAGGGAGGGCTCACTGTCAGCTATGGTTCTTGGAAAAACACACTCCAAGTGCTCGACTGAGAGAGGAAAGTAGGAAAGCTTATTCTACAAGAAATACGAAGGTGGGAGCTCTCCTCATTCGTGTGCAGTCAGTCTGCTCAGCCCAGACTCAAATAAAGGCTGCCCTGGGACCCCTCTACAGCAGTAGGATGGACACCTTGTGACTGGGTTTGTGGTGCCAGCTTTGACGTGAACAAACCATTCTTCAAAGCTGGCCATGGTCAGGGAATCACGGAATCACAGCGTGGTGGGGTTGGAAGGGAGCTTTAGAGATCATCTAGTCCAACCCCCCCTGCTAAAGCAGGTCCATCTCTGTCAGGTCACACAGGAACGTGTCCATGTAGGTTCTGAGAGCTCCAAGGAAGGAGCCTCCACACCCTCCCTGGGCAGCCTGTGCCAGGGCTCCCTCACCCTTCCTCTAAAGCAGCTTTTCCTTCACTGAAACTTCTGTTGCAGCTCTTGTCCATCAGCCCTGGTGCTCTCACTGGGCACTACCATCCCACCCCATCCCCTTGCCATGCAACTGTCAAAGTGCCAAAGTGCCGAGCTGCTGGCTTCAATCTTCTTCCTACGGCGTGTCCCCCCTGGCCAAGCCCCAGTGCCAGGGACACCCAGCCCAGGGCTGCGTCATGGGCTTGTCTTTATTGCAGGAGCCGTGGCGGTGCTGCTGCGGCGGCACAGCAGCGGTGCTGGCGGCAGCCGGGAGGCTCAGGCCCAGCGGCCGCGCGGCGGATCAGAGCCGGCCGGGCTCAGCCATGGCGGCGACCGCGCGTCCCGCGGCGGCGGCGGCTCCTCACGGGGAGGGCCCTTTGAAAGAAAACACGGGTGCCCTGCACAATCCTTTCTGTTGCTGTGTCGTGGTGTCTTTTCCCTGTGGTCCCTGTCGGATGCCCTGTGGTCAGCACCATCGTTGCGCTGGAGTCCACGCACAGCCCGGCGGGTGCAGCCCTGGTGACGTCAGTGCTGAGAGAAGGTGCCCGAGAGCGTGGATGGGCCAGAGAAGGTGGCGCTGTCACAAAGGGCCCGGCCCCAGCAGCCCTATAAAAGCGGGCCAGGGGCAGGGAGCCGGCAGTGCGGGCAGCGGCTGAGCAGCACGCTCGGGCAGCGGCAGCATGGCCCGGGCCCGGAGCCGCAGAGCGCGCAGCAGGAGCCGCAGCAGGAGCCGCCGCTCCCGGGGCCCACGCCGAGCCAAGAGAGCCCGCAGGGCCGGGCAGCCCAGGCGCCCGCGGCACGTGAGGAGCTGCCGCCGCCGCGGGACGCGCAGCCGCCGCCGTGGCTGAGCCCGGCCGGCTCTGATCCGCCGCGCGGGCCGCTGGGCCTGAGCCTCCCGGCCGCAGCAGCGCCGCCGCGGCTCCTGCAATAAAGACGAGCCCATGACGCAGCCCTGGGCTGGGTGTCCTTGGCGCTGGGGCTGGGCCAGGGGGGGACACGCCATAGGGAAGAAGACTGAAGCCGGCAGCTCGGCACTTTGGCACTTTGACAGTTGCATGGCAAGGGGATGGGGCGGGATGGGAGTGCCCAGGGAGAGCACCAGGGCTGATGGACAAGAGCTGCAACACAAGTAGTCTCACCGAAGGAAAAGCCTCTTTAGAGGAAGGCTGAGGGAGCCCTGGCACAGACTGCCCCAGGAGGCTCTGGAGGCTCCTGCTCTGCAGGTTCTCAGGCCCAGCCTGGACACCTTCCCGTGTGACCTGATCTCGTTGGGAGCTTTAGCAGAGGGCTTGCCTAGATGATCTCTAGAGGTCCCTTCCAGCTCCTACCACTCTGTGATTCTGTCATAGCTCCCACATCACAGGAGCTGGCAAGGGAGCACTTTGCTGGCTGACAGGCTCCCCTGGGACCTCTCTAGAGGAGTAGGAGAGCTGTGGCTGGGGGCTTTCTTCTGATCTGGGGCTGTTTAGTCTGGAGGAGACTGAGGGGGGAACTCATTGACAGTTACAAACGTCTACATGGTGGGTGTCAGGAGGCTGGGGTTTCCCTTTTTTTCCTGTTGTAGGCAGTGACAGGACAAGAGGTCATGGAAAGAAGCTGGAACAACAAAAGTTCCATTGAAATGTAAGGAAAACAAAGTTTCCCTGTGAGGTGAGGGAGCCCTGGCCCAGGCTGCCCAGGGAGGCTGTGGAGGCTCCTTCCTTGGAGCTCTCTGAACCTATATGGACACGTTCCTGTGGGACCTGACAGAGATGGACCTGCTTTAGCAGGGGGATTGGACTAGATGATCTCTAAAGCTCCCTTCCAACCCCACCACGCTGTGATTCCGTGGTTCCCTGACCATGGCCAGCTTTGAAGAATGGCTTGTTCACGTCAAAGCTGGCACCACAAACCCAGTCACAAGGTGTCCATCCTACTGCTGTAGAGGGGTCCCAGGGCAGCCTTTATCTGAGTCTGGGCTGAGCAGACTGACTGCACACGAATGAGGAGAGCTCCCACCTTCGTATTTCTTGTAGAATAAGCGTTCCTACTCTCCTCTCTCGGTCAAGCACTGGAGTCTGTTTTGCTCAGGACCGTCACTGGCAGCGAGCCCTCCCTGCCCTTGTCTCCATCCACAACGACCTTGGTGATCTTTTTACTGCCATTTCGCTGGGGCCTCTGCCATCCTAACGAGGGTGGGGGTGGATGTGGGCACCGAGCAAGAGACTGTCGTGCTGCTGCTGGGCTGGTTGGGCCAAACCACCACACAAACGCACCCCCCCACTGCTCTCACCAGTTGCCCCCAACAGAGAACACTAGACCTGACGACTTGTAGTTCCCACTCAGATGGGCTGGCATTCGGACCTCCATCTGTACCTAGAGCAGAGAGCTCCCTTGCCCTAGAAAGCACTTGGATGTGCAGGTATTGGGAAAGCAGGACAGGCTGTGGAGATCAGCTGCAAGACAAGGCCACAGAAGTGGACTGATCAGCCCCCTGTTTACGTGTGACCTGCTCCTTTCAACCCCTTTTCTCTGTTTTCCCACCTCTGTTCCTCCAGAAACCACCTGATCTCACCCTTTGCCTTGGTTTGGTCCTTTCCTACACATCCCATGGCAAGATCCGCGAGGCAGCAGCAGCCATCCTGAGTTGCCACGGCCATGCTGGGAAGCTCTCCCCTTGCCCTCCTCGGTGAATCTTTCACACAGACGTGTTGGAACTGTTTTTCATTCCTCTTTTCAATGATTTCTTAGGAAACACAGCAATTCCCCTCCTACACCTGGCAATTCTGTCTTTTTGAAGAAAGCACTGAAAGCCATTCAGAGCTCCAGACCAGCCCCGGGACATTTCCCAGTGCACATATTCAAGCAGGGGCTATCTGAAAGGGAAGGATCCTGTTCTAACAGTCTTCACCTCTGGGTTGTCTGGCTGGGCAATGGGACATAGAAACTCGTCTCATTTGAAGAGCAGACAAATCCCTCATTTGTGCCACTGAGAGGAGGATAAAGCAGGGAGTGTCAGGACTCAGCACACTTTGGCTTGCAGACAGAATCAGGGTCACTTCCTCAGCCTCATTAGGATTGGTCTGATATTCTGATTGTTGTGATCCTGTTCCCTTTGCTTCTCTGGAGGAGGAGTTGTGTCCTGCTTTGTCCAGGACAGCTCCATCTCCAGGGTGGGACAGAGCAGAGCCTGCAGAAGTGCCCTTTGCAACAGGACTGTCCTGCTTGACTTACAGCCCAGATGCTTGTTGAGGAGTTACTTGTGTGTGAAGTCATCTTCAAGCAGCATGAGGGAAAACACAGGGCAGAGAGGAGAAAGACTAATGGGCACTGCAGCTCTCCTGACTGCACTAAGGCACAGAGAGAGGAACCTTTCCACGTCCTGTGCCAAGATTCCTCCAATTTTCAGTGATAAAAGTGAGTTCTATCCCAAAAAGAGCACCCCTGACACAGAAAAGCTGACTCCTCAGCAGCACAGGAGCAGAGCTCCTGCCCCTCACAGCCAACACACACCACAGCAGAGAAATGCATTTCATTGGGAGGGTGATTACCTGAAGAATGGAGTGGCTTTGCTCAGAGGTGTCTGTCTTCTAATTTCCCTGCACTTTGCTGGTTTTAAAAGGCTCTCCTTCAA
Source organism: Colius striatus (assembly GCF_028858725.1). NCBI lineage: Eukaryota > Metazoa > Chordata > Aves > Coliiformes > Coliidae > Colius > Colius striatus. The sequence goes on from NC_084786.1 coordinate 1,019,914, forward strand.
AGGAACAGCAAATGCCCAACAGCAGCTGCAGCAGCCAGCTCCTGCTCCTGCCCTTGGCAGACACGGGGCAGCTGCAGCTGCTGCCCTTTGGGCTCTGCCTGGGCATCTCCCTGGCTGCCTTCATGGCCAACGGCCTCGTCATCAGCGCCGTAGCCTGTGACCACCCCCTCCCCACTCCCATGGACTTCCTCCTCAGCCTCTCCCTCTCGGACCTGGGCGTCACCTTCACCACTGTCCCCAAAGCTATGGCCAATTCCCACTGGGACAATTGGGACATCTCCTACTTGGGATGTGCTGCCCACACATTGAGGACTCTCCTTTTCATTTCAGGACAGCGTTATCTTCTCCCCATCATGTGCTACGGCTGCTCCCTGGCCATCTGCCCAGCCCTGCACTAGGGGCCCCCCGGGCAGCAGAGCCTGTGTCCAGGTGGCAGCAGCTGCCTGGGGCTCTGGCTTTCCCTCAAGTTTCTGTACTTCACTTTCTGTCAAGTTTCCTTTGTTTCCTGTGTTTTTCTTTGGCAATATTAGACTTTATTTTGTAGTGTTTTTACTATAATTACTACTATTTACTACAATTTACTACTATTTCCTCTTCTTTTTCTCTGCTGCAAGCGCTTGAGGCATCTGGGACTTTGCAGTCCTAGGGACAGAAGGACGTGTCACCGGTGCAGGGGGATGCAGATGGTAGATGTTGTCGAGATACAGGTGTTTGAACCTCCTGCCAATCAGGCTCAGCGCTCCTTCAACTTCATGGGAGAGGCCTGGAAGACAAGAATCCCACCCAAGGTCAGCAGCACAGGTAGGCTGAGGACACCTCCAGCCCTGCCATGGGAAGCAACCCAGCTGCCAGAAGCCTCCTGAGCTGCACTGACAAGTTCAGTTGGAACAGATTGGACACAGACCCTGATATCCAACCAACGTGAGCAGCTCAGAGCCCCAGGCCCCACGTGGAATGGCTTTGGCCTCCAGCAGGGACCCAACTCACTGACAGACACTTTTCAGCCCCAATTGCTCCAACATCGTTCCCAGACAAGATGCTGAGAAGCATCGCCTATCTGCTGCTTCAAGCACAAAGGGGCTGGTTCAGCTCCAGCAGCCAAAGCTGCTCAAATGCATTCTCAGCCCTACAACAGAGGCTGCACGTGCCCAGGCCCAGGACACTTGCCACATCCCTCAGCTGGAACAGCCCTGAGCAGACCACTTGGGTAAAAGCCGTGGCCTTGCCAAGCCACTGAATCCATTTCTAGTCTAATTAAAGCCCCCAAGCTACTTTCTAGACTCTGAACAAAGAGGCATTCCTCTTACCTTTGATGTGACAGACTTCGTAGTCTTCGACATCAGGGAGCGCTGAGAGAGAAATTGTGGCCCCAGACTCTCTCTGCAAGCTGTTAATAAACTGTCCTTGCTTGCCAATCAAGCGTGAGACTGTATCCTTGATGAAAGACAAGAAAGCAAGAGTCAAGGAGAGAAATGTAGATCAAACACCACTGAGCCCTGGGGCTTCTTTTGCCCATCTTCCTGGTTCCTGCAGCTCATTTGCAGGGTGGGTTTGGACAGGCAGCGGGAGCATGACCCTCCTGCACAGGGGAAAGCACCACAATTTATCCCCTGCTCTTAGGAGCTGTTAACCCTCAAAGCCTTCTGAGGGCTTTCAGAGCATCACCCTGACAGATCAGGGTGGAAGGTGCTGGAGAAGGACTCCAACCACCAGCCCTGGGTGTAGCCCTAACATGCCTCTTCTTTCCATCTCTGCACCTCTTCTTCATTCCAGTTGGGTCCCCATGGCAGCTGAAAGTGTCTCTGTAGGGCAGGGCAGGAGGCACAAGCAGGACAGTGGCTGCTTACCTTTGGCACCTCTATTGCCCAGACAACCACCTTGGATTTTCCCCTTTGGCCGCGCTTCTTTCGGGTCACTGTCTGCCACTCGGGACCGTCTGTGTCCTCCGAGTGCCTGTCAGAGCCATTTACACCTGCAAGACAGGCACACGGGTCAGCATTCAGACAGCCCACACAGTGCAGCTGCCACACTGCAGGCCAGGCAATGAGATCCTTTCCTAGAGAGGTGACACTGAGCACTTGCTACGCATTCCATGGGGATGCTCCTCCATCAGGTTCCCCAGGATGTCACGAAGGGTCAAGTCCCATCACACACCCTTGATGCCTGGGGAGAAACCAGCCCACTTCTGGGAATGCAACAGGAGGAGGCCCGAGTTCAGCAGCAGCCCCTCAAACCCAGTGACCTTTCCCCAGCAGCAGAGGCAAGACAGTCCAAGAAGTGCTGAGCAAACGCTGCCCCAAGTGGAGCAGCAGCTGTTTGTGTCAGTGCCCCAGCCCAGCCAGGTGCCCAGCAGCCCGGCACAGCCCTTACCTGCCGCGCCACGCGCATGGCTGCCCGCCGCCAGCAGCCCCGCAGCATCCCTGCTGGCAGCCGTGTGCTCAGCCGCTGCCGCCGCCTCCAACAGCCCCCGCTCAGGGGCAGCAGCGCCGGCCGCCTGCGGAGGGGCATCAGCTGGGGCGGCTGCAGCCGGGCAGAGCCCAGCGGGCACATCCCGCGCGGCACCCGGCAGCGCTGCCTCAGCCCGGGGCTCTGCCTGCGGGGATGGCGGCAGCGCAGCAGCTATCTGGGCATAGCTCGGCTTCTGCCCGGCTCCTGGCGCTGCCGGCGCTGCTGACGGCCACTGCTCTGCGTCGGCGCCTGAGCCTGAGCCCTGTGCGGGGCTGGCTGCAGCGCTGCCGGGACACTCTGTGCTCTGCACGGGGACAGAAACAGCAGTAGGGACGCTGCTTTCCCCTGCACATCCTGTTGGCTCTTCTCTGTCTTTGTCATCCTCCTGGGTGCTCGGCACAACTGGTGGTGTTGACACTTCTGGAAGCTCAGTCTCTGGACATTCCTCTTCCAATGAGGAAGAGAGTCCCTGAGGGACACAGGCTTCTATCTGGGGCCACGATTCCTTCTCTGTGCCTCCTTCCTCCAGCGCTTCCTCAGCAGCTGTGGCCGGTTCCTCACGGTCTCTGGCCTGCGCTTTTCGGGAGGAATAGAGCCACCAGCAGCCCAGCAGTGCCAGCGCTCCGGGCACGACGTATGGGATCACGCTGCAGAAGCGCAGAGACATTGCACACAGCCTCAGCAGGATCTAGCAGGAGACACAGACAGCACGTTCAAATAGACACAGGGAAAGAAACAGGAAGGCAAAAGTGGCACAAATGCCTTGAGGTATTTCCAGGAGCAGTTTTCCAGCTGCTCCTGAAACTCACAGCTCGGCTCTACCATCTCGAGCTTCCAAACCCTCCTGTTTGGGCACAAACCCGCCTCTGTAGCCTCCTTTTTGGACCACAATCTAAACTAGAACAGAGCAACACTTCCCACAGCCATGGCCAGCCTAGGCAGGGGCAAGAGCTCAGCCTAGAGATGGAACTGGAGGTGCAGATTTGGTTCATCCTTACCTTTGGAAGTGGATGGAAGTTGAGGAGAAGTGGGCAGCAAACAAGCAGTCGTTGAAGAAAGCACAAAGGCAAGTAGCTACAGATGGAGCTGAGTCCTCCCGAGGGCAGCTCAGCCCAACTGGCTCTGGCTGTCCCCCTGGGAGGCTCTAAAGCCCCTGGCCAGGTGAGGTCACAATGCCGGGTGGGGTCTGGAACAGCCCCTGTGTGACATCACAAAGGTCTCCCTCTCCCTTGGTGATGGCCACAGCGCTACCCCTTCCCTGGGATGGGCTCTGGAATCACTATTGACCATAATTTAGAACTTCTCCTGGAGGCACAGCATTGTTCACACTGTCAGGAAAAGTCTGACACTGAGCAGGGCTAAAAAGGATAAAACCTTTGCACACACACTCACACACTGGTTGTGGAACATTTCCCACAGACACACACTGGCTGTCAAAGCAGTGGGGTTGCACTGGATGGTATCTAAAGGTCCCTTCCAGCCCCCACCATTCTGTGATTCTATGATTCTATGAACATGTCCAGGTGGCTTTTGAAGACCTCCAGAGGAGGAGATCTCCTCTCCCTGCTCAGTTTGAATGGTTCATTAATAAATCAAACCTTTTCTCCCCACGCTGAGTCTGTTTTGCCCCAGACATTAATTGCTGAGGGGTCTCCCTGTCCTTACCTTGCCTCACAAACCTCTTGTTTTATTTCTCTCTCCCCTGTCCAGCTGAGGAGGGGGAGGGATAGAGCGACTTGGTGGGCACCTGGCACCCAGACAGGGCTGAACCACCACACCAAAACCACAAGCTGCAGCCAAGCTGTAGTCCCAGGCAAGGGAACAGGAATAGCTTGAGCTATTGCTAGGAGCAGGTTTCCGGCTGCTCCTTCCATTCACAGCTCTGCTCTACCAGCTCTGTGCTCTAAACCCTCATGTTTGGGCCCAAAGCATTGCTTTTAGCTTCCAAAGCCTCATCTTGTGGTCAACAGAAGAATCACCAGACAGCAACACTACCCATAGCCTTGGCCAGGCTCTGGAGGTGGAAGAGCTCAGCATGGAAATGGACTGGGAGGTGCAGAGCAGCCTCTCCTGTCATCCCTGTCTGCATCCTCTTCCCTGTCCTGAGAGTTTAGGTCATTCTTACCTTTGGAAGAAAATGGGAGTTGAGAACTGGGCAGCAACGGGGAAATGTTTGGAGGAAAGCACGAAGGCAAGGAGCAAGGGAAGGAGCTCAGTTGTCCCGAGGGCAGCTCAGCCCAACTGGCTCTGGCTGTCCTGCTGGGAGGCTTTATAGTCCCTGGCCAGGTGAGGTCACAAACGCCAGGTGGGGTCTGGAACAGTCCCTGAGATCAGCAGTGCACAACGTTCTCTGTCTCCCTTGGTGACGGCCACAGCGCTGCCCCTGCCCTGGGATGGTCTCTGGAATCATTCCTGGCAATATTTTAGAACTTCAACTTCTACTGAAGGCACAGCACTGCTCACACTGTCAGGGAAAGTCTGACACTGAGCAGGACTGCATGGAGGAGGCAGCTGGGGAGCAAGAAATCCTCTCTGATGTTTGTGATGCCAGGAAAGTACCAATCAGGACTCAGTAGCCAATGTGACTGTCAAGCAGGGATTCTTTCTGGCAGCGCTGGGCACACAGGGGATGGCTCCACCAAGTGTGTGCCCTGCTTAGAGCAAAACTTTCCACATGTCCCAGACTAGATCTGCATGTTCATTGCACTTCTGCATGAGTTCCCTTCATTGTCCTGCCTCAGTCTGCCCAGGCCACAGCTCCTTCAGACCTCTTTAGCATGGCCTCAGGGGCCATTGAGGATGAAGATCTGAGTCTTCCTCACAGTGTGTTTTTCACCTTTGTTTGGCCAAACCACAGGACAGACTTGAGCAGTTTCTGATTCATTTCCCTCACTCTGATTTGCCCAAGATAAGTTCTTTTTTTGCCAGATAACAACAGGAGTGAGATGTGCTGCAGTGACGGCTTCTTGTGACTCTCCAAGATCAGCAATGTCCTGAAGCTTGTGCTGCCACAAGGGAACAAGTTCCTAACGCCAATATTTCAGATACCAAACGCTTACAAATGTGTTCTTGCAAATTTCTGACTGAATTATGCTTCTGTGCTCTGATGCTTCTGTAACATCTGCAATTCATTTGACACCTGGGCCAACAGTCTGTCATTGTCTGAAAAAACGCTGGGTTTTGGGTGAACTTTGCTCATTAGACTCTGATTATAACACCGAAACACAGCTCCATCCCAAAGCCCACACAGCTCCAAGGTGCCACCAGCCCTCACTCAGCATGTGCTCTGCATTCTCCTTACCCCACACCTTTAAAAGCAAAGTGAGAGCATTACACAGCAATCCAGATGAAGGTCTGTGTGACCAGAGTCACTCCAGCCCCACCTCGAAGGGAAAGAGACTGTAAAAATGGCTTAAGAAAGGGGGCTATTGGGGAAGGCACCATCGTGAATCAGTCAGGGAAGGTTCCAGCTCAGGCTGCCTCTGACTCCTGGGAGCAGCTGACGGCTGCACCTCTCTGCCCCCACAGGGATGCCTCTGGCTCAGAGCTGGTTGTGCCAAGGGCTGGCTGGGGAAGCTCAGAAATCCCCCTGCACAGTCTCTTCTCTGATCTCCTGCTGCACTATTCGCAGCCTCGACATCTGCACGAGCTTGGACTCCATCATCTGAGAGGCCTTTTCCAACCATAACAATTCCATGGTTGTATGACAGAGGTAGGAAAGCTGCGGCTGGGTTCTTCCTTGTGTGCCTCAGTGCCCACCCCATCTCTCTGGCCTGCACCCTGCATTTCTTCATCTGGGCTGAGCAGACGAACTGCACACGACTGAGGGCAGCTCCCACACCTAAAGGGCTGGGAAGGTACAACTTGGTTGCCTCAGTCCTCGCTCTGGGGCCCAAGACTTCCTGGTTTGCATCCAAACCTCATTTTTAGCTTCCAAAGTGGTACTTTTGGGAAAAAATCCTCATTTTCACCATCCCAAGAGAGAGGTTTTGCTTCCAAACCCTCCTCTGGGGGCCCAAACCCTCCCTTTTAGCTTCCAATGCCTTATTTTGAGGCCTAGGCCACCATGTAAAACTTTCGAACCTCACTTGGTGACCCAAACCCTAATTTTTGCTCCCAAAGCCCAGTTTTCACCTTCCAAACCTTGGGTTTAGATTTCAAATCATCCTCTTCTAGGTCCAAACCATCACCTTTCTTTTCCAAGTCTCATTTTTGTGCTCAAACCCACATTCCTTTGCTTCCAAACACTCAATTTTAACCTCAAAAGGCTCGTTTTCAGGCCCAAATGCTCATTTTGAGCTTCCAAAGCCTCCTTTTTGCCTTTTCTAACCTTATTGCTTGGAGCACGGTCCTCCAGTTTTTGATTCCAAAGTCTCACTTTGTGGCCCAAGTTCTTCTTTTTAGCTTTAACCTGTTCCTTTTCAGCTTTCAACCCCTCATTCTCGGGTCTCAACCTCAGTTATCAGCATCCAAAGCCTCGTTTTAGCTTTCTAACACACCTTGTTGGGTAAACCCCCTCCTTTTCAGCTGCCAAGGCCTCCCCTTGGAGGGCACAAGCAGGAGCTGGGCAGATGCTGCCCTTGTGTGTCTCTGTGCCCGTGCGGCCGCTGCGTGCCGCGTCCCCTCACACCCCAGGCTGCACATGGGCAGTGCCTGGGGGTACCCAGGGAGGGCCTTGGGTGGCCGCCCCTGTGTCAGCGTGTGCCCGGCACCCCGTGTCCCGTCCCTGCCCACCACACAGCACACACCGGCCCCAGCCTCTCGCCCCCCGCCCTGCAGGGAGCCCTCAGCACTAAGAAGGGCCCCTGAGCTCAGCCTTCTCCTCTGCAGGGCCGCAGCCTCTGCTGCCCACAGCCATGTGCCGGCCCCTCAGCACTCGGCCCCTCGGGGCCTGTGTCCAGCAGCTCCCGTCTCTCTGGCCCTGCCTCTGCCTCTGCCTGTGGCTCAGGGGCTTTGCAGCACAAGGCGGGAGGGGCCAGAGCCCGCCCTGAGGCGCCGCCACCTCTAATTGGCTGCCGGGCTGTCACTGCCCTGCCTGGGTCCGCCCGCCCTGAGGCGCCGCCGCCTCTGATTGGCTGCGGGGCTGTCACTGCCCTGCCTGGGCCCGCCCTCCCTGAGGCGCCGCCGCCTCTGATTGGCTGCGGGGCTGTCACCGTCCTGCCTGGTCCCGCCCTCCCTGAGGCTCCACCGCCTCTGATTGGCCGCCGCTCACACGTCAATCAGGGCAGTGCCCGCCTGCTGCGCTGCCATTGGCTGCCCCGGGGCTGGGCGCTGAGGGAGCCTCTGGCTCAGGCCACAGCAGCTCTGGCTGGGATCTGTGTGCTGTGTCAGTGCCCCACAGAGAGCACAGACACACTGAGGCACAGACAGCGCTGCTGGGCGGGGAAATGAGCCGTCAGTGCCCTTGGCTGGCCCAGCAATGAACAGGGACGGCTGGCAGCCCAGGGCTACAGCTCCCATATGGCCCAGGAGCCAACAGCCAGTGCCCCAGGCCTACAGCTTCCACACACCCCGGGGCCTCCTTCCTGCTGCCTGACCCTGCAGGGACACCAGCCCCTGGCCAGGCCCCACTGACCCTGCAGCCCCATGGCCGCCTCCCCAGGGCTGCACAGGCCCAGCCCCAGGAGGAGCCAAAGGAGGAGGAGGAGGAAAATATGGGGGAGGAGCAGGGCAGAGGGACAGAGCAGGAAAGGGATGGAGCTTAAGGAGACAGGGAGTGCAGGAGGAAAAAGAGCAACAAGCAGCAGCAGAGAGGGACAGAGAGAGGATTGGAAGGGCAGAAAGGAGGATGGGGGGATACACAGACACAGGCAGGGAGAGGGAGTGGGATGGGGGGCAGAGAGACAGAAAAGGCAGCAGGACAGTGGAGCGACAGAGAAATGGGACAGGGATTAGGACAGAGAGACAAGGGAAAGGAGAGAGAAAGGGAGAGAGAGGGGCAGAAGGCAGGGACAGAGAAGAGAAGGAAGGGAAAGCATCCGGAGAGAGCGAGGAACAGAGGGATGTGGATCAGCAGGAGGCACAGGAGGGCGGAACAGCGATGGGCTGAGAGAGTCAGAGGAAGAGATAAAAGCGGATGGGGAGCAGGATGGAGGCCTGGAGAGAAGAGAGAAGTTCCAGCCAGCTGAGCAAGAGAGATGGGCAGGAAAGTGGGGACAGGCTGTGGGGGAGAGAGGGAAAATAAGGCCAGGAATCACAACGTGGTGATAGAAAAAGGCAAAGGACAGGGAGCAGGAGAGGAGAAAAAATAGCAACAGGATGTTGGACACACAGGGAGGGGTTAGAAAATACAGACAAGGAGTCCTACAGAGAAAGAGAAAGAAAAACCAGTGGTGGGGTAAAGACAGAGAGGGAGGAGCCAGATGAGGACAGGGAGCCAGAACTGATGGGGAGGGACCAAAGCTAGCAATTATGGACAACTGCCCTCGTTCCCTGAGCACTACCCAGGAGCTGCATTAGTAGGAGCCTCCAGAAATGTGCTGCCTGCAAAAGGCCTGTCCTGGGCCCAGCCCTGCACCCTGAGAGTGCTGCCGACCAGCACCTTGTCCAGTGGCCAGCCCTGGCTAGTCCAAGCCAGGAAGCCATTTGCCTCTTGGCCACCTGGGCACACTGCTGGCTCTTACTGAGAGGGCTGTCAAATAACCCCCCCAGGGCCTTTCCCTTTGGGCAGCTTTTCAGCCCTGGGCCCATTGCTCCAGCCTGTCCTGGTCCCTCTAAAGAGCAGAGGCATTCAGATTGTACCTTTCTGGTTGCAGCTGCTCCTGGCTTTTGTTACCATGGGGTAGATTTTAATGTATCTGACCCAAAGCAGAGTTACATTTATGGGCCTGCTGAGACACAGGGTTCAAACTACAGCAATGGGAACCTTTCAACTGATGCCTCTGGGCTTGTTCTTGTTGGTTCTCAAGACAGCAGCCTGATGAGTTGCAGCGTGTCACTCGTGGCCAGCAGCACACAGACACCGATCAGTCAGCGAGTGGAATCTCACTCACTGATTCTTCCCCTCAAGTAACTCACACTTCCGAGTGTCCAGTCGACCCCTGCTCTTGCTCAGAAAGTCAAGTCCTGTCTCTGATTCCCGTTTGCAGTACCAGGGATATACAGATTGCCTAAAGTTGTCTTCGTGTGTTGGTGGCTGATTGCTTAAGAGCACAGAAGTGCAGCACAGCCTTCACCCTTGTGATCCTCAGGCAGCAGAGACAAAATGCCTGCAGAGTTGCTCTTGCACTGTTCTGCTCTCGACCTGTCAGTCTCAGAGCAATGGCTGACAAAGCAGAAATGGGGCTTTGGGGGGTTTTAGCTGCAGTGAATGCAGCGAGAGAGAGCAGTCGATGTGCACAGATGCATTTCCACACTCACTGGGCTCTCAGAACACAAGGCTTTGATGTTCAGGCTGGAGAGTCTGTTTTCCCTGCTTTGTGCTGGGGGCAAGTGCTTTGTTTTAAGTTCTGATCCCTTTTATTTCTTCTTCTAGAAATCCAACTGAGCCAGTGAGCAGAACAGCAGAAGTGGTAAGGAAAATCACAATCTCCTGCCTTTTCTGTACATGGCACTGAATTCTAACCACTCCAGCCCTGTATTAATGGTCCAAAGATTGACTTGGTGTGTTTTCCATTAAAACACAATCTCTGCTGTAAGCACAGTGTGTTTGACTCAACAGAGCCCAAACTGCCTGCTGCCATCACTTGCACGGCTGTAGGGTGAGCCTCTGATGTGTGTGTGTGTGCCCAGTGGTGCGCTGTGTTTCCTTTGAAGTTGCCAGAAGGTTTCCTGTGGGACCTGGTGTTGCACAGCTGGGCTGTGCTGGCTTTGGGGCTGTGGGACCTGGTGTTGCACAGCTGGGCAGTGCTGGCTTTGGGGCTGTGGGACCTGGTGTTGCACAGCTGGGCTGTGCTGGCTTTGGGGCCGTGTCAGTTCCGGGTTTGCACAACTGAACCTGCTGCTGTGTTCTACATCTCTCTGTGGCCGGCAGGAGGGGTGTTTGTACAGGGTGGTATGTGCTTGCTGTTTCTTGCAGTTCACATTGTTTGATGTGTAGCTTTTGCCATTTTCATACTGTATCAGGTAGCTTTTTGTTTTGTTTTAAACAGTTTGGGGTTTTTCTGCCCAATGGCTTTTGAAAAAGTAACCCCAAACCACTGCAGAACCACTGCTGGGACACTTGGTCCTGTTCCTCACCTTCTGGGGGCTTCGGGCCAACACCAAACCCAACCTATGACCCACATTTTGAGGAGAGATTGCCCCTGGATGGTTGGATTAGGTCACTTGAAAAGCTGTTAGGATGGCTGAGTCTAGGAACTCATGAGCTCTGGCTCTGTATTCTGTGAAGAACACAGGCTGGGATCCTCATGGAATGGTAAAGAGTCAAGTTAAGATGGAATGCTTTAGGTGTGTGGCTCTCATGAGCCTGCATTCTGCACTGACCCCCTGGCAGAGCAGAGGTGGGATTCATGCTGTGGATTTCTAGCTGTCAGGAAAGGATTTTACTAGTCTGAGAGGATGAGTTTTCCTTTCCCCATCTTTAACATTTTTCTTTCCCCACTGTCTCTCCAGGGCAGCTTTTGCTAGAAAAAAAAGGATGAAAAACCTCCCTTCTTGCAACAGGAGCCATCATCATCACCATCCTCATCCTCGTCCTTGTCCTCCTCCTCCTCAGCTATTCCTATTCCTGAGGAGCTCTTATGTCCCCTCTGTAAAGAGTCAATCAGGGACGCAGCTGTTATTCCCTGCTGCCGAAGCAGTTACTGCGAGTACTGTAAGTGTTACAGCCATGTTTGTTAACTCCAAACATCACATCTCACCTTGTGAAAGCTGGAAGAGGAGATCACAAAAGAGCTTTGTTACCTGTTGTATTGAAAACTGAAGTACACTTGGAGTAGGAAAGGGCTCTTCTCATTCAAAAGAGAAGAGAAAGGGAGCGAGCTCTCTGTTCGCTTTTATGTATCTACTTAGAAGATATCTACAGGCAGAAGGAGTCTGAGGAGAGTGCATAGTTGTGCAGGTGAATTCCAGGATAGATACTGAAGGCATTTAGTCTGCTCACAGCCCTTTTGTTCCCACGAGACTGTACAGCCAGCTCTGGTCTCTTGCTGTGCTCTGCCACAGACAGACAGTCAGGCATTTCATCCACATTCTTCTCCACAGGAGAGCGGGTTAAAACCTGCCGAGCTCAAACCTACTGGTGGCTGTGTAGATGAACCTTGAGCTTGGTGACTTCTCACTCTACTAGAGAGTGGAAAGAAGGCAAGTCAAAATCTGAGGACACAGCCCACTGACATCTGCAAATGGTCCAGGAGGGACAGAACAAAGCTGTGGAGTCATTGACTGCAGACAAGGGAACGTTTGAGGCGATTGGACATTTCTAGCTTCACGCTCTCAGCTCAAGGCCAAACTCACCCCTTAATCAGAGACAGGCTTTTGGAATTGATTGGAACCCTAAACCTCTCCTCAGTTTGGCTCAAAGCTATTTTGGTGGTTCTAACTCTTCACAGGCATTAGAAGAGCACTGCTGGAGTCTGAGGAACATCAGTGCCCAACGTGTCATCAGACAAATGTTCCTGCCGGCTCTTTAGAGGCCAACAAGTTCCTGAGTAAAGTAGCACCCTGGCTTGGGTGGAAGGGGCTTGTGAGGAAAGTCTGTTTGCAAACAGCTGGAAGGGAAGGAAATGTTCCTTTCCATCTCCCCAGGCAAGGTTCAGTGGGGTGAGGCTGAACTGGCCATGATCTGTTGCCAGAGAAGCTGACAGCTCCTTGCAGGCAATCTGGCCCATTCAGGTCACACCTGTTTCCCAGCACTGCCAGTTGGCTGTTAACACTCAAGGTCTTTAAATGCAGCTGCTCTGAGTGACCAGTCATTTATATCAGTGTTTAGTGGGATGTGCCCATGTATCTGTCTCTGGGTTGATTTTAGGATTGATAGCTATTACAGGGACACACATCCCTTCACTCTGTGGAGGCTTTTGTTCCTGACTCTCAAGTGCACCCTCAGTGAGTAGGACGATCCTTTCAGGATCTGGCCCAGGCTGCCAGGGAGAGTGTGGAGGCTCCTTCCCTGGAGCTCTTCAAGACCAGCCTGGACCATCAGGCTAGACAATTTCAACAGGCTAATCAGAGCAAGTTTGAAGTCCCATCCCACAGATGTTTCAGACCCACATGTGTATAGAAACATCTGGGACTCAGAAGAGAAACACCCAGTTATAGATCAGAATAGAAGGGAGGTGATGACAAGCTTTTTGCTTTGTCAGGATCTGGATTTAGGTCATTGGTCGTGTCAGAAGCCGCTTTTCTAGAATTTTTCTTTGACAGATATGACATCTTGTCTGTGCTATCTCTTGATAATTATGACATCAGCAATACCTCTACTTGGCCAGTAATCCAACTTGCAGATTTTCTCATTTCATGGTTGCCAACAATGGCAGCAGAGCCACACAAAAGCTGCGAGCAGGGGCTGGCTGCCCAGAGACTGAGCTGAGGGGCTGCAACGTGTGTGTGAGGAGGAAAGGCTGCGGGCCCTGGGGCTGCTGAGGCTGGAGAAGAGAAGGCTGAGCTCAGGGGCACCTCAGCAATGCTGCTCAGTCCCTTCAGGGTGGGTGTCAGGAGGCTGGGGCCAGGGTTTGGTGTGTGGGGGGCAGTGGCAGGACAAGGGGCAGCGGGCACAGGCTGGCACACAGGCCGTGCCCCTGGCCCAGGAGGAGCAAGGCCTTTGGTGCTGAGCGGAGGGAACCCTGGCCCAGGCTGCCCAGGAAGGGTGTGCAGGCTCCTTCTCAGGAGGTTTCCAACCCCAGCTGGACACGTTCCTGTGCCCCCTGAGCCAGGGGAAGCTGCTTTGGCAGGGGCTGGACTGGATGATCTCAACAGGTCCCTTCCAGCCCCTGCCATTCTGTGTGATTTTGTGTCTAGCACTCTCTCCTCCCCTTCAACACCTCAGCACGTGCTTTAGACACGACAGGCCAGAAATGGGCAGCACTGGTTGAATTGTGGTGACTGAGCTTTATTGCTTAAAGCAAAGCACTTTGCATCCATAAAAGAACACAGAACAAACCCACTTGAGTTCACACAAAGGAGAACTGAGAGCTGCCATTGACAGAAAATGGTTTTCATGTGGTGAACAACAACAGAAAGTCAAACGCACACCAAAGGGAAACAAATCCGAGCGTCAAGCCCGGTGCCTGAACCACTGCAGGGACACAAAAGAAACAGCTGGTGGGTTACGGGTTTGCCACAGAGCACAGGGAGGATGGCACTGAAAGCTCCCTGGGATGGGCTCTGCTCAGGGCTCCCGCTGCACAGTCAGCCACGGGCCCAGAGACAAGATCGTCTCCTCCAGGCCCTGCGCAGCCACTCCCGCAGGCTGGGTCTGGAGGAAGCTGCTTCCTCTGCAGCTCTCTGCAGGGAGAGATGGGTCTGAGCTGCCAGGTTGGACAACGATGAGCTGATGTCACCTGGCAGGTTTTGAAGGGCTGCAACAGAGAGGAACAGAGCTGAGATCAGAGCCTGGGTTCACCCCAGGAACCCCTCCTGCCAGGGCCAACCCCCAGCTCTTCCCAAAGCCCGGAGGGAGCCGGGGCTGGAAGGTGCTGCCCACCGATTCCCCCCGTGCCCCTGACACCTCTCTCTGCTCTCCCTGGCTGGGGCAGGGGCTGCAGCCCCTGCCCAGGGCCTTTCCTCCCCACTGACACCCCCTGCCCTCACTCACCCTCATGGATGACCTGCAGCTGCTCCTCCTGACCCTTCAGGTGCTGCCTGGCGAGCCCTGGAAACACACAGAGAGTCAGAGCTGCCCCATGCCGGCCCCTCCGGCCCGGCCACACGCCCCCCTCCCCTTGGCAGGGCTGAGCCCAGGCTCTCCCCCCAGCACTGGGCACTGGGGGCTGCACAGCCATGGGGCTGGGGCCGAGCTGCGATGGGGCAGGGAAGGACAGGGGCTGCGTCTCACCCAGGAACCCGACGGCCGCCTCTTGTGTGGACTTGCGCCGGCTCCAGAGGCACCACACTCCCTGATGCACGTAGTCACTGGCTCTGCTGCTGCTGCACTTGGAGAGCTGCAGGGGGAGAGGAGACAAAGGGATGGGTTGGTGCCGACTGTGCCCCTGGCTGAGCGGTGTCTGTGCCCAGCGTGGGCTGCAGCAGTGGGCAGGGGCACAGCGTGCCCGGGCTGGGGCTGGGGCTTGGGGCCATCCTTACCAGGCACTTGCCCACCGCCTCTGTCTTCCCGCTCTCCAGCAGCCAGCTGAGCCTCCTCTTCTTGAGGAAGGTGGCAGCTTGCAGCAGGGTGACCCGAGAGGCCTGCAGGGACACAGAGAAGGGAGCTGGTACCGCTGCCCAGGGCGCAGGATCCGTGCCCCTCGCCTGGGCAAAGCTCAGGGCTGTTCCTGGCCACGGGGACGTCCTGTGGGCGCAGATACAGGTCAGAGAGCCTCACCTCTGCCACCGCCTTTCTCTCATCATGCAGGAGGCAGAGCAGTTGGATCAGGCTCTGCTGCACCTCTGCCTTCAGCTGCTTTCTTCCATCTTTGTTGACAAAGTCCATCACGTGTCGGAAGAGCTCAAGGGAGAGCAGCTGCACATGGCTGGTGTCCTGGTGGGAAGGAAGAGGATAAGACCTCAGTCCTGGCTGCTGCAGGCCCACGTGGGCATGGGCCTGAAAACCCACACAGCACAAAGTTTCCTGGCAGCAGCCAGTGCCCGTGGTCACAGAATCTCAAGGGCTGGAAGGACCTGCAAAGCTCATCCAGGGCAACCCCCTGCCAGAGCAGCACCACCTAGAGCAGGGCACACAGAACTCATCATGCTGGGTTTGGGATGTCTCCAGAGAAGGAGCCTCCACAGCCCATCTGGGCAGCCCCTGCCAGTGCTCCCTCACCTCAACAGGGAACAAGTTCTGCCTTGTGTTACTTTGGAACCTCTTCTGTTCCAGTTTGTCCCCATTGCCCCTTATCCTGTCATTGGCCATCCCTGAGCACAGCCTGGCCTCAGCCTCCTCACACCCACCCTTGATGGATTTGTAACATCAATGAGGTCACCCCTCAGTCCAAGCTGCAGAGCCCCAGCTCCCTCAGCCTTTCCTCACAAGGCAGATGCTCCACTCCAGCATCTCTGTGGCCCTGCACTGAACCCTGTCCAGCAGCTCCCTGTCCTGCAACTGAGGGGCCCAGAGCTGGACACACTATTCCAGATGTGGTCTCATGAGGACAGATGGTGGGGGACACAAAGCCTTACGTGTTCAAAAAGTGGCCGGAGCCTCTCAGCCAGCTCCAGAGCGATGGTGCTGCAAAGTGGGCTGTTGGTAGCCTGGAGCATCTTTCTGAGCAGGAGCAGAGTCGTCTCAACCACTTCATCTGCATCTTCCAGTAGCTCCACGAGCTTTCTCTGCAGCATCCACATTCTCTTGGCCTGTGTGGAAAAACGATGCTTGAGGTGAAGCCGTGAAAAGCTGCACAGCCCAAACTGCTGCAGCACTTGGACCCCACGCTGCTGCCTCGGGACCCAGAAGGCAAAGACCCGCCCCAAGGGACTTGAGGAAGCCACTGGGGAGGCAGGAGGGCTGACAGCAGCTGCCTGAGCTCCCAAAGCCCAGCCAAGCCCCAGCTGTGTGTCCCCCAGCTCCCCTCACCCAGCCCCAGGCCCCCAGCACGGCTGCAGCCGCCTGCTCACCATCGCTGGCCTGTCGCAAAGGCTGAGGAGGCCTCCGAGCACCAGGCACCGCATTGCGCTGCTCTCGCTCCCCAGGTACCTCAGGGCCAGCTGCAGGAAGCGTTCATCCAATGCCTCCACTTCAGGGCAGGGCAGGAGCTGAAACAGCCAGCAGTGATGAGGGTGCCCAGCTCTGACCGGTCTCCCCCCGCACCTCAGCCCAGCTGTCAGTCTCACCTCGACCAGGAACACCATGGCAGGGAGCTCCCAGTACGGCTCCTCTCTGTCCAGCAACTTCAGCAGGCACAGAGCCATTTCATAAGTCACTGTACTCGAGATCTTGCGCATCTCTCTGGAGAGAAGGGGCAGGAAGACACCAGTAACCATGAGCAGAGTGGGCAAATCGCTCCCAGGACTGACTCCCCAGGGCTGGTCTTTTTTAATCCGGGGATTACGGGGGGTGCTCCATCTGCAGGGGGGAAAAGGGAGGGGAGCAGGGAGAGAGGGGCTCTCACCTGGCCAGTGACCACATGGCATGGTGCTGGAACTCAGCATGGAGAAGAAATTCCCAGCCACACTTCTGCTGAAATTTCAACACCACGTCCTCATGGCCCAGGCGGCACAGCAGCTCTTGCACAGTGTGCAGCACAAACCTGTGTGCAGAGCAAAGCCCAGGTCACACTGGGAGCCCTGGACACGGCTCCAGGGCCGCAGCAGGGATGGGAGGACTGGCGTGGGGCACCTGCTGGGGCTGGGGGGATTGTGGTCTTCCTGCTGGCATCCCTGCCAGAAGGCATCGACCTCCTCGGGCAGCTCCTCCGTGCAGGAGAAAATCTGGAAGACCAGAACCAGGAAGGTGGCTGGAAAATACAGCGACAAACTTGGTGGGCACTCGGGCATCTGCAGGATCTCGTGCAGCACTGTGGTTGCCTGCAGGAAAGGAAACACCCCGAGACAGAGCTCAGTGCTGAGATGTCCCCGTGGCAGGGCCTGAGCCTGGGGGTGAGCTGAGGGGCGGGACAGAAACTCACAGCCAGGGCACAGATGTGGATGCTGTCCCCGTTGGACGTGGATGTTGTGTGCAGGGGCCAGTCCTCCAGCACGCAGAGCAGCTCCCACAGCACCTTATCTGTTGTTTGGCTGGTGGAGATCATCTGCTTCCAGATGGCTGCAGCAGCTCTGCAGGCACAGAGATCAGAGTCAGAAGGGGCTTGGCCACAGCACCATGGCCTGGGCAGCCGTGGGGGCTGGGGCTGGCTGCTAGCCCTGCCTCTGCCCGCTGCCCCCAGCGAGGGGCAGGGAGGGAGCAGGGCAGGGGGCCAATGCAGGGGCCAGAGGGTCCTGAAAAGCCCTGTCTGCCTGGCAGCTCCACGGGCCGGGCTCTACAGCTGCTGAGCCCGGGGCTGTCAGGGCCCAGTTACCTGTCACACGACGGGACACAGCGCAGGAGGGTCAGCACCATATCATGGGGGTCATGCAAGACCATCTTCAGAAGACACTTGTACACTTGCTCAGCAGACACGTGGCTGGGCCTCTCCTCTCCTGTCAGGTCCCTGCCTGGAAGGGGCAAAGAGCGAGCTGAGGCAGAGCTGAGGGGAACACAGCCAAGCCCTGCGCTCCCCGGGCAGGGCCAGCCCCGGCACAGGGCTGCTGGGGACGCTGACCCGCGTGTCTCTGGCTGCAGTCTGGGGGTGTCCAGGGGATGGAGCCCAGCCATGGGGAACAGTCCCAGCCCCTCTCTCCCTGGGGATGCCCAGCGGGGCTGGGACAGGGCGCAGGCGGCTCGAGCGCCTGGATCTCCTGCAGCTCATCGGGCTGCCCTGCTGCAGCAGCCCCAGAGGCTTTCTCCTGCTCTTGCTCCTCTCCCTGCCAGGCCAGCCTGGGCACGCTGGGGGGTCTCTCCTCCATCCTGATGAGGCCTGGCCTTGAGGGCTGGGGAGACATGGGTCCGGAACAACGAGGGGTCTGCACAGGGCTCCTGACAGCCGCGCTCTGTCCCGTCCTGTCCCGGCGCCTCCTCCGGGCGCTGTGGGGTGGCCATGGCAGCGCCAGCGCTACATCATGCCCGGGAGCCAAGGGCTCTGTGACATCGTTGTGACGTGTTGCCATGGCCCCTGGGGCCCCATTTCCCCCTCACATCGGGCCCAGCCCCGAAGCAGCTCCCTGGGCCGGCGCCTCGGAGCCCTCCACGGCCCAGCAACAGCTCCCAGGCAGCAGAGGAACGGCGGGTCACGGCTGGGGGAGGCTTTGGGGGCAGCTCCAGGGACAGGTTTCTCAGGCAGCCCCACGCTTTGGGCATCTCCAAGTGCCGTCTCACAATCCAGGCCTATGCCACAGGCAGTCTTTTCAGTTGTGTCAGAAAAATCCCCTGGTGTTTCCCAAACTAATGTCCAGGGAAATGTGAAAAGGAACTTCCAAAAGATGACAGCGAGAACTCAGGAACTTCCTCCCGTTCCCTTGGAGATGAAGAGGGGCTTTCACAGCCCTGCAGCAGCCTCAAGTGAAAACAGGCCTCTGCCACTGAGAAACCAGCCATATGGCAGTTCTGATGGTGCCTTTCATCGGTCACTCCAGTCACACAGCTCTACAGTTCCTTTGCTTCACAGAGCTGAATCCTAGAACAATCCTTGTTGTTTCTTACTCCCCATCCCTCTGCTAAGCAGGAACAGTTGGCTCTCCTGCTCCTCTGCCCATTGCGCCCAAATACCCAAATTGCTTGGATGGGTTGGAAGACTTAAACCTGAACTTTACACTTCCTGTGCTTTAAAAATCCCATCTGTGGTCAGAGCACATTGTTGTGCAGAGTAGAAATGCTCTTCTGCTGAGGGCCCCCAGGCACAGAGGCAGCACTGGACAGTTGTCCCTGTGAGAAGCTTTTGCTACTGGCAATGATCAAGTGCAGGGAATTCGACCTGCACTGGCCCTGAAGGGATTCCCTTCAGACAGGCACATAGCATTTTCAGTTCCACCTCCCACAGAACACTCTTCTGTTCAGCACACAGAACCTGCATTTTAGGTTTCCTTCATATACAGCACAATCAAGTTTGATTCTGCTTGCTTTGCACTGTGCCCTTTCTTCTGCAAGCTGGGTGGCAGCTGTCCTGTGCAGTGACCACTGAGCACTGGAAAACCACCTCTTACAGCCTAGATTTCCTTCTGATGAAGTTTATCTCTCTGGGGCAAGGGAGACAGGCCTTGGCACACTTCAGAGACTCCAAGACTTTGGACACTGTTGTGTCTAAAGGAACTTTAATTATTCATGTGCACATTTAGGGTGCAAAATGGTGGTGCTGGTGTTTTTGTTTCCTGGGCATCCCAAGGGCCAGGTGGAGATGTGGAGCCAGCTGCACTCAAAATGTCCCTTGAAACAGCCTCCTTCCTGTCACAGTTCAGCAGGCCACTTGTGCAGCCTCAGTGACTCGTCCACACAAGCAGACCAGGTGAGACAGGTCAGGCTTTCCACCAGGAAAACAGTCTACAGGGGCAAGAACGTGCCCAAAGAGGAAACACAATTCATGAGGAGCAAAGCTGATACAGAGCAATGGTCGCCTTTGTCTCAGCCCAAAAAGGGGCCAAGGCTGGAAAGTCACTTTCACCTCAGCACTGGCCTCCCTGCAAGACCTTCAGAAACTTGTTCACACTGTAAGGTACCAAACATCAGAGCTCAGCAGCAGCTGCCCACCTGTTTGCTTTCCTTCAGCCTCTGCAGACAAGACCTTGGTCAAGAGCACCGAGGGACAGCAGAGCAGCTTCTGGCACTGACCTGTGCCTGGGGGGTGACCCTTGAGACCTGGGAGAAGAGATTGAGCTGAGGGCACTTGACAGAGGAAGATGTAACCATAAGCTCTTCCTGCTCGTCGAGGTGTCACTGAGCTCTTGTTCCTTTTCCTCAGAACACCACGAAGACCATTTAGACCAAGAGCCAGGGAAACTGTCCCATCTGTCAGTCAAGTCCTAGGTCCCAGGCTTGCAAATTCGAGCTGTGTGAGCAGCAAGAGCACTCTGCAATGTCCTGGGGCATCCCTGAGCTCAGGAGCTTCTCACCACACTCCATCCCACCTGAGGCCAATCAACAGCTGTGGCACTTCATGTGATGGGAGCGAGTGGAAATGGACCTGCCCTTCCTGTGCTGTTCCAACAACGCAGCAGCTGCTCTGTCTGGGCACAGCAGCTTTCCCCTGTCAGTAACTTCTTCCCTTTGCAGTACTATGATGTCAGCAGCTGAAAGCCACTTTGACATAAACATATGGGGAGGAAAAACCCAAAGCTAGCTGGGGAGGAAAAAAGCTGGAGAGAGAGAGCTTTGAGTGAACTGATTTTTCTGTGTTTGGGTGTTTTTCAGACTCCTTGCTCTAGAAGTTCATGTAGCCGCTGCAAGCCAAGGACAGATCCTGCCACTCGCAGTCCTCACCTCAGTGCCTTTGTCATTCCCTGTCCCTGCATGGAATGGCAGATAATAAAGAACTGAATCCCTGAGTCAGCTGAGTTCAGTTTAGTTAAAATGCCAATGAATTCAAGCCTGGCAAATGAGAGACCCTGCGTTGCACTTCAGATCTTGCTGCTTGGTTCTTTTTACACCAGGCCTTTGTAAAAGGGACCATTTGGTACAGAAGGGTGAGGTGAGACCCAGAACGTGAACGGTTTTGCTGAGGCATCTGACTTATAACCACCATGAGTCTGAGGCCTGTCGGCCTGAACTCGAGGTTGGGGAACAAAGAGGACAACCAAGGCTTCAGGCCCAGGCAAAATGGCTCCGGCCAGCTGCCCCCTGCTCACCATTGTGGGTTCGTGGCACAGGGCGCTGAGGGCTCTGAGCACCAGGCACCACATCACGCTGCTCTCGCTCCCCAGGGACCTCGGTTCCAGCTGCAGGGCACGTTCATCACAGGGCTCATGTCAGGGCAGGTCAGGAGCTGAAACACACCCAGCACTCACCCTCTGCCCCAGTGACTGCTCTCCTCCCCATCTCCTCCCAGCAACCAGGCTCACCTGGACCAGGAACACCATGGTGGGGAGCTCCCAGCAAGGCTGCTCCCTGCTCAGCAGATTCACCAGGCAGTGAAGCAGTTTGTAACGGGAGCCCCTTGTAACATCTCTCTGGCAGGGGGTAGGGGGAAAAAGGGCACCGATAACCCCAAGCAAGGTGGGCAAGGCCCTGGACTGACCAGCTGGGGGCTGGACTTCTCAGGACAAAGGTAGTGCCCAAGACCAGCAAAAAATACCCTTCCTGCCCCAAAGCCTCCTGACGACACTCTTCTGCCCACGGGCCAGGCATCCCCCCGGCTCTGTCTCTGGCCCTCGCTGCATCCTGCCTGGCCCTGGGACAGACGCCCCGTCCTGAGCCCTCAGCCCAGGCCCCACGGGAGGGGACGCTGGTGCTTTGGGGGGTGTCTGCTCCCGGGCACCCGCCTCTGCCAGGCTTCTCCAACCTGCTGGGCCAGCCCTTGGGGACGAGCCCCTGTCACCCAGCACCAAGGGCATTGGTGGGGGCGTCCAGTTTGCAGGGGACAGACGTTGGAGGGAGCAGAGAGAAGGGGGCTGTCAGCTGGCCAGCAGCCCCATGGCGCTGTGCCGGGTCTCAGGGTTGAGCAGCGCTTCCCTCCTGCCCCTGCACACAGCCTGCGCCTGAGGCCCAGCAGCCCCATGCTGAGGGTCCCACCCGCCTGCTGCGGCCACAGGAGCCCTCAGGCCCCGACAGCGGCTGCCCAGAGGGGAGCCAGAGCCCCGCACAGCCAATGGCAGCGCAGCAGGCGGGCACAGCCCTGATGGACGTGTGAGCAGCGGCCAATCAGAGGCGACGGCGCCTCAGGGCGGGCGGGACCAGGCAGGGCAGTGACAGCCCCGCAGCCAATCAGAGGAGGCGGCGCCTCAGGGAGGGCGGGACCAGGCAGGGCAGTGACAGCCAGGCAGCCAATCAGAGGCGGCATCACCTCAGGGAGGACGGAACCAGGCAAGGCGGTGACAGCCCCGCAGCCAATCAGAGGCGGCGGCGCCTCAGGGAGGGCGGGACCAGGCAGGGCAGTGACAGCCAGGCAGCCAATCAGAGGCGGCATCACCTCAGTGAGGACGGGACCAGGCAGGGCGGTGACAGCCCCGCAGCCAATCAGAGGCGGCAGCGCCTCAGGGCGGGCTCTGGCCCCTCCCGCCCTGTGCTGCAAAGCCCCTGAGCCACAGGCAGAGGCAGAGGCAGGGCCAGAGAGACGGGAGCTGCTGGACACAGGCCCCGAGGGGCCGAGTGCTGAGGGGCCGGCACATGGCTGTGGGCAGCAGAGGCTGCGGCCCTGCAGAGGAGAAGGCTGAGCTCAGGGGCCCTTCTCAGCGCTGAGGGCTCCCTGCAGGGCGGGGGGTGAGAGGCTGGGGCCGGTGTGTGCTGTGTGGTGGGCAGGGACGGGACACGGGGTGCCGGGCACACGCTGACACAGGGGCGGCCACCCAAGGCCCTCCCTGGGTACCCCCAGGCACTGCCCATGTGCAGCCTGGGGTGTGAGGGGACGCGGCACGCAGCGGCCGCACGGGCACAGAGACACACAAGGGCAGCATCTGCCCGGCTCCTGCTTGTGCCCTCCAAGGGGAGGCCTTGGCAGCTGAAAAGGAGGGGGTTTACCCAACAAGGTGTGTTAGAAAGCTAAAACGAGGCTTTGGATGCTGATAACTGCGGTTGAGACTGGAGAATGAGGGACTGAAAGCTGAAAAGGAACAGGTGAAAGCTAAAAAGAACTTGGGCCACAAAGTGAGACTTTGGAATATAAACCTGGAGGACTGTGCTCCAAGCAATAAGGTTAGAAAAGGCAAAAAGGAGGCTTTGGAAGCTAAACATGAGCATCTGGGCCACAAAACGAGCCTTTTGAGGTTTAAATTGAGTGTTTAGAAGCAAAGAAATGAGGGTTTGAGCACAAAAATGAGACTTTGAAAAGAAAGGTGATGGTTTGGACCTAGAAGAGGATGATTTGAAATCTAATCCCAAGGTTTGGAAGGTGAAAACTGGGCTTTGGGAGAAAATTAGGGTTTGGGTCACCAAGTGAGGTTTGAAAGAATTACATGGGGGCTTAGGCCTCAAAATAAGGCATTGGAAGCTAAAAAGGAGGGTTTGGGCCCCCAGAGGAGGGTTTGGAAGCAAAAACTCTTCCTTTGGATGGTGAAAATGAGGATTTTTTCCCAAAAGTACCACTTTGGAAGCTAAAAATGAGGGTTTGGATGCAAACCAGGAGGTCTTGGCTCTAGAGCGAGGACTGAGGCAGCCAAGTTCTACCTTCCCAGCCCTTTAGGTGTGGGAGCTGCCCTCAGTCGTGTGCAGTTGGTCTGCTCAGCCCAGATGAACAAATGCAGGGTGCAGGCCAGAGAAATGGGGTGGGCACTGAGGCACACAAGGAAGAACCCAGTCGCAGCTTTCCTACCTCTGTCATACAACCATGGAATTGTTGTGGTTGGAAAAGGCCTGTCAGATGATGGAGTCCAAGCCCTCACCTCACACTGCCAGGCCCATCGCTGAACCACATCCCTCAGCGCTTCATCTGCACGACTTGTGAATATCTCCAGGGGTGGGGACTGCACCAGCTCCCTGGGCAGCCCATCCCAGTGCTTCACAACCCTCTGAGTGACAAACTTCTTCCTGATGTCCAACCTGAACCTGCCCTGGTGTAGCTTAAACCCGTTTCCTCGTGTTCTGTTATTGGGTACTGGAGAGAAGAGCTCGACCCCCAGCTCACTACAACCCCCTTCAGGCAGCTGTAGAGAGTGATCCTGTCTCCTCTCAGCCTCCTCTAGGCTCAACATCCCCAGCTCACTGAGCCTCTCCTCATCAGACCTGTTCTCATGACCCTTCCCCAGCTTCGCTGGGACTCTGACACCCAGCTGAACCCACGGTGCAGTTGATGGCAGCAACAGGTTCCCCAGGTGCTGGTGGGCTGCTGGGGATGGACACAGCGTCTGCCAAAGCTCGTGCAGATGTTGAGGCTGCGAATAGTGCAGCAGGAGATGAGAGAAGCGACTGTGCAGGGGGATTTCTGAGCTTCCCCAGCCAGGCCTTGGCACAACCAGCTCTGAGCCAGAGGCATCCCTGTGGGGGCAGAGAGGTGCAGAGAGGTGCAGCCGTCGGCTGCTCCCAAGAGTCAGAGGCAGCCTGAGCTGGAACCTTCCCTGACTGATTCACGATGGTGTCTTCCCTAACAGCCCCCTTTCTTAAGCCATTTTTACAGTCTCTTTCCCTTCAAAGTGGGGCTGGAGTGACTCTGGTCACACAGACCTTCATTTGGATTGCTGTGTAATGCTCTCACTTTGCTTTTAAAGGTGTGGGGTGAGGAGAATGCAGAGCACATGCTCAGTGAGGGCTAGTGGCACCTTGGAGCTGTGTGGGCTTTGGGATGGAGCTGTGTTTCGGTGTTATAATCAGAGTCTAATGAGCAAAGTTCACCCAAACCCAGCATTTTTTAAGACAATGACAGGCTGTTGGCCCAGGTGTCAAATGAATTGCAGATGTTACAGAAGCCTCAGAGCACAGAAGCGTCATTCAGCCAGAAATCTGCAAGAACACATTTGTAAGTGTTTGGTATCTGAAATACTGGAGTTAGGAACTTGTTCCCTTGTGGCAGTACAAGCTTCAGGACATTGCTGATCTTGGAGAACCACAAGAAGCCGTCACTGCAGCACATCTCACTCCTGTTGTTATCTGGCAAGAGCAGAACTTATCCTGGACCAATCAGAGTGAGAGAAGTGAATCAGCAACTGCTCAAGCCTGTCCTGATGTCTGGACAAACACCAGGAAGCCAAAGGTGAAGAATACACTGTGAGGAAGACTCAGACCTTCATCTTCAATGGCCCCTGAGGCCCAGTGAAGGAGGCGTGAGGGAGCTGTGACCTGGGCAGACTGAGGCAGGACAATGGGGGGAACTCATGAAGAAGTGCAATGAACATGCAGATCTAGTCTGGGGCATGTGGAAAGTTTTGCTCTAAGCAGGGCACACACTTGGTGGAGCCATCCCCTGTGTGCCCAGCGCTGCCAGAAACACCTGCTTGACAGTCACATTGGCTGCTGAGTCCTGGTTGGCACTTTCCTGGCATCACAAACATGCAGCTTGTGAGTTCCACAGTACCCTGCAGCTCCCTTCTTCTGCAAGAGCTCACAGGGCTGCCCACAGAGTCTCCGCTCTGTCCCAACCTCCGTGCTGGTGTCCCAGGGAGCCACTGTGGAGCGGATTTCTTGCTCCCCAGCTGCCTCCTCCCTGCAGCCCTTCTGTGATTCCAGAGGCCATCCCAGGGGAGGGGCAGCGCTGTGGCCGTCGCCAAGGGAGACAGAGAACGTTGGGCGCTGCTGATGTCAGGGACTGTTCCAGACCCCACCCGGCGTTTGTGACCTCACCTGGCCAGGGACTATAAAGCCTCCCAGCGGGACAGCCAGAGCCAGAGCCTCCCAGCAGGACAGTTAAGCTGCCCTTGGGACAACTTGGCTCCTTCCCTTGTTACTTGCCTTCGTGATTTCTTCCAGACATTTCTCCGTTACTGCTCACTTCTCCTCAACTTCCATCCTCTTCCAAAGGTAAGGATGACCCAAACTCTCAGGACAGGGAAGAGGATGTAGACAGGGATGACAGGAGAGGCTGCTCTGCACCTCCCAGTCCATTTCCAGGCTGAGGTCTTCCACCTGCAGAGCCTGGCAAAGGCTATGGGTAGTGTTGCTGTCTGGTGATTCTTCGGTTGGCCTCAAGATGAGGCTTTGGAAGCTAAAAGCAATGCTTTGGGCCCAAACATGAGGGTTTAGAGCACAGAGCTGGTAGAGCAGAGCTGTGAATGGAAGGAGCAGCCGGAAACCTGCTCCTAGCAATAGCTCAAGCTATTCCTGTTCCCTTGCCTGGGACTACAGCTTGGCTGCAGCTTGTGGTTTTGGTGTGGTGCTTTAGCCCTGGCTGGGTTCCAGGTGCCCACCAAGTCGCTCTATCCTTCCCCCTCCTCAGCTGGACAGGGGAGAAAATAAAACAAGAGGTTTGTGAGGCAAGGTAAGCACAGGGAGATCCCTCAGCAATTAATGTCTGGGGCAAAACAGACTCAGCGTGGGGAGAAAAGGTTTGATTTATTAATGAATCATTCAAACTGAGCAGAGAGAGGAGATCTCCTCCTCTGGAGGTCTTCAAAACCCACCTGGACATGTTCATACAATCATAGAATCACAGAATGGTGGGGGCTTGAAGGGACCTTTAGAGACCACGGAGTGCAACCCCACTGCTTTGACAGCCAGTGTGTGTCTGTGGGAAATGTTCCACAACCAGTGTGTGAGTGTGTGTGCAAAGGTTTTATCCTTGACCCTTTAATGATTCCAGAGGCCATCCCAGGGGAGGGGCAGCGTTGTGGCCATCACCAAGGGAGACAGAGAACGTTGGGTTGTGCTGGTGTCACACAGGGGCTCTTCCAGACCCCACCCGGCGTTTGTGACCTCACCTGGCCAGAGTCTATAAAGCCTCCCAGTGGGACAGCCAGAGCCAGTTGGGCTGAGCTGTCCTCGGGAGGACTCAGCTCCTTCTTTGGCTACTTGCCTTCCTGATTGCTTCCAGCCATTTCTCATTTGCTGACCACTTCTCCTCAACTTCCATCCTCTTCCAAAGGTAAGGATGCCCTAAACTCTCAGGACAGAGAAGAGGATGCAGACAGGGCTGACAGGAGAGGCTGCTCTGCACCTCCCAGTCCATTTCCATGCTGAGCTCTTCCACCTCCAGAGCCTGCCCAAGGCTATGGGTAGTGTTGCTGTTTGGTGATTCTTCTGTTTGTACCAAAATGAGGCTTTGGAAGCTAAAAGGAATGGTTTGGGCCCAAACATGAGGGTTGAGAGCGCAGAGCAATAGCTACAGCTATTTCTGTTCCCTTGCCTGGGAGTACATAACCATGCTGTCTGTTTCTTCTGCTAGATCCTGCTGAGCTCTGTGCAATGGCTCTTCGCTTCGCCAGCGTGATCCCCTACGTTGTGCCTGGAGCGCTGGCACTGCTGGGCTGCTGGTGGCTCTACTCCTACTGCAAAGAGCAGGCCAGAGATGGTGCTGAAGAGGCAGCAGCTGCTGAGGAAGCGCAGCAGACAGGAGGGACAGAGGAAGAGTCCTGGCCTCAAGGGGAAGCTTGTGTCGCTCAGGAGCTGCCTTTGTCAGCAGCAGAGGAATGGCCAGAGATCAACCTTTGGGATGTGTCAGCACCAACAGCTGAGCCCAGCACTGCTGAGGGTGACACGGCAGGAGCAGAGACAGGAGGATGTGCAGAGGAGAGCGGTGTGCCTGCTGCTGTTTCTGTCCCTGTGCAGAGCACAGCGTGTCCCAGCAGCGCTGCAGCCAGCCCCGCACAGGGCTCAGGCTCAGGCACCGACGCAGAGCAGTGGCCGGCAGCAGCGCCGGCAGCACCAGGAGCCGGGCAGGAGCTGAGCAGTGCCCAGAGCACTCCTGAGGAAGCGGCCACAGGCACTGAGGAAGCACAGGAGGAACAAGGGATAGAGGAGGAATCCCGGCCCGAAGCAGCAGCCACCGTCCCTGCTGACTGTTGTGCGCTCCTGCTTCCTGAGAGCACAGTGTCCCAGGCAGGGCTGAGGCTGAGCTGCCAACCTAGCCCCGCAGCTCACAGCAGCGCCGGCAGCGCCACAAGCGTGTGCAGGACCCCGCTGGAGCCGAGCAGTGCCCAGAGCGCCGCTGCGCTGCCGCCATCCCCGCAGGCAGAGCCCCGGGCTGAGGAAGCGCTGCCGGGTGCCGCGTGGGATGTGTCCGCTGGGCTCTGCTGGGCTGAAGCCGTCCCAGATGATGCCCCTCTGCAGGCGGCCGGCGCTGCTGTCCCTGAGTGGGCGCTGGCGGAGGCGGCGGCAGCGACTGAGCACACGGCTGCCAGCAGGGATGCTGCGGGGCTGCTGGCGGCGGGCAGCGACGCACTTGGCACGGCAGGTAAGGGCTGTGCCGGGCTGCTCAGCACCTTGCTGGGCTGTGCCGGGACACAAACGGCTGCTGCTCCACTTGGGGCATCTTCCCCTCAGCACTGGGCTCTGCTCTGGCTTTCTGGGCTGCTGCTGAGAGGAAGCTGTGAGGCAGGTTGCTGAGGTGCTGCTGGAGGAAGCAGGCAGGTGCTCTGAGGGATTGGGATCACCTCAGGGTGCTGCAGAGCAATTCCCCTGAAGCCTTTTGGCTCGCAAGGGTGGGTGCATGGAGTGAAATCCCAACAAGAAGGCACAGTCCCGGAGTTGCTCCAGGGTCTCAGTGTTGCTTTTGCCTTCTAGATCCTAAATGGTGTGTGCCTGACAGAACACAAAGCTGTCTGAGCACACGGGAACCCCTGTGACCTTGGGCATGGATATGACAATCCTTGAGAGGAGCCTGTGCTGCCAACAGCCCTTAAGGCCAGGAAGCCCATAAGGGTGTGTTTTGCCATTGCTACAAAGCAGCTGAACCGCTGCTTGAGGCAAGACACAGGGAGGGAGTTTGCTACAACTAAGGACTAAACCCAAAGAACATTTCCACCAGTGAGAGTAACCCCAGGAGGAGAATGGTTTTGCCTTGTTCCTGCTGGTGGGACAAGAAGGCCCAAGAGGGTGTTGTGGAGCCTGGTGATGCTAAGGCTGAAAGTTCTGCACTGAGACAGCTGAGGGGTAGGGACAGGGCACAGAGCAGGTAAAGTTGGCAATGTGGCTCTGTTGGGTAAGGGGTCCTTCTTCAATCTCAGCCCTCCAGTCACTGTGCACCCCTGACAAGAGGCAGGAGCGTTGTGTTGACTTTGGCTTAGCTCTCATTCAGCTGGGAACTTGGACTTCTTGCAGTGTCTTGTCTCTGCTGCTGGGTAAGGGCTCAGTGTGTGGGAATGTGCAGCAAGTGCTCAGGGTCACCTGTCTACAAAAGGATCTGTTTTCCTGGCCTGGTGTGTGGGAGCTGCATTGTGTGGGCTGTCTGAATGCTGACCTGTGTGCCTGTCTTGCAGATTTAAATGGCACTGACACGGGCTTGGTGGAACCTGCCTGTCCCGTGAGGAAGACAGGGCCTGGCAGGAAGTCTCCCCCAAGAAGAAAATCCCGGCAGCCCGAGGTCATTGTCTGGGCAATAGATGTGCCAAAGGTAAGGAGCTGCTGTCCTGCTCGTGCCTCCTGCCCTGCCCTACACAGCCATCTTCTACTTCTCCCACTCTGGTACCTTCCCAGTGCCACTCAAGGACATCAACCACCAGTCAACAAGGGTTTCAGCATTTGGCTCCCAAGAGGAGCCAGCAGCAATGAAGAACCAGAGCACAGCTGTAAACAAGGGGCATGTTGGGGCTGTGCCCAGGGTGACAGTGGGTGCTGGAGTCCTCCATCACCTTCCACCCTGATCTGTCAGTGTGATGCTTTGAAAGCCTTCAGAAGGCTTTGAGGGTCCAGAGTCCCTGAGGGCAGGGGATGAGTTGCTTTCTTCCCCTCTGTAGGAGGGTCACGTTCCAACTGCCCGTCCAAACCCACCCACAGAATGAGCTGCAGGAACCGGGAACAGTGGGAAGCCCCTGGGAAAAGTGGTGGTGGATCTACAGTTCTGACTCTTGCTTTCTTGTCCCTTTCATCAAGGCAATAGTGAGAAAAATGACTGCCAAACAAGGACAATTTATTAAAGACTTGATGAGAGAGTCTGGGGCCAAAGTTTCTGTCTCAGAGCTCCGAGGTGGCCTGGACTCCGCAGTCTGTCACATCAAAGGTAAGAGGAGTGTCTCTTTGTTGGGGGTCCAGGATGCAGCTCGGGGGCCTTAATTAGACAGGCAAGGGACTGAAATGGATTCAGTGGCTTGATGAGGCCAGTGCTGTTAGCAAAGTGTTCTGCTTGGTGCTGTTCCAGCAGAGGGATGTGGCAAGGGGCCTGTGTCTGGGCACGTGAAGCCTGTGCTCTGGGGCTGCATTTGAACAGCTCTGGCTGCTGGAGCTGCACCAATCCCTTTGGCAGGGTCCCTTAGGGCTTGCAGGAGCAGCTGTGGGATGTGTATCAGCACAGGTAGTCTGGGCTGGGAAGGGTGTTGGAGGAATTGTGGCTGAAAAGTGTCTGCCAGCGAGATGGGTTCACGCTGGAGGCCAAAGCTGTTGGAGCTGGAGCCTGGGGGTGTGAGCTGCTCACATTGGTTCCATATCGGCTTCTGTGGCCAGTCTGTTCCCAATGAACGTGTTGATGCAGCGCAGGAGGCTTCTGGCAGCTGGGTTGCTTCCCATGGCAGGGCTGGAGGTGTCCTCAGCCTCCCTGTGCTGCTGCCCTTGACTGTGGATTTTGTCTTCCAGGCTTCCCAGAGCAAGTTGACAGAGCGCTGAGCCTGATTGGCAGCAGGTTCCAGCACCTGTGTCTGGACAACATCTACTGACCTGCTCTGGGCTGGGACGGGCTTCACTTCCAGCAGAGTTCTAGGAGAACTGTTTCTCCTTCCCTTGTCTCTTGTTGTTGTTTATTCCCTTTGTCTATCCTCTCATTTATGGCTATACCTGTTGTCATTTTCACTTCTTTTGTGTTATTAAACTGTTCTGATTGCAACCTCCGGGAGCTTTTGGGTGTTTTCCCTTGTGTCTGGTTCCAGCAGTGAGCCAGCAGCCTCCTGGCTCTTTGTCCCCGGCTGAGCAGAACCAGGACATCTATCCCGTCCCTCCCCCTGCTCCAGTGACAAATCCTTCTGTCCTTAGGACTGCAAAGTCCCAGCTGCCTCCATCACTCTCTGCAGAGAAAAGCAAGAGGAGAAAGTCTTGCCAAGCCCAGCTGTAGTTTCTCTTGGCTGTATCCTACAACTTTGTCCATGTGCTGCAAACTAAAGCCCAACATTGGACAAGAAAAACACTGGCAACAAGGGAAACTTGACAGAAGCTTTTGGCTCCCAATTGTCCTGTGTAGGGAGCCCTGGTTTGGGGCTGTCCTGGTTGGGGCTGGGTTGGTGCACCCCATCCTGATGTCATGCCCAGGAGAGAGGTGAGGAGCTGCCAGAGGGGCACGTTGAGTCCTGTCCTTGTGTGAGCTGACACGGGCAGCACGCAGGAACAGCCACAGAGCCACAGATCAACTGCCAAGAGTCAAGTTCCTTGTGCTGTTTGAGCCTGGCTGGATACAAGCTTCCCACCACACCGCTCTATCACCCACTTCCTCAGGATCCAGGAAGGGGAGAGTGACGTTGGGTTAAAAGATCCAGAGCTTTGGCAGTTTTATCAGTAATAATTTCTATAAGCACTTGCAATCCAATTGTGGTTCCAATTATAACCTGGTTCTGTTGCCCTGGCTATTGGTTCACTGGGATTCCAAGTGGCAGGCCCATCATGTTCAGTTTTTCTAGAAACTTCTAAACCAGACAGGATTAGCAAGACCTATCAGCCCCTTCCAAGGCTGTCAATGGTGGCTGACTTGTTCTCTCAGAGTAACCACGTCCTGTACCGTAACTGCAGGGGCACGGGGGAGCTTGATTCAATTCTCTGTCATCTCCAGTCATTCTCCAAGTGCCTTCTGCTTCTCAGAGAGTGCACAATGGGGTTGTTAAACTGCAGCTGTTCTGTCTCTAATGATTCCCACTGTGAAGTGCCCGAATGCCAAAGCTGAGAGGCGTTTTCCTCCAAGAGCAAAATGACAATGCAAACCTCTTTGGCGTGAAAAAACAAAGGAGATTTCATCCTCCGTGGGAAACCCCCCCTGGAACAAGTTCCTGGCGGGCCCTGCGAGCCCGTGGGTAGAGAGGAGCCCAGGCCAGAGCAGGTTGGCTTGTTTTGTGGACATGGGGCTAAAGCACCACCAGACCTTTGAAGCCCACGGAGTCCCGGCCCTCCCCTCACCCTGCGCAGCCCAGCACTAACCCACGGCCCCCAGCTCCTCAGCTCCAGGGCTGGGCCATGGCTGCGGGGCTGGGGACTCCCCCCGTCCCCGGGCAGCCCGGCACAGGGACTCACGGCCCACGCTGGGGACAAACGGCTCCGTGCCGCCTCGCAGCGCCAGCAGGGCTGCTGTGCTCCCCTCAGCGGGCTCTGCCCCGGGCACAGAGGGGCACAGAAGGGTGGCCACGAGCAGGGGCGGGACGGCGGCCTCCTGGCTGCCTCCCACCGCCCTGGGGCTGTCACTGCCACAGCAGCCTCTGGGACCGTGCTGAGCGGCTGCTGCTGGCACAGCTCAGGTGCCCGTGTTGGCGTTCGCCCGCCCTGACAATACTTGTTGCACTCGGGTTCCTTTTGCTTAGGGCTCGCTGCTCTTCAGCACCTCGCGGGTTTGTTTCGCGGGCACTCGGCTGTGCGAGGCTTGCCCTCAGTGCCCAGGGCTCCGGCAGGGCCTGTATCTCAGGGGGTGCTTTTAGCGAGCGGCGGCACGCGGCTCCTTCCCCTCAGCGGCCACGAGCAGGGGCAGCGCCCGTCGCTCCGGCACCGCGGCACCGTTCCAGTCGGGCGCCGTGCCGGGCGGCCCCGGGGCCGCGGCGGCGGCGGGTCGAGTCGGGCGCCGCTCGGGGCGGCCCCGTCGCCGCGGTAACGGGGCCCTTCCGTGCGGGCGGCGCCGGGGCCGAGCGCGGCTCGGCGGCTGCCGGATCCTCGCCGGGATTCCCCTCCCGGAGCCACGGCGCCGCCGCCTTGGGGGCCTCTGGCACAAGGGATCGCCGTGCCAACCGGCGGCTCGGGGAGAACGCGGCGTGCGGCGCTGCTCTGGAGGCCGGGACGGGCGGCTGGAGTCGGGCCGTGCCGGTGAGCGCAGGCTCGGCTCAGGGGCTGCGGCTCGCCGCGGCTGCTCCGGCTTCTCGGCTGCTGCCAGCCGCCGCCCTGGAGCTTGTCTGTGCTTCCCTCCCTGTGGCAGGTGCAGGGAAGCGGGCTGAAGGCAGCCGGTAACGCTGAGCGGTCTGTGCAGCTTCACAGACGGTGGGGTTGTGTTTCCAGGTGTTCGCACTCGTGTGCTGTCACTCGGGAGCCGTCACACAGAGCTTTGCCCAGGCCTCTGGCAGAGAGGAAAGTGGGGTGCGGATCACGCCGCGGTGGCTTTGGCTGCCCCTCAGTTATTGCAACAAGCTGAACTCTCACGTCACCTTTTCCACCAAAACAGACGAGCCTTACAAAAACAATTCCAGTTACCCACAGCACGAGCTCCTGACGTCATCTGAGCTCGTCCCAGTCGTCAGTCTCTCCCCCAGTGCCTCAAATGGGAGCCAGTCCTCGTGGCACCTCTCCCTAACAGATTTGGCAACCAGATGTAACTCACGGCACTGAACTGGGTCGTTTTGGTGCATGTCGCCATAGACACATTCTGCAGTTATTTCTGCCACCACACACCCAGGAGAAACAAGTCGTGGCGTGCAGCGTCTCGGGTTGGCTGCTGGTGCCTCCCTGGGAGCCCCACAGCACATTACAACTTGGCAGTGGGGCTGCATTTCTATCCAGAGCCACACAACTGTTTTTACAAGAGCGGGGCGTGCGCCACAGCAGGAATCCCACATGGCCCTGGGCAGCTGTGGCTGAACGTGCCCACAAAGCACCTGAACAGACGCTGACTGAACGAGAGAGGGACCACGGGGCATCTGCCTTCTGAGTGAGTGTGCAACCCACATCCGTGTTCAGTGTTTCCAACGGGGATCGGGCAGCTCTGACACACGTGCAGCGTCATTTTGGGGCTTCTCCTGCGTCCCAGACTCAGCCTTTGGTCCGTGCCCGAGACTCAGCTGTGGGGCCGTGGGAAGGAGCCTTGCGTTGAGTCCCTTGGGGCTGGGGATGTGCTGGTGCCCGCACGGGATCTGGACCACAGTGTGATCCTGCGCTGTCCGTGCGGCCGCTTCTGAGCAGCGAGAGCGTGACGCTGAGCAGAGCAACACCAGAGGAGTTCACAGGAATGGGATTTGGGTGCTTACAGGAACGCTGTTGTAATGGGAACATGACCTTTTTGTTCACTAGAAATAGGAAAGAATATATTGTAAATAGTTAACCAAGGGCTAGCAACCTTGTGATAGCTTATGAAACTGAGAAACCGCAAAAGATAAACATTACTGAACCAATTAACTACAAGTTGTTCCGAGTTTCAGACTTAAGCAGAGGACACCAAGGAAGACTACTGGGGCCTTCATCAACGATCAGCCGGAGGCAGAAAACGACCCCTAGCAACTGGGTGGACATGCGCGGAAGGACGCTGGAGGAGTGACGTGAAGGAGAGTATAAAAGGAGGGACAGAACGACTCTCGGTGCGGCAGTTGGTGGAGCGGTGACTCCCCCTGTCGCCCAGCGCTGTGCTTTGCTTTTTCTTTTCTGTATTAATAAATTGGTTTTAATTGGCTTAAATGGCCCATTGTGCTCATTTATAACAAGCTTGGTGCCGTGACTCGGATCGGAGGCCGTAGGGGAGGATTCTCAGTCATTAGGGGGGGCGCCCCACCAATTTGGTGGCCCCGGTGCTTGAAATCCACCCTCGACCCCGACCGACGAACCCCTAAAAGAAAGAAAAGAGAAAGCAAAGGGGATCCCAGAGTGCAATTAAGGCCCTCCGGAAGAATTAAGGGCCCGGGGAACCCCCTTAAAAGTTTTGTGCACAAAGTCCGGACGAAGACGCGGGACGACGGTCCAGGGCGCGTGAGTATTATGGGATCCGTCCGGGCGGGGGTTGGGATCCCGGAGTGCGACTGTGTGATGTGCATGAGAGGAGAGCTGGCAGCCAGACTCTCCAAGTGAGTGCGGACCCTCAGTAGTGCGGTTCCCACAGACCCGCGAGGGCTTGGGCCACGAACCAGGGGAAGCGAAAGTTGATTGTGTGAAAGAAGGCACTCCGGAAGAATAAGACAGCCCCTGTGGGATCCCGGAGCGCTGAAAGAAGGCACTCCGGAAGACAGGGGAAGGATAAGCCCCTGTGGGATCCCGGAGCGCTGAAAGAAGGCACTCCGGAAGACAGGGGAAGGATAAGCCCCTGTGGGATCCCGGAGCGCTGAAAGAAGGCACTCCGGAAGACAGGGGAAGGGTAAGCCCCTGTGGGATCCCGGAGCGCGGAAAGAAAGCACTCCGGAAGAATGGGACAGGGGAAGAGTAAGCCCCCTGCCGAGGTAAAACTCCCTCCAATACCTAGGGAAAGCCCTTTAGGGTTTGTGTTAGAAAACTGGCGACATTTTCCAGGCACGTAGGACAAGGATAAGGCCAAAATGATTCACTATTGCGTTGAAGTGTGGGGAGGGAAGGAAATCTCTAAAAGGGTGTTTTGGCCTATATTCGGTTCTTCAGAACTTTGGGTAAAACAAGCCTTAAATATTTGGGTGAATAGCAAAATACCCCCCTGTACCCAAGAAGAGAGTCATTACGCTAAGGTGTGGGTGGAGAGACCGGAGGTATTTCTTTTTAAGCTCTCCGAAATACCAAAAGGGAATAAGAGTAAGAAAAAGGGAAGTAAACCAGAAGACGCTTTAGTGCCACCTCCACCCTATGTACCCCCACCCCAAGTACAGGCAGCAGTGGCTCCTCCGAGCGCTCCAGCAGGGACAGATTCAGATTCAGACGAACCCGAATATACAGGACCGGTAACCCAAAGCCGGACCAGGAAGGGTTTATATCCCTTAAGAGAGATGCCTATGGGGGGACCCCACCCTGGCATAGGGTTTATATCGGTGCCTCTAAGTTCGGGGGATGTTAGGGATTTTAAGAAAGAAATGGGATCCCTTTTGGAAGATCCACTTGGAGTAGCCGAGTGGGTAGATCAATTTTTGGGACCCAGCATGTACACTTGGGAAGAACTGCAATCTATATTGAACATCTTATTTACAGCAGAAGAGAAAAATATGATCAGAAGGGAAGGAATGCGCATCTGGGATACGCAGCACGCGCAAGGGCCGGCAGCAGATACAAAATGGCCGTTACAAAACCCTAATTGGGACCATCAGAATCCGGCCCATAGAGTGCATATGCAAGATCTCAGAACAATAATTGTGCAAGGGATCAGGGAGTCTGTTCCAAGGGGACAGAATATTAACAAAGCTTTTAACGAAAGACAAAAAAAAGATGAGACCTCCACTGAATGGCTGGAGAGACTAAGAAAGAACTTTCAGTTGTATTCAGGAATGGATCCGGATGGACAAATGGGACAGGCAGTACTGAAAGTACACTTTGTTTCCAAATCCTGGGAAGACATTAGAAAAAAAATACAGAAATTAGAAGATTGGCAAGATAGGGAGCTAGATGAATTGTTGAGAGAGGCTCAAAGGGTATATGTGAGAAGGGAGGAAGAGAGAGATAAGAAGCAAGCCCGAATAATGGTGGCTGCAATGCGTGAAAGTCAAGAAATGGATAGGAAACCCGAGCAAGGCAAAAGGGAACCAAGATGGAATGGGCGAGATAAACAAGACTTGAAGGTGTGTTTTTATTGCGGAAAAAAAGGACACTTTAAGAAGGAATGTCGGATGCGGATCAGGGATGAGAAGGAGTTTAAGGAGGATTAGGGGAGGTCAGGGGCTCTACCTCTTGGGGACCCAGAAACATCGAAGGGAGCCCTTGATAAAATTGAAGGTGGGTCCCCAGGGCCAGGACATTACCTTCCTGGTTGATACTGGAGCAGAAAGATCTACACTCCAGTCATTACCTGAAGGGTGTAAACTATCTAGAGAAACTGTCACGGTAGTGGGAGCAAAAGGAGAACCGTTTGAAGTTAAAATAATAAAAGAGGTAGTGGTAGAATCAGACTCCAAAATGGGCATTGGGGACTTTTTATTAGTACCCGAATCAGATTACAACTTATTAGGAAGGGATATGATTGTAGAATTAGGTATTCAAATCAAGGTGGTGGAACAAGAAATCCAGATTAAGTTGTGCCCCTTGAGATTGGAGGATGAGGAGAAGATCAACCCCGAAGTGTGGTATAATCCTGATAATGCCGGCAGATTAGAAATTACTCCCTTCAAGGTAACCATTAGAAATCCAGAAATTCCAGTAAGAATAAAACAATACCCGATGTCTTTGGAAGGGAGAAAAGGGCTGAAACCGGAAATCGACCGGCTAATTAAGCAGGGATTACTGGAACCCTGTATGTCCCCTTATAATACTCCAATTTTACCTGTAAAGAAACCAAACGGGTCTTATCGTCTAGTACATGATTTAAGAGAAATAAATAAGAGAACAATAGCTAGGTTTCCAGTAGTAGCTAATCCCTATACTTTATTGAGTAAACTGAGCCCGGACAACCACTGGTATAGTGTAATCGACTTAAAGGATGCCTTTTGGGCTTGTCCTTCAGATGAAGCAAGTAGAGATTATTTTGCCTTTGAATGGGAGGACCCAGAGACAGGGAGAAAACAACAACTTAGATGGACGGTGTTACCCCAAGGCTTTACAGAGTCCCCTAATTTATTTGGGCAAGCTTTGGAACAAATATTGGAGGATTACCAAACTAAACCTGGGCTAACCTTGATACAATATGTAGATGATTTATTGATAGCAGGAAAAGATGAAGAAGCGGTAAGAAAAGAAAGTATAAAACTTTTAAATTTTTTTGGGACTTGAAGGATTAAAGGTTTCAAGAGCCAAACTACAGTTTGTGGAAGAAGAAGTAAAATATTTAGGGCACTATTTAAAACAAAGTGAAAAGAGAATAGACCCAGAAAGAGTGCAGGCTATCCTATCATTACCAATACCTAAAAACAAGAGACAAATTAGACAAGTTTTGGGTTTAACAGGATATTGTAGACAATGGATTGAGAATTATAGTAGTAAGGCCAGGTTTTTATGCCAAAAACTGACTCAGGATGGGTGGATGAAATGGACTCAGGAGGACACAGAAAAACTGAGGGAACTAACGGAGAGTCTGATGCATGCCCCAGTTTTAAGCCTCCCTGATTTAAAAAGACCCTTTTATTTATTTGTTAATATAGAGGGAGGGATTGCTTTTGGAGTACTAACCCAAGAATGGGCAGATAGGAGGAAACCTGTAGCATATTTATCAAAACTTCTGGACCCTGTAAGCAGAGGATGGCCTACGTGTTTACAAATGTTAGCTGGATGTGCTTTATTAGTCGAAGAGGCTAGGAAAATTACCTTTAACAGCATCTTAAGGTTTACTCTCCCCATAATATCAGGAGCGTGATGCAGCAAAAAGCAGATAAATGGATAACATTAGAACACAACCACGGGCAGATACGGGGTTATCTCCCTTTGAGATGTTATATGGAATGCCTTACAATTTAGAGAAGGTACAAACAAACCCCAATATTAATGACAAAATTTTGAATCGTTATTTAATTATTTTGGCAAAGTATAGGAGAAGTTTATGGGAAAAAGGAATGTGGACCCAAAGACCTCCTTTGGATCTTGTGTTACATCAGGTGCAGCCCGGAGATTGGGTGTTAGTCAGAAGTTGGAAGGAAAACCCGCTAGTACCGAAGTGGGAAGGGCCCTATTTAACACTGCTCACCACAGACACCGCCATAAGAATAGCAGAGAAAGGGTGGACTCAGGCAAGCCGAATAAAGGGGCCAGTAGACCCTTCCAACTTCCCAGAGTGTCCGGTTCCTCAGTGGAAAGTAAAGACACCAACAGACGACCTAAAGCTGGTATTAACTAAGGTTACACCAGGGACGTCCGGACAAAGCTCATAGACTTGGAGGAAGGAAAGACGGTACGATTATAAATCCCTGCCCCTTAAGTAGTGGGAAAGACTGTCACCAGCAAACCAGGAAAGAATCCAGCGAAAGCTATTATTGACTTTGTGTCCCTATTTACCGAGCTTGAATTTTTAACAGCTAACTTTTGCATTTTTGTTAATTATTTAGCTTGCTGAACTTTTGTTATAAAACTGGTACAAGTTAAAACTTGTAAGAAGTTGTGATAGATCCACTGTCAGAAAAAGGGAGGGCCCATACTTGCCAACCGTACTGGGAGGGATAGTTTGGGCATAACCTCAATCCGAGGCCTCAAAGCCGGGATTGGGGCCTCTTATTTGAATTTGGCAATACTATTCTAACCAGCCTCTCGGCCCCCGCGAGAGTCAAGCCGTGAGCGAACCAACAGCTGCAGGTGCAACTCCCTGTGAGCTCTCTCAAAGAGCGAGAGGAATGTAAGTTCCATCCCTAAAGGATCCTTGCTGCCGAGAAGATAATAACCCTCGTAACTAGCAGTAAACTAGTTGACGAGCGAGGCAGAGGGATACTTGGTGAAAGGACGGAACCCCATGGAGCTTACAGGCAATGACCAAAGGGGCGAGAGGATTCGGGTTAGAAGAATGGGAAAGTTGAACAGACTAATTAACCATACACATACTGGCAGTGGATTTTACTCATTCCCCCTCAAAACACCACCCAAACTCCACTTTAACCCTCAGAATTTCCACAAAACCCCACTTTTCCCCTCAAAACCCCAGCAAAACATTTGGTTTTTTCAAAAATCCACCCAAACCCCACTTTTTCCCTTTAAAAATTTACCAAAACCTCACTTTTTCCCTCAAAACTCCACCAAAATCCCACCTTTTCCCACAGAAATACCCAAAACTCTCATCTTTTCCCTCAAAACTCCACCCAAATCCCACCTTTTCCCTCAGAAATGCCACCCAAACCTCGCTTTTCCTCTCAGATTTGCCCCCACACCT
Source organism: Colius striatus (assembly GCF_028858725.1). Classification (NCBI taxonomy): domain Eukaryota; kingdom Metazoa; phylum Chordata; class Aves; order Coliiformes; family Coliidae; genus Colius; species Colius striatus. The sequence goes on from NC_084786.1 coordinate 1,059,483, forward strand.
CATGTCATCCCTCACAACTCCCACAAACCCGCACTTTTCCCCTCTAAATCCCAACAGAAAACAACTTGTTCTGAAAGAATAAAATGAAATAAAATGGAGTCGGTGAGGCTCAGTCACAGCAAGGCCGACTAGGCCACGAGAAAGGATGATGAAACCAACCCTGGCCATTGCATCAGAAACCGCAGGGGCTGAGAAACATTTCTCAGAAAATTGGATCCATTGTCCCCACCTTGCCAGCAGGGCACCTGGGTTAAGGGGAAGTTGTGTGCGTGTGTTGGAATTTTCCGTCCCTCATCCCCAGCATATATAAACCCCTACCTGCAAAGCCTCGGGGTCGCCTCCTCCTCCAACAGTTTTTACACTCGTTGAGGCAAGGGACTGAGGATGGAAAGGACGAGCCCAGCGGTCCGTGAGGGCCGGGGCCGGCGGTGTCGGCGCGGTGTGTGTGGGGGCTCCGGAGACACCGACCGGGCGCGGGAAGCGGCTGCGCGGCGGCGGCTGCGGATGGAAGGGGCGGGGGGGTCTGGCTCACTCCGTGTCGTCCCCGGCGCCGACGGCGCAGCCGCTGTTACTCTCTCCCGTGTTTTCTTTGTCTCCCCTCACATGCCCGATGGTGCCCAGTCTAACACGGGGTCGCGCTCCCCCACTCTCCTCTGATCATCCTGCGCCGCACCCCGGCCCGACTCCGCCCGCTCGGCATTCCCCTGCGAGTCGCCCCAGGGGTAACTCGGCGGGCTGGGCTCGAATGGGAAGCAGCTCTCCCGCGGGGGCTCTGCTCCGAAGCCCCTTCGCCTCTCTGACTTTGTAAATACTCTTGTGTAGAGAAGAACCTTTTTCTTTTTTCTCGGTATCATCCGCCTCAGCGCCGCTCCCGGCACTACTCTCGGTGCTGCTCTCGGCACCTCTCCCGGCGCTGCTCCCGGCACCTCTCCCGGCACCTCTCCCGGCACCTCTCCCGGCGCTTCTCCCGGCGCTACTCTCAACACCTCTCCCGGCACTACTGTCGGTGCCTCTGCCAGTTCACTCTCTGCCCCAGGGACAGGCTCACTAAGTTGGGGGGGGGAAGGCGGGGGCTCTTTAGGCCGGCACTCTTGTTCCTCGGGAGGGGCTGATGGCTCATATGGTTCTCGTACCCCGTCCGTGCCTCCAGGGTCATTTTCTACACACGGGGGGTTGAGCATTACTTTTGAGACGGTAGGAGCCAGCAGGGTGGATTGGAACCAGTCACGCTCATCGTTTTTGTTCTTACTCTGTGCTGCTGATGCGTGCTCAGCAGCCTTCTTTTCTGCCTGATGTTGCAACAACACATTGTGCACTATCCGCCAAAACTTCCCTAACTTTTCAGCTATCTCATCGTCCTCCAGGGTAGCTTCCCACAGCAAATCCCCAAATCTACGCCATTCGCTCAATTCATGCACTGTATGTAGATTCTGAAACACTCCCTTAGCATACCCATAAGCTAACAACCCTGGTAGGTCTTTTTGCAGATCTATACCCTTTATCTGCCGCTTCTGCAAGAATGCGGTAAATAAATCATATGCCGCTTGCCTTTCCACACCTATTTGTCAGCGCGCTGTTGCAGCCTTCAAGGTCCAGCGGCACGTATCGGCCGGGCTCGGCTATACGGTCACCCAGGGCACGGCGTGTTCCCAATTTTCACGCTTATTGCCGTCCTTGCTGCATAGGACCCGAACCCCTTCGTCGCTCCGCCGTGGCGCCCGGTCGGTATATCACGTCCTTCGCGTATCACGTCGGGGTCACCATTTGCTGAAGACGACGGGAGATAAGCCCACCCTGTAGTGCAACAAGTCTCAACTTTATTTGCAAAGATACAGCTCTTTTATAGATACAATAATCAGGCTCATACATATTGCAAAAGCTAAGCTCATCATTGGTTCCCAGTTAGGTGCAAACCTCGCCCCTGTTTCAACATACTCCAGATACGTGTGGCTGCTTAACCCAAACTAAGCTCCTGCTTTCTCATCCTGTTATCATACAGCTCTCTTGCTCTCACGGCCTTGAGCAGGAGTCCAATATCTTATCACTTAATGCTTACTGCCTAACCAGCTGTATTCTATCATGTCCTCTTTTCTCTAGCCAAGTCTCCACAAAACTCCCCACACAGCTGCTTTCCTGTGGAAGCTGTCTTCAATCCCAATAAGTTGGATTGGTCAGCTCCCATTAAAAAAATACATGTTGTCGGTTCAGGTATACCACTGCGTATGGAAGCTAGGAAAAGCTAGAAAGTAGGAAGGCAGACCCCAGCTACAGTAGTAAGTAGGTCCCCATGCAGTCTGTCAGCCAGCACGGTGTCACATTTGCAGCTGCTTTACAGGACGAACTATGTCCAATCACACTCACTTTGACTCCTCAACTCCCATTGAAAAAATACAAACTGTCGGTAGAAGATATACCACTGCGTATGGGAGCTACAAGAAAGCAGGAAGGCAGACCCCAGCTACAGCAGTAGGTAGGTCTCCATGCAGTCTATCAGCCAGCACGGTGTCACATTTGCAGCTGCTTTCCTGTGGGAGCTATCTTCAATCCCGCTAACTTGGACTGCTCAGATCCCATTGAAATAACACATGCCCTCCCTTAACTTATACCAGTGTGTATGGGAGCTACAAGAAAGCAGGAAGGCTGACCCCAGCTACAGTAGTTAGTAGGTCCCCATGCAGTCTATTAGCCAGTACTGTGTCACACTTGCAGCTGCTTTCCTATCGGAGCTATCTTGAATCCCACTCATTCGGACCGCTCCATTCCCATTGAAAAAATACATGTTGTCAATTAAGGTATACCACTGCGTATGGTAGGTACAAGAGAGCAGGAAGCAGACCCCAGCTACAGTAGTAAGTAGGTTCCCATGCAGTCTATCAGCCAGCACTGTGTCACTTTTGCAGCTGCTTTTCAATGGGAACTATCTCCAATTACACTCACATTGACTCCTCAACTCCCATTGAAAAAATACAAACTGTACGTAGAAGTTATATCATTGAGTATGGGAATTACAAGAAAGCAGGAATGCAGACACCAACTACAGTAGTATGTAGGTCCCCATGCAGTCTATCAGCAAGCATTGTGTCACATTTGCACCTTTTTTCCTCTTGGACCTATCTTCAGTCCCAATCATTTGGACTGCTCAGCTCCCAGTGAAAAAATACAGAGTGTTGGTAGAAGTTATACGACTGTGTATGGGAGCTACATGAAAGCAAGAAGGCAGATCCCAACTACAGTGATAAGTAGGTCCCTATGCAGTCTATCAGCCAGCAGTGTTTCACATTTGCAGCTGCTTTCATGTGGGAGCTATCTTCAATCCCTCTCACTTGTACTGCTCAGCTCCCACTGAAAAAGTACAGACTGTCGGTAGAAGTTATACCACTGCGTAAGGGAGCTACAAGAAAGCAGGATGGTAGGTCCCAGCTACAGTAGTAAGTAGGTCCCCATGCAGTCTTTCAGCCAGCACGGTGTCACATTTGCAGCTGCTTTCTTGTGGGAGCTATCTTCAATACCACACTCTTTTTCTCCTCATCTCCCATTGAAAAAATACATGTGTCGGTTAAGTTATTCCACTGCGTATGGGAGCTACAAGAAAGCAGGAAGGAAGGTCCCGACATCTCTCCTTCTTTTTTCAATCATTGCTGTTATGCTTCCCTTAATATACTGAAGTGAAACACAGCTAACAAGTAAAACTACCACAATCACAATTAAGATGCGTAGGCCTTCTTTAGCAGTCTTTGGTGCCATCTAGGGATTGTTTGAAATAAATCTCTCAACCATTTCTGAAAAAAATCTCCATCGTTTTTTTTGAAGTTTGCAAACACTGTCTTTCAACTGCTGGATACTAGGATATATTGACTCCAAATGATCTGACACATTCATACAACACATGCCTTGAAAACCTTCACAACCACGATCATGAGCTAAAAGGAAAAAATCTATAGGTGCTCTGTTTTGCAAAGTTGCATGTCTAATACTATCACCATCACATTAGCAATTCTGACAAAGCTTTACTAGTAGCTAGTAAACTAGTAGCTAGATTGTTTTGCTAGCCAGCAGCCAAGTTTGTCCAAAAGTCCCAGTGCTTTTCTTGCTGCGACGCCTTGTGCCAATAAAGCAGCAGTAAATCTTTTTTCTGCAGACGAAAACGCAAGCTTATGGTCACACTGAGGAGAAAATGCATGTATGCTACGCTTAACTCGAATTTTGAGTAACAGCCTGTGCTGGAAAATCACAGACATGTTTTTAGCTAACAGTGTAAGTCGGCCTAAACTACAAGGGCCCCCAGTAATATGTGATGGAATAGCAGGCCAAGCTCTGTCTCCACAGATAAAAATATGCCTGTGGTAATTTTAAAGGAACATTGCTAGATTTTGATATCTTTTCTGGAGTAAAGTTACACCACACACTTGCATTTCTATATATAGGGTGCCTTGAAGTAACATCCCAGGCCTTAGCCTGATTTCTCCCTGCATAATTAAATCTGACACACCAATCCATCTTTACAGATCCTAAAAGCTTAAGCTCCTGTGGTTCCAAACCTGTTGTAGGTAAATAAGGGGTCCAACCATCCCAATTGTTAACGATTTCTGTCTGAACAAACATCCCTCTGTATCTCTTAGGAACAGGTCAATTATCCACTGGCACTCCTATAAACAAGTAGAAAACGCATTTCTTAGGTCAGTAGTAGCCAGGCATATGGTATCTTGCCCAGTTACATTTGCAAGCGTGACCCAGACAATTTGTTTAGGGAGAGAAACAAAAGCAGGATCATTTGACTTCTGTCCAGCTACGATAGCCACAACCATTAGTAAGCCTACAACAAAGCTAAACATCAGATCAATTAACATGATTGTTATCACAGTTTTCTGCATCTCACCCTTTTGCGCCATCTCTTCTGTTGTCGTTCCCAATTCTCTTCTGATGCCCACCATCTACGAGGTATTGCAACTACCAAACCACACTCACCTCCAGTTATTCTGTTACTATTAATGTTAAATGCTCGTGATACAGCTGGTATAATATAAGCCACTATATAAGCCTGCTCATCTAGATCCTAAATCTTCTATACACAAATCATTTTCCCAAAGCCGTTGTCATCTCAAAATTCTTGATACTTGGCCTTGCACGGTATTTGATCTTTGGCCAAGGTTAATGAACTGCTCCAAAAGTGCTTCGGGATCAAAACACATAGAAGCTTGTTCACAACGTTCACACAACCAATGTTTTTCTCGATCAGTATGACTGACTGCTCTCCACCAACTATTCTTACATTTATTACACCAGACTTTTATCCACAGTTGGCATAGTCCGTTGTGATGAGGACAAATAGTCTGTAATTGATGCTGTTTTTCTGCTGTAAAATGTCCAATGTTGCTAACTGTTGCTACAAAGGCATTCACATCAGGGAGAAGGGGGATCACCTTCTCTGCTTCTGGGCTGATTAGCTTCAACCACGGAACCAGTGTCTTTACAATTCAGAATGTCTGTCTTTGTAGGGCTCCAAAGTGAAGATGTTGAAGTGCTTCAGGATCTGGTTGTAGTGGATCGATTCATGGTTTTACCCATTTAGCTGGGACCCACTTGGGTCGTTCATCACCTGTAACGACACAAGCACATCCCCTTCCCCAAGTTAACAACATCATTGGTCCTTCCCAATGAAGGGAAGGATATAAGGTAGAATATAAGGAATAATATAAGGTTAACTAAATGTAAGGTAAGCATAATCATAGTGTGAGAGAAAACTAACTGAAGGCTGAACAGATGGGATGATATTTTAGACACAATAAGGCTGATGTTTTAAGCACAATGAGGTTGTGCTTAATGTGCACAATGTTTTTACACAATGAGGTTGGTGGTTAAGTTGTTACAAAAATGAAACTTTGAGGCCTTATGCACAGCACGTGATGCTTAGTATTAATTATTTGCCATGAATTGTAGCACGTACAAAGCATTTGGAAAAGGTATAGAAGTGATGATGATGTGACAATAAATTGGAGCTGATGCACATCAGATTGGTGTCTGGTCACTCCCGTTTCACGCAACAAAGAAGAACCCCTGCACAAAGAAAAAGAAACCCTGCAGAACAGGCTGCCCAGAGGGCTTGTGGAGTCTCCTTCCTTGGAGGATTTCAGCACAAGCCTGGACACGTTCTTGTGCGACCTGATCTAGGTGAACTGAATTCTGGGGGCAGGGGTCAGTCTAGATGATCTCTAATGGTCCCTTCCAACCCCTACCACTCTAGGACTCTATGATGTCACACAGCCTGGATGCAGTACCCACATGTGCTGTGATGTCACACAGCCCTGTTGCAGTTCCCAAATGTGATTTCACAGAGAACTGTTGCAGCACTCATGTAGTGGGTCTGGGATGGTAGTGACTTTCCACAGCAGCTCCTGCAGTGCTGTGCTTACTGTTATCAATATTATGACTACCGCTCGCACAGCATCAGGGCTGTCCCTCCAACATTCCTTCCCCCACCTTCACCAATAGCTGTGGGTGGGCATGATCTTGGGAGGGACCACAGCCAGGACAGCTGACCCAGGCTGACCAAGGAGATATTCCATACCATATGACGTCAGCTCAGTAATATAAACTGCGGGAGAGGAGCAGGAAGGGGAGGCGAGATTCATTTCTGGCCTTCCCAAAGCAACCGCTACGCGTACCGCAGCCCTGCTTCTCAAGAGGTGGCCGGACATCGCTGCTGATGGGAAGTGGGGAGGAACAGCTTTATCTGCTTCTGCTTTGCTTCCCGCGCGCGGCTTTGCTGCTTCTTTATTAAACTGCTTTTATCTCAACCCACGAGACTCCCATCTTATTTTCTCCCCTTCCCTGGCTTGCTGAGGAGGTGGGGGATAAAGTGGTGTGGTGGGCACCTGGCATCCAGCCAGGCTCAAACTACCACAGTAGGTCTCCCTGTAGCCTATCAGCCAGCACTGTCCCACCTTTGCAGCTGCTTTCCTGTGAGAGCTATCTTCAATCTGGTGCATTTTGCCTGCTCAGCTCCTATCGAAAATACAGGCTGCCTGTATAAGTAATGCCACTGCACCTGGCAGCTACAAGAAAGCAGGTAAGTAGACCCTGCCTACAGTGGTATATATGTCCCCATTGCAGGTCCCAGATTTACTAGCACATCTAGGTGCGAAAACAGTTCTCTGTGACATCACAGCTCATATGGCCACTGAAACCGTGCTCTGTGACATCACAGAACATTTGGCAACTGCAACAGTTCTCTGTGACATCAGAGCCCATCTGGGATCTGCATCTGGTTTGTGTGACATTACAGCTGTCGTGGTTTGGCCCAGCTAGCACAACAGCACCACGACAGTTTCTTGCTCGATGCCCCCATTCACCCCCACCCTCGTTAAGATGGCGGAGGACCCAGTGAAATGGGAGTAAAAAGATAAGCAAGATTGTTGTGGATTGAGACAAGGGCAGGGAGGGCTCACTGCCAATTATGGTTCTGGGCAAAACAGACTCTAGTACTCGACTTAGAGAGGAAAGTAGGAAAGTTTATTCTACAAGAAACAGAACAGAATAAAAGCAAAAAGGGAGTAGGATGATGAGAAAATTACAACCAGCACTTTAAGATCTCCCTCCCCCATCCCTCCTTTCTTCCCGGGCCCAGCTCACTGCTCCCGATATCTCTACCTCCTCCCCTCCGCAACAGCTCAGGGGGGTAGGGAGTGGGGGATGTGGTCAGTCTCTCACAGATGGGCTCTGCCGCTTCTGTCTTCTCAGATGAGGATGACTCCTGGCATTCTTCCCCTGCTCCAACACGGGGTTCCTCCCCCGGAACACAGTCCTTAACAAACTTCTCTGGTGTGGGTTGTTCCCAGCAGCTGCGGCTTCTGCCGATACAGGTTCCCTCACACGGGACACAGTCCTTGGTGAATATCTCTGACGTGGATTCTTCACCGCGGTTGCAGTTTCTGCAGTTGCAAGGTCCCTCTCTCGGGACAAGGCCTCTTCTGGGCATAAGTTTAATGAGCTGCTTTGTCGTGGGTTCCTCCCCACAGTTGCAGCTGTGGATATTGGGTCCCTTCTTCGGGACAAGGCCTCCTCCGGCCAAAATCACTGTCCCTGGCTCGGGGCCTTTAATGAAGTGAATCGCTGCCCCTGGTCCGGGGTCAGCTTTAGCAAAATGATTCTCCGCCCCTGATGCGGGCTCATTATCAAAATGAGTCTCTACCGCTGATGTGGGGTCTTTAAAGAAATGAAAATAAATCTCAGCTTCACCAGTTCTCTCCATAGAATGCAGGGGAGTCTCTGCTACAGTACACCTCCTCCCTTTCATCACTGACCTTGGAGTCCGCATGGTTGTTTCTCTCACCGTTCCTACTCCTTGCACCACCACCAGCCAGAAGAAGAGAAGAAGGGGCAGAAGAAGGAAAAGAAGATGGAGGAAGACACCTCCCCTTCCGGCTTCTTCTTAAAAAGTGATCGTGGAGGCGTCTAATTGGCTCAGCCCCAGAAGTGAGCCTTTTCTGAGCTGGGGAGAGTTGTGAGCAACTTCTTGCAGGAGCCATCTTTGCAGCCCCTTCCCTCATACCAGAAAAGGCTGTCATGTCAAACCATGACAACAGCACATCTGGGCACTCTAACAGTTCTCTGTGGCATCACAGTACATCTGGGAATTGCAATGACAGAACTCTTTGACATCACATCACATCTGGCTTTTGTAACAGGGCTCTGTGACAGCACAGCCCACTGAGCGCTTCAACGGGGCTGTGTGATATCACAGCACATGTGGGCACTGCAGCCCCATTGCAGTGCCTAGAGGTGCTGTGATGTCACACTGTCAGTTTGCAGATCCCAGAGGTGCTGTGATGCCACAGAGCCTTGTTTCAGTGCCCAGACGTTATGTGATGTCACAAAGCACTGCTACAGTGTCCAGACATCCTGTGATGTCACACAGCACTGTTGCAGTGTCCAGATGTGCTGTGATGTCACACAGCCATCTGCAAAGAACAGATGTGCTGTTGTGTTACACAGCCCCGTTGCAGTGCACACATGAGCTGTGATGTCACAGAGCACTGTAGCAGTTCCCGTCTGTGCTGTGATGTGACACAGGACTTCTGCAATGCCCACATGAGCTGTGATGTCACACAGCCCCATTAAGGCGACCAGGTGGACTGTGATGTCACAGAGCCTCATTACAAAACCCAGATGTGATGTGATGACAAACATCCCTGTTACTGCTCCCAGATGTGCTGTGATGTCACACAACACTATTACAGTGTCCAGATGTTCCGTGATATCACAGAGCACTGCTGCAGTGTCCAGATGTGCTGTTATGTCAAACTGCCCGCATACAGTCCCCAGATGTGCTGAAATGTCACAGGGTCCCATTTCAGTTCCCACATTGACTGCGATGTCACTCAGCAGCACTGCAAACATATCAGGGAACTGTTGTGTGACATCACAACACACATCAGACTCAATGATCTTAAAGGTCTTTTCCAGCTGCAATGATTCCATAGGTCTATGAGCTGTTGCACAGCCGTGGAGCTGAGGTGCTGAGGGACAGGGGTTGGTGATGGGCTCGACAGGCCGAATCTGGTGATTGGACTTGATGATCTTAAAGATCTTTTCCAACCCAAATGAATCTTTGATTCAATGATTCTATGTCAGGATGGAAATGTCTGTGTCAGCAGGAATCTTCCTCAGAGACCAGAGGCCCTTGCAGACCCTGAGCCTGCTGTCCCCAAGACGTGCCCCTTCCCCACTGTCACGTCTTTGTGCTCTGATCCCCCCCAGTCAGCCTCGGGGACAGCCCTTGACCCTTGGGCAGCCTGGCACCAGCTCTGGCCCAAACCCCCAAGGGATTTTAATCAGAACAAAGAGGAGGCACAGCCTGAACACAAGACACTGAAGGCAGAGGAAATGGCTGGCAAGGGCCGAGGGCTCCCTGGAGCTCAGGGCTCTCCCAGCCACACAGCTCCCTCCTCCCTCCCAGCTGCTCCCAGCCCCGTGGCAGTGACGGGCTCTCCTGGCCCAGGGATGGGCCACCCTTGTGCCCTGAGCTGCGGTGTCACGGCCTCGCTGTCCTCAGGGGGATGTGCCAGGGACACCTCTTGGGCATCGTCGTAGCTCCAGCTCTCTGGGCACAGGCACTGGGCATCTCCCTCAGCTCCAAGGGCCCCGGCACTGCTCTGGGAGCACAGCTTTGTCTCTGCAAAGCAGCAAGGCAGACTGTAGCACATTTGGACATCTCCTTCCTTCCTTCTCCTCACCACTTCAGAGATGCTGAGCCTCCCTCCACCCGCCCTGTCCCTCATCCTCATCCCCATCCTCTCACCTCCAGGTGCGTCCCTGGGCCCTGCTCCCTCCTCCGCTGCCCTGGGCACTTCCCAGCCTCTGTGCCCAGACACAAGGTCCTCCCCAGGGTCAGAAACCTCCCTGGCATCATCATAGCCATCTGCTGGGCCACCTCTGGGCAGGACAGGGACATCTGCAAGCAGAAAGGAGCTGAGGTTGGTGAGAAGATGCATCGTGCAGAGAAGAGGACGGGAGGAAGCGCAGGGACACGGGGCTCAGACACTGGTGGCTGCAGCAGAACAGGAGATCCCCATCTGCTCCCCAACTCTGATGGTGGCACTCAGGTGCACCACTGTCCATCCCGAGTCTGCAGGGATGAGACATCAACCCCTTCCTGCCCCCCATTACCTCGTGCTGACCCCAGACCATCTTCCTCCTCGCTGTCCCTGTGGTGGGGCTGCAGCTTGGTCAGGGACTCCTCGGAATAGGAGCCTGGAGAGAGGTGAGTGGGTGCTGTGGGGGTGAGCTCTGCTGACCAGGCTGCTGCTCTGTGCTGATGGGCACAGGGGACCCACAAAGCCACGGCTGAGTGGGGAGGAGGGCCCAGGACTGACCCTCTGCCCTGGGACAAACCCAGCTGGGGTGGGCAGAGATGATGGGGAGGAAGCTTCTGTCCTGGGCCAGGACCTCTCTGTTCTCCCCACATTGCTGCAACAACCTTGGGCCTGGGGGCTGCAGGGAGTCAGCTGCAGCTGGGGACCAGGGGACAGAGCCCCCAGGGATGGACCCAGACCCACCTGATGGCTTGAATCTCGCCTGCTCCTCCCACACTGGGCTGTAATGGATCTCCTGGTACACGGCCTCAGGGAAGGGCTCCAGGGCTGTCTGGGAGCCTGTGGATAGAGGCCGCTCTGGCTCAGGGACAGGCAGCTCCCACCTTCCCTCCCCTCCGCAGCTGCCCCCTCACTGCCCCACGGATCCACAGCACAGTCCCTGCACTGCCACGGGGAGCTGAGGGCTGGGCAGAAGAGCAGCCTGGGGCCTGACACCACGGGGATGGACCCTGCTGCCCTGCATTCCTCCTGGCACCTCCCCTGCCCCACAGCCCCCTCCAGAGCTGCCCAGAGCTCTGACACTGGCCCTTCCTCATTTGTTCCCCCCTGTGCCCATGTGCCCCAGCCCAGCTCTGGCCACTTCTCGCCCCATCCCCAACTCCCCCGTGTCGGGACTCTCTTCCCCTGGCTGCTGCTGGCCCATCGTCAGGTAGTCAGTGGCACAGCAGCAGCACACGCCTGTGCCCCCAGCTCTGCCTGTGCTGACACACACGCCCCACAGTGCCCTGGCCCTGCCAAGAGGCACCTTCCCGTGGCAGCGTGGGGCAGGACCCACCTCTGCGCTCAGCCCTGGCGCTGAGCACTCTCCAGGCCAGGAGGGCCAGCAGCAGGCAGACAAGGGCTCCCAGGATCATGCACATGATGACGGGCAACGAGACGCTTCTGCTGCTGGTCGGGCGGCCCCGAGTGGGATCTGCACAGGCAGCGACACACAGAGGGAAGCACCAGGCCAAGGAGCAGTGGGGGGCTGGAGCACCCAGCCCTGACCCCCATCATACCGTGGGCAACTCACAGCCCTCCCCACCCCCGGCACCCATAACCCGCTGCCTCCTCTTGGGAGCTTCCCTCCCAGTGAGGATCCCCTTCCCTCTGGCTGGGTCACAGCCCTGCCTCGAGGAGACTCGTTGCTGATGGGAAGGACACGTCACCTGCTCGAGGGGTCGGTGCTGCTGTCCTGGGCGCAGCTGCAGAGGAGGAGAAGGAGAGATGAGCTGAGAGGAGGGTACGTGGGTACCAGGAGCCTCCACCCTTACCTGGCCTGTGTGTGCAGACACCCCTGGCACAGCCCCCCTGAACCACCCCTTCCACAGGGCTGCTCAGGGGGCTGCGACAGAGCCCAGGGCCCTACTCTGGACCTTGGCCAGGGCAACACCAGCAGCCTGGGAGTTCAGAGACTCCTAGGATAGTGGGGGTTGGAACAGATTTCCAGAGCTCATCCAGCTCATATCCTGCTACAGCAGGTTCCCCTCACTCAGGGGGCAGAGGAACGTGTCCAGGTGGGCTTGGAGAAGGAGCCTCCACACCCTCCTTGGGCAGCCTGGGCCAGGGTTCCCTCACATTAATAGTGTAAGAGTTTCTCTTTGTGTTTTAGTGGAGCTTTTTGTTTTGCAGCTTTTGTCCATTACCCCTTGTCCTGTGACTGGACATTGCAGAAAAAATGTCACCCCATCCCCCTGACACCCACCCTTTAGGTACTTGTCAGTGTTAATGAGATCCCCCCAAAACCTCCTGCAGACTAAACAGCCCCAGGCCCCACAGCCTTTTCTCATAAGGAAGATATTCCAGTCCCCAGATCATCTTGCTGGCCCTGCACTGGCCTCTCTCCAGCAGCTCCCTGTCCCTCTGCAGCTGGGGTGCCCAGAACTGGACACAGGACTCCAGATGACGCCCCACCAGATATGGCAGAGCAGAGGGGGAGTAGAACCTCTCTCGACCTGCTGCCCATCCTCTTCCTGATGCCCTCAGGATACCATTGGCCTTCTTGCCCACGAGGGCACGTTGCTGGCTCATGTTCAGTTTATCAACCAGGACTCCAAGGTCCAGAAGTGCCCCTGGGGCTGCAGAGCCTGGCCGGGCAGCAGCTGGAGGACATCCAGCGCCACAGAAGCTGCTGCCCACATGGGACCAGGCTGCCAGGCTCTGCAGGAACAGCCTCGCTCTCCAGAGCTCTGAGGGCAGGATGGGACCTGCCCCAGCTCCATGCAGTGCCCCGGGCAGAGCTGCAGCCCCTGCACTCACCCGCGCAGCGCACGGCCGCGTCCTCCTTGTGCCGGCAGAGCCCGCGGTCCCCGGGCCAGGCCCAGCAGTGCTGCAGAGCCGCCTCTGTGCCCCGACACTCCACCTTCTCCAGCCAGACGGGGCCCGTGCCCTCCCCAAAGGCAGCCTCGGGCAGGGCGGCCACGGCGGGTCCACAGCCCAGCTGCCTGCAGGCCACCTCGGCATCCCGCACGTCCCACGCGTCGTCGCACACCGTCCCCCAGGAGCCGCGGTGCCACAGCTCCACCCGGCCCGAGCAGCCGTCCTCTCCTCCCACGGCGCGGATCCTCTCCCTGTCTGCAGGAGGCACAGAGCTGCTGGGGCAGCGGGACGGTGGGCACAGCCCTGCCAGGACAGAGGGGCAGCAGAGGAGCAGCTCCCTACCTGTGCAGCTCGTGGCGTTGGGGCACGCGGAGCCCGGGGTTGGGGTCATTTTGGGCCGTGTCCCTGCAGAAGGAGATCAGAGAATCATGGAGTCATGGAATCATTTGGGTAGGAAAAGCCCCTGAAGGTGCTGGAGTCCCAGCCCTCCCCTCACCCTGCCCATCCCACCACTGACCCACGGCCCTCAGCATCTCAGCTTTGGGATCTCTCCAGAGATGAGGACACCCCACCTCCCTGGGCAGCCTGGCACAGGGGCTGACAAGCCTCTCAGGGAAAAAGTTCTGCCTCAGCTCCAATCTCAACCTCCCCTGGGGCAACTTGAGTCCCTTTCCTCTTGTCCTATCACTCATTAATGGAGAGAAGAGACCGACCCTAACATCACTCCAGTCTCCTGGCAGGGTTTTGCACAGACTGCTCCTGTCTCTCCTCAGCCTCCTCTTCTCCAGGTTCAACTCCCCGATTCCTTCAGCCCCTTCCCCAGCTCCGCTGCCCAGCTCTGGCCACGCTGCAGCCCCTCAGTGTCCCTCTGGCAGTGAGTGAGGGGCCCAGCACTGAACACAGCCCTCGAGCTGCAGCCTCACCAGAGCCCAGCACAGGGGACAATCCCTGCCCTGCTCCTGCTGCCACCCCAGTGCTGATCCCAGCCAGCAGGGAGGAATTGCTGGGTGGATACTGGTGCCTGTGCAGCTCAGAATTACCACGGCAGGTGATGTGGGTCACATCTCGCAGCTCGTCGCACGACCGCGGGTTCCAGGGAGCGGAGGGACACAGCCAGAAGGAGCCGTGTCTCTCCTCACACTCCACACGGTCCAGCCAGGCGGGGCCAGACACTCTGCCCCGTGGCCATTGTATCTCCAGGGTCCCTTCCTTCCCGCAGCCCAGCTCCTCGCATGCCAGTGACACCGTTTTGGGGGTCATGGAGTTGGAGCAAATGCTGCCCCACGTCCCGTTGTAGAAAACCTGCAGGCGCCCGGAGCAGCCGTCGCTGTTCTCCAGCCTCAGGGCCGTGAACTCTGGGAGGAAAGGCCCCACAGGGGAAGGGGCTGGTCTGGGGCTCTGGGAGCAGGGACAGCCCCGCTCCCCCCGGCCCCTCAGCCGGGCAAAGTGCCCCTTTGCAGCCACGGGCACAGGCACGTCTGTGATGGACACACGGCCCTGCCCTTCCCGCTGGGCCTGGGCCACGGCGGAGCAGCACAGGGAGCCCGGGGCACGGAGGGGACCCTGTGTGGCCGTCCCTGGGCTGGGCTGGGAGCTCAGAGGCAGCCAGGAACAGTCTGTGCCCCGGGCCCTGGGCTCCCGCCACACACCTGAGCAGACGGCTCCGGCGTCCTCTTTGTGCCCGCAGTCGTGCCGCCCCCAGGGCCCGGCCGGGCAGTCCCAGAGAGCGGCTTCGGCCCCGGAGCAGTTGACGCCGTCCAGCCAGATGTGCCCGGAGCCCTCCCCAAAGGCAGCAGAACCCGGCGCCCCCACGGCCCCTCCGCAGCCCAGCTGCCGGCACACGACGGCGGCATCGGGCAGGTCCCAGCCGTCGTCGCAGACCCTGCCCCAGCTGCCCTGGGAGTAGATCTCCACTCTCCCGGCGCAGCGCCCGGGCCCGTTCGCCAGCCGCACGCGCCGGCTCCCTGCGGCGGGGACGGAGCCCAGATGGCGGCGGGGGCCGGCTGCCCACCCACCCTGTGCCCCGGGGAGCCCGTGGGGACACTCACCCTCGCAAACCACCCCCACGTCCTCCACGACCCCCGCTGCCGGCCAGGAGACGTTGCAGAGGCTCAGCTGGGCCTCGTGCCCCTGGCACCGCACCCCTCGCAGCCCCACGGGGCCCGGCCCTCGCTCGGCCGTGGGCGGCTTGTAGGCCGTCTCTGCCTCTCCGCACCGCAGCTGTCGACACACCACACGGGCCTCCGCCACGTCCCACTGCTCAGACAGGACTCTGCCCCACGTCCCGCGCTGGAAGATCTCCACTCGCCCGGCGCACCGGCTCCCTCCCCCCACCAGCCGCAGGGACCCGGAGCCAGCGGGGCCTGGGGAGTCGTGGAATCACCGATCATGGACTCACACAACCCTTTGGGCTGACGGGAAAAGCCCCTGAAGCTGCTGCAGCCCCAGCCCTGCCCTCACCCTGCCCAGCCCAGCACTGACCCACGGCCCTCAGCACCTCAGCCCCACGGCTTTGGGATCCCTTCAGGGCTGGGCACTGCCCCAACTCCCTGGGCAGCCTGACACAGGGGCTCACACCCCTCTCATAGAAAAAGTTCTGCCCCAGCTCCAACCTAAGTAATGAATGACAAGACAGGAGAAAACAGGCTCAGGTTTCCCTAGAGCAGGTTGAGATTGGAGCTGAGGTGCTGGGTCAGTGCTGGGATTGGCAGGGTGAGGGCAGGGCTGGGACTCCAGCACCTTCAGATGCCTTTTCCAACCTAAGCCGTTGGTTCTCTGCTGGAGATGGGCCCTGGAAGCCAGTGTCCCTGGCAGGGAGCAGAGCTGAGGAGTCTGCCCCAGCAGAAAGGACAGCTTTGGGGCTGGTGCTCACCAGAAGCCCCAGCCTGGCTCTGTGCCTCACCCCCTGCTCTGCTGCTGCTGCTGGGGGCAGCCAGGCAGCCCCGTGGGGCTGAGATCATGCCTGGGGCTATTTCTGTGTTGCTGAGACAGGGCTGTCTGTAGCCAGAGGGGTGGGATGAGCCACCCAGCGCCACGGGGGACATTAAAAGAGCCTGAGCCTGGAGGTGGCCTTTGGGGCTGCCCTGGGGGGCAGGGACAATGTCTCTCTGCAGCCCTCAGGGCTTCTGCAGGGGGAAGTGCAGCCTGGGCCTGCCCCAGGTCCCCTGCCTTGGGCTGCTGTCATGCCAGGAGACAAAGGAGCGAATCCAGGGTTTGCCAGCCCTCACCTGAGCAGATGACAGCAGCAGCATCCTCATGGGAGCACGGGGAGGCCCCCAGCACGGTCACTGGGCACTGTCCCAGGTGGGCTTCAGTCCCACTGCAGTGGAACGAGTCTCTCCAGACGGGGCCCATTCCTCTCCCAAAACTCCCTCCTCTGGGAAGGGACACAGCAAAGCCACAGCCCAGGTGACCACAGAGGACGTGGGTGTCAGAGAGGTGCCAGCGGGAGGCACAGAGGCTGCCCCAGGTCCCCTGCACGTGCAGCTCCACCCTCCCCTCGCACGCCGTGGTGCCGTTCACCAGCCTGAACCCTGCAAGCACAGAGAACAATGGAAGGGATTGGACTTGTGCTCTGGCTCCTTCAGGAGCTGGAGAGAGGTCTAATGGAGGAGAGCTGCCATCCTCCTCCTCCACCTCTTCCTGCATCATTGTGGGGCTGCAGACCCCACATCAGCCCCTCTGTCCTCAGGCCCAGCACGGTCCCTGCCCCGCTGCCCTGTCCCCAGCACATCCCTGGTGTTTTACACCCCAGTGAGAGTCCTTACGTGTGCAGCTCAGCCAAGTAGCAGCTCTGGGGGTGCAGAGCTGGTCGCAGGAGGGGCCTCTGGGGCAAAACTGGAGGAAGGGTTCATTCCCTGCACACTGCAGCTCTCTGTCCCACATGGCACCGGCGCTGGCTCCATCATGAGCTACCCCTTGGATGTTCAGGGCTGCCCCACACTGCAGCTCCCTGCAGACCACAGCAGCAGCTCTGGGACCAAAGGCTGAGGCACAGACACTTTTCCACTTCTCCCCATCATGGATCTCCACGTGTCCTGAGCAGTCGTTGTCCCCTCCGACCAGCCGGACAAACCCTGGAGCAGACA
The DNA here is from genome assembly GCF_028858725.1 of Colius striatus. NCBI lineage: Eukaryota > Metazoa > Chordata > Aves > Coliiformes > Coliidae > Colius > Colius striatus. The sequence continues at coordinate 1,076,740 of NC_084786.1, forward strand.
AAGCCCCCTGTGAGTTCCCAGAGCCTGCTGGCAGTTATCTACCCTGATCCCACCTCATCTCCAAGGAGGCCACAGTGTCCCACAAGCCCCCTAGCAGCTCCCAGTGGGTGCTGATGGCACAAACACAGCAGGAGCAGCTCTGGGCTGCAGCAGCTCTCAGGGCAAGGACGGGCACTGAGGACAGTGCAAGTGCTGGCAAAGGTCCTGTGGCACAGGGCAGCTGGGGCTGGGACAGGCAGGAAAGGTGCAGCAACAGGTCACCCCAACTGCATGGGGTGTGTCTCTGTGGGCTGCAGCTCAGGGGTCACCCTGGCAGAGGAATAAGGTGCCAATAAAGTCCCTTGTTATCTCCTGCCATTCCCCAGGGCTGTGGGTGGCTGCATGAGATGATGTGGGTGCCTCTGGCATGGTGGGAGCTGGTCCGTGGCCATGCCAGAGCGGTCCTGGCTGAGTGGGAGGAGGAAGATGGGAACTGAGACACAATGGGGCAGAGAGGAGGCAGGCCAGGCACCAACTTAGAGTGGGCTGAGCAACCTCAGGGCCCAGGTTTGTGGTGAGAACCCAGGCTGGGTTCCTTTTGTCCTTTCTCAGGACTGGAGACACCAGCAACACAAGCTGCAGCTTGGCAATGTGACCAGCCAGCCTGGACCCTGCTCTCACACACACTCATTGCTCCTGAAGGGCACAGCCAGGTCCCTTTCTGGCCTCTTACCTGAACAGCTCACCCCAGCATCCCAGTTGTGTACACAGTTGTGCTCACCCCATCCTCTGTGTGTACAGTTGGACAGGGCAGGCTCGGAGCCATTACACTGAACATCATCCAACCAAATAGGGCCAGATCCTGGCCCAAAATCTTTATCCTCATAATCTTCATCCTCTTCAACAGCAGACCCACATCCCAGCTGCTTGCAAACCACTGCAGCATCTTTCAAGTCCCATTCATCATCACACACAGTGCCCCACTGTCCCTCGTGTTCCACCTCCACTCTTCCAGCGCAGCGGCTGCCGCCATCCACCAGCCTCAACTCTGCAGCCCCTGAAACGCCAAAACGGGGCTGGTCAGGAGAGCACCGAGCTCCAGACGACAGCTCTGGGGTCCCCCCTGCCCAGGCAGAGGTAAAGGCACCTGAGGGACAGCCCTCCCCATCCTGGGCTGTCCCTGGGGCAGTCTGGGGGTCCCTTTTTCCCCAGCTCTGCAAAGGGCTGAGGCTGCCCAGCAGCAGACCTGCTGTACCATTCACAGCCCCACAGCCTGCAGCACATCCCCACTTATTCAAACCCCCCTTTCCCATGTCCCCTCTCTCCTCCCCAGAACAGAAACCCCTGTATGGCCCCGTGCCCCAGCCCCACACCTCCCTCTCCCACCCACACAGGCACAGCATCCACTCCCTTGAGCACCTTCTGCCCCTCGTCCCAGCGGCACCCGTGAAGAAACCGAATTGCCAGAGGTATCCCGATGAGCACGCTGGTGCCCACTGGCCCTGGGCTGTGGGACAAGGGAGCCAGCACTTACCCCTGCACAGCTGCAGCCCGAGGAGCAGCCACAGCACCCGAGGCCACAGGAGTCCCTGGGTGCCCATCCTGAGCCTCCTGCCCCGCGGGCACAGCCCTGCTGCTCCCCACTCCCCGGCACGGCTCCCGCACCCTCGTGGGGCTGCTGCTGATGGGAGGGTGAGATCTCTGAGAGATGCCAACGCAGCTGCAGGAGCCAATCCAAGCAGCAGCACCTTTTGAGATGTGATCAGGAGCTCTCTCCACTCTGACACAGCTCAGCCCGCCAATGAGCTTCTCCAGTGCCCTTCATGCCCATATATGAGGGACACCACGGTCCCAAAGCGGGTGCCACGGCTGCTGCCATGGGGCAGAGTTATGGGCCGAGGCAGGCGCAGAGGGGAAATGGGTCTCCAGGCCCTCAACTGGGAGCACTGGGAGCACTGGGAGTGCTGAGCATCAGCTACACTCATCAGAGAACCCACGAGGGCAGTGTCCAGCAGCCCCGAGCTGTGGGGCTGCTCTGGCTCTGTGTCGGGGTGGAAAGGGAACAGCCCCTGCCCTGCTGCAGCCCCTGTGGGACAGCCCTGGGCTGGGGGCAGAGCTGCAGCCCCGGCCTGCAGGAACATCCCTCCTGGAGAGCCTCAGGACAGGGCCCCGGCAGGAGCCGCGCTGGGACACGTCCCCAGCCCGGCAGTAGGAGAGGCCCCAGCCTGTCCCCAACCGTCCCTGTGTACCCCAGGGGCCGTTGTTCCCTGCAGGCAGATGCATCGGGAGCTGCAGCTGCAGCTGCACAAACCGCAGCCCCCGCGGCCTCGCAGCACTCGCTGCGCTTCCCCCACAGCGCCCGGCCAGGAAGCCTGAGGTTTCCTCCTGGCACCCAGCCCAGGCACAGCCCCGCGGGGCCCCGACACACCCCCAGCCCCACTGCTCCTGCCGGGGCTGCTCCTTCGGCCTCGCAGAGACGCCAATCGCAGCTCCTGGCCCCTGGGACGGCCTCGCTGCACATGGATGCTCCACACTCAGCCCCACGGCCATGGGGGGCACTGCAGGGATGTCACCTCACACCCACATACAGGCACCCCATGCGGGGACAGAGGGACCCTCAGTGAGCTCCCTGATGGCACCAAACCGGGAGCACTGGCTGATTCACCAGAGGCTGTGAGAGCTGGACAGGCTGAGAGTTGGGCACAGAGGAACCTGCTGAGGGTCACCAGCAGTAAGGGCAGAGTCCCCAGCTCCAGAGAGACAGGGAACGGCTGCAGAGAGGCAACACAGGGCTACTGAGATGCTGAGGGGATGGAACATGTGTGTGAGGAGGAAAAGCTGCAGGCCCTGGGGCTCTTTAGGTAAGAGGAGACTGCAGGGGGTTCCCATTAATACTGACAGATATGTCACTGGTGGGTGTCAGGGGGCTGGGGCAGCACTTTTGTTCTGTTGTATCCAGTGACAGGACAAGGGCTGATGGAAAGAAGCTGCAACACAAAATGTCCCATTGAAACGGGAGCAAAAGCTGTTTCCCTGCTGAGGTGAGGGAGCCCTGGCCCAGGCTGCCCAGGGAGGCTGCGGAGGCTCCTTCTCGGCAGGTTTCCAAGCCCAGCTGGACACGCTCCTGTGTGACCTGATCTAGGTGGGACCCGCCTGAGATGGGGGTTGGGCTGGATGAGCTTTAGGGGTCGCTTCCAACTGCCACCGTTCCGTGACTCTTTTTAGTGACGGCCCTTCCAGCTGCCACCCTCGGGCGATTCTTACGCCTGTGCCCAGAGGTGATGATGCTGCGGGGCGGGAGCGGGACCGGGAGCAGCGGCAGCCGCGGGACAGGCGCCGCTTCCCCGCGGACTCCATTTCCCGTCAGCGCCCGCGCCTCGCTGTCGCGCAAAGCCGCCGGCGGCAGCCGCGGTGCCTGCCGGGAGTCGTAGTCCCAGCGTGCCCCGCGCGGAGCCCGCGCCGCCGCCCGCGCTGCCGGGGGTCTCTCGGCGCGGGGGCGGCGCCGGCGGCTGCTCCCGGGGGTCCCGGCGGAGGCGGCTCCGGCCGTGTCGGGCGAGGAGGAGGCGGCCGAGCTCCCCACGGCTGAGCGCCGGGCGGCGAGCGAGTGCAGGATGGGGGGCGCGTGGCCGGCGGTGAGCGCGGGCCGCGGGCGGGCCGGGGGGCGGCGGGAGGGCGGCGGGGAGGGGGCTCCGCGGCGGGCCGGGGGTGTCCGGTGAGGCGGGGCCGGGCGGAGGCGGGCCCGGGGCGGCGGCGAGGCCCCGGGAGCCCGAGAGCCGCCCGCGGGCGCCGGTGGGGGGGAGGCGGCCGAACGCGGCTCCGCGGCGGCTCCTCGGGCCCCGGCGGCGGCGCGGAGCGGGGCGGGGGGAGGCGGGGCCGCGCCGTCCCTCCGTGCCGCGGGGGAAAGCGGGAGCGGGGCCCGGGCCCCGCGGGGGCTGCCGCCCGCGGCCCGCCCCGGCGCTGCCCCGCTCCGCTCTTCTGTTCGGGGTTTGACCCGCTCCCGCTTCCCCGCTGCAGCCGGGCATCCGCGGCGGAGCGGGACGAGCCCCGGGCAGCCGGGAACGACCGGGCTGGGCCCCGTTCTGCGGCGGGGAGTCCCGGGGGAGGCGGCCCCGGCGCTGGCAGCGGCCTGGGACACGCTTCGCTCACCGCAAACACTTTGTGTCCCGCTCTTCCCCCACCCCGCCCCGCGTTATTTCCTTCGCGCTGTTGTGTTTAAACGCTGCTTGATGCGGTCCCATGGCGGGGGAGGGGGAGGGAAGTCCAGCCCCAGAGAGGGGTGACAGCAGCTGAAAGGGCTCCCGGAGCCCTCCCGGGTCAGGAATTGCTGCGGCAGTGCCGGGTCCCTCTCTCCTGCTGCTGACTTGGGCCTTGCTGCTGAAGCCCCCTCTCTGGAGGGGACGGTGGCTGCAGCTCAGGAGGGAGCCGCGGGGCTGTGGGGCGGCTGCCTCTGGCCTGGGTTCCTTTTGGGGCGGGAGGTTGCCACTTTGGCTCATCCTCTGCTGCCACTTCTCTCTCACGGGTGGTGTGAGCACGTCTGGGAGGAGCAAACGCAGAGCTGTGGTGAGCAGTTGGGAGCCCCACAGGTTCTCATCTGAGTCGGGTGTTTTAGAGTGTTATAAAGGGCTTTGGATTCCCTAAAGGAGGCCCCGTGAGGGCCATCAGTGGGAGGGGGCTCTTGGTCAGTGCTGTCTGCTCCTTGGGTTCACGTGGTGGGCACAGCTCTTTGCTCCTCTTCCCACTGGGTTTGGTTGAACGTGTCCTGCCCTCACCTCTGTGTGTGCTGCTACCCTCTGAACTCCCTCCATTGGGGTTTTATCTGTTCTTCCAAGTCTAATCCTCCCTTGTGAATGCTTGTGGCAGGCAGGAAGGTGACAAAAGGAGTTGTGGTGGTGATTTGTCGGGTAGGTGCAAGGCTTTGGGCTCTCACTGGGTGTTGTCAACACCCTCCTGCTCAGAGCCATCCCCTTCCCCTAAACCACACACCATCAGTCACAGAAACAGCCCCCAGCAGAGGCACTTCCCAAACCAGCCTCTTGCAAAAACCAAGGTGCTCACAGAAAGAGAAGCTGGGAGAGTTTGGAAACATCTGGGGGTAAACTTTGTGAGTCCCTGTGCAGTGTTCCAGCTGGAGCTGTGAAAACCTTCTCCAAGCCTCATTCCAGTGGGGTGTCTGACTGTCCCCATCCCCTTTCTCTTGATGAGCTGAGTTCAGAGCCTTGTCCTCTTTTAGGGGACAGCCAGATCCTGCAGGTTGCTGGTTGTTGACGTGCTCTGTGTTTGTGTTTCAGGGGCCCTGTGGGCGGTGGTGGAAGCGGCCAGCGCCGGCGCCTCGGTTCTCTGCCTGTGTGAGAAGGGAGATGCCAAGGTCACAGAAGAGACAGGCAAGATGTCCAAGAAGGAAAAAGAAATGAAAACAGGTGAGACCCATCCCCAAAGAGATTGTTTCCTTTTCATCCTTTGTTGTGTTTCGGGCTCCCGTTGGGCAGCTGGTGTGAATGGGCAAGGACACAGAGAGCAGGGCTGTGGCTGGTGTAAGAAATGCTTCATTCTTCCCAGAAAGCCCAGTTTTAACCCAAATCCTGCTGCTGAAGTATCACTAATGAGCTTCAGCTTCCCAGCTGGATGCATTCAGTCATCCAGGATGAGCAAGAAGGCCAAGGGCATCCTGGCCTAGATCAGGAACAGTGTTGTCAACAGGAGCAGGGAGCTTATCTGGACTCGCCTTTGGTGAGGCTGCACCTCCAATACTGTGCTCAGTTCAGGGCTCCTCTCTACAAGAAGGACATGGAGGTGCTGGAGAGGATCCAGAGGCAGCTACCAAGCCAGGAAAGGAATTGGAGCACGTCTCAGATGAGGAAGGGCTGAGGGGTCTGGGGCTGTTTAGCCTGGAGAAAAGAAGACTCAGGGAAGACCTTCTCACTCTCTACAACTACCTGAAAGGAAGCTGCAGCGAGGTGGGGGTCAGTCTGTTCTCCCTGGTAACAAGCAATAGAACAAAAGGAAACAGCTTCAAGTTGTGCCAGGGGAGGTTCAGGCTGGATGTGAGGAGGAATTTCTTTGCTGACAGGGCTGTCAGGCCTTGGAACAGCTGCCCAGGGAGCTGCTGGAGTCACCGTCCCTGGAGGGGTTTCAGAGCCGGGTGGGTGTTGCACTGAGGGAAATGGGCTGGTGGGTGATGGGGCTGGGACAAAGGCAGTCCAAGAGCTGAAAGGTCTCTCCCAGCTGAAATGATCCTGTGACTGTGTGATGCCTGTGAAGTGATGTGACTGTTGGGCTGTGTGGGGCTCTGCAGGGAAGGCCGCGTCCGGCCGTGACTGTGACAACTGGAGGCAGGGCCTGGCTGCCCCCCACAGAGTCACAGAATGATGGGGCTTGTCAGGAACCTTTAGAGATCTTTCAGCCCAACACCCTGCTAAAGCAGGTTCTGCTTGGTCAGGGGCACAGGAACGTGTGCAGGTGGGTTTGGAAACCTGCCGAGAAGAAGCCTCCACACCCTCCCTGGGCAGCCTGGGCCAGGGCTCCCTCACACTAACAGGGAAATATGTTCCTTATGTTTAAATGGAAGCTCCTCCTAAAGCCCACAGGGGATACTTGCAGCAGCTTTTCACAGAAGCCTGTGTTTGCCCATGGGATAGAAAGCAGGGGAATCTGGGGCACTTGTGGCAGGTTCTGTCCCTTCCCTGCCCCTCTAGCCATGTGGCAGGATGGAGCTCAGTCCAGACGGCACCGTGCCGGGGTTTGTCTGTGTCCAGGCTTTGACCCTGAGCTGTTCCTGCTTTACTTCCTTGGCCTGTGGTTGTTGTTCTGTGGGGACAGGCTGAGCAGGTGAGTCACCTCCTTCACCCCGTGAGCTGGGGACAAGGAGGGCTGTGTGGGCAGTGCCGATTAGCTCTGCAGGGCAAGGGCTCAGCAGCTGGAGGCAGGTAGCCAGGGCTGCCCACTGCCTGTCCTCAACTTGCCATCTCCTCTGCTAGGAAAGTGCCGGGTCCTTGTTGCTATTCCGAGGGTGGTGTTTCTCACAGAGCCTGCGGCAGCTGCTCTTCAAGATGCTGCAGGAGATGTGCAGCCTACTGGCAGTACCTCCTAGGTAGGCACCGAGCCCTTTGTACTGGCTGTTTCTGTACTGCATGTGTCTCCTCCTGGAGCTGCAAGGTGCTGCCGGAACAGCCGGGGCTTGCTGCCCCCGTGGCTGCCGCAGCCGCTGCCCTGGTGCTCTGAGAGACGTGGGCTCTGGCGTCAGGTTTCCCTGCAGCGCTGCGGGGGCAGCTCAGCAGCTCCTGTCAGCCCGGCTGAGCCCGCCGGGCGCTGCCTGCCCCATGCTTCTGCTCTCCCGCAGGCTACCTGCTGCTCGGGGGCAGCGCTGTGGCCGTCACCAAGGGAGACAGAGAACGTTGGGCGCTGCTGATGTCACACAGGGGCTGTTCCAGACCCCACCCGGCGTTTGTGACCTCACCTGGCCAGGGACTATAAAGCCTCCCAGGGGACAGCTGAGCTGCCTTCGGGAGGACTCAGCTCCTTCTTTGGCTACTTGCCTTCCTGCTTGCTTCCAGACATTTCTCGTTTGCTGACCACTTCTCCTCAACTTCCATCCTCTTCCAAAGGTAAGGATGACCCAAACTCTCAGGGCAGGGAAGAGGATGTAGACAGGGATGACAGGAGAGGCTGCTCTGCACCTCCCAGTCCATTTCGATGCTGGGCTCTTCCACCTCCAGATCCTGGCCAAGGCTATGGGTAGTGTTGCTGTCTGGTGATTCTTCTGTTGGCCTCAAGATGAGGCTTTGGAAGCTAAAAGCAATGCTTTGGGCCTAAAACATGAAGGTTGAGAGCACAGAGCAATAGCTCAAGCTCTTGCTGTTCCCTTCCCTGGGACGACTTGACCATGCTGTCTGTTTCCCCTGCTAGATGCTGCTGTGGCTCTGTGCAATGGCTCTTTGCTTGGCCAGCGTGATCCCCTACGCCGTGCCTGGAGCGCTGGCACTGCTGGGCTGCTGGTGGCTCTACTCCCACAGCAAAGAGCAGGCCAGAGCTGGTGCTGAAGCGACAGCAGCTGCTGAGGAAGCACAGCAGAGAGGAGGGACAGAGGAGGAATCATCGCCCCAAGGGGAATCCTGTGTCCCTCAGGAGCTGCCTTTGTCAGCAGCAGAGGAATGCCCAGGGACCAACCTTCAGGATGTGTCAGCTGCAACAGCTGAGCCCAGCACTGCTGAGGGTGACACGGCAGGAGCAGAGACAGGAGGCTGTGCAGAGGAGAGCGGCGTCCCTGCTGCTGTTTCTGTCCCCGGGCAGAGCACAGTGTCCCGGCAGCGCTGCAGCCAGCCCCGCACAGGGCTCAGGCTCAGGCGCCGACGCAGAGCAGCGCCAGCAGCGCCGGCAGCGCCAGCAGCGCGTGTGGGAGCCGGGCAGGAGCTGAGCAGTGCCCAGAGCGCTCCCAGGGAAGCGGCCACAGGCGCTGAGGAAGCGCAGGAGGAACGAGGGCTAGAGGAGGAATCCCGGCCCGAAGCAGCAGCCGCCGTCCCTGCTGGCTGTTGTGCCCTCCCGCTTCCTGAGAGCGCAGTGTCCCAGGCAGGGCTGAGGCTGAGCTGCCAACCCAGCCCCGCGGCCGGCAGCAGCGCCGGCAGCGCCAGCAGCGTGTGCGGGACCCCGCCGGAGCCGAGCCGTGCCCAGAGCGCCGCTGCGCTGCCGCCATCCCCGCAGGCAGAGCCCCGGGCTGCGAGCGGGGCCGTTGCCGGCTGTGGCACACGCAGCCCCTTCCCCGCCGCTCAGCACACGGCTGCCAGGAGGTTTGCTGGCGGCTGGATGCCGGCGGGCAGCGAAGTGGAGCACGCGCCAGGTAAGGGCTGCTCGGCCCCGTTGGGCTCTTTGGCTCTTGGCTTCCAGATCCTAGATGGTGTGTGCTGGGGAAGGGCTGACGCTGTGTGAAGGGCTGCTGCTCGACTCGGGCCTCCTGTGCTGGCATTCCCAGAGCTGGGCTGGGTGGTCCCCAGGCATCAAGGGAAGCTTTCAGTGGGCTCTGTGTGATGGGACTTGACCCTTTCTGACATCCTGGGGAACCTGAGGCAGGAGCATCCCAACAGAATGCGGAGCAAGTGCTCAGTGGCATCTCTCTGCCAAAGGATCTCTTCTCCTGGGCTGGTGTGTGGGAGCTGCATTGTGTGGGCTGTCTGAATGCTGACATGGTGCCTTTCTGGCAGGTTTCAGTGCGACTCACATGGACTTGGAGGACACAGACAGTCTCCAGGGGCAGACAGTGAGTCGCCAGAACCGGCGCCGAAAGAAAAAGTCCAATGTCCTTGTGTGGGAAATAGAGGTGCCCAAGGTAAGCAGCCACTGTCCTGCTCGTGCCTCCTGCCCTGCCCTACACAGCCATCTCCTGCTTCTTCCATCTCAGGCCAACCCAGGGAGATTCAGAACCAGCCAACGAGGGTTTCAGCGTTTAGCTGTAAGGGCTACACCCTGGGATGGTTGCTGGAGTCCTTTTTCTCCATCACTTTCCACCCTGATCTGTCAGGGTGATGCTCTGAAAGCCTTCAGCAGGCTTTGAGTTCACAGTCCCTGAGAGCAGGGGATAAATTGTGGTGCTTTCCCCTGTGCAGGAGGGTCATGTTCCAGCTGCCTGTCCAAACCCACCCTGCAAATGAGCTGCAGGAACCAGGAAGATGGGCAAAAGAAGCCCCAGGGCACAGTGGTGTTTGATCTACATTTCTCTCCTTGACTCTTGCTTTCTCTTTGCTATCAAGGATACAGTCAGACACATGATTGGCAAACAGGGACAGTTTATTAACAGCTTGAGGAGAGAGTCTGGGGCCACAATTTCTCTCTCAGCGCTCCCTGACGTTGATGACTATGAAGTCTGTCAAATCAAAGGTAAGAGGAATACCTCTGTGTTCAGAGTCCAAGATGTAGCTTGGGGGCCTTGAATTAGAAATGGATTCAGTGGCTTGGCAAGGCCACAGCTTTTACCCAAGTGTTCTGCTCAGGGCTGTTCCAGCAGAGGGATGTGGCAAGTGGCCTGGGCCTGGGCACGTGCAGCCTCTCTTGTAGGGCTGGGAATGCATTTGAACAGCTTTGGCTGCTGGAGCTGAACCAGCCCCTTTTGCAAGATCCCTTTTGGCTTGAAGCAGCAGATAGGGGATGCTTGTCAGCATCTTGACTGGGAAGGATGTTGGAGCAATTGGGGCTGAGAAGTATCTGCCAGCCAATTGGGTCCCTGCTGCAGGCCAAAGCCATTCCAAGTGGGGCGTGGGGCTCTGAGCTGCTCACGGTGGTTGGATATCAGTGTCTGTGGCCAATCTGTGGGATTCTTGTCTTCCAGGCCTCTCCCATCAAGTGGACAGAGCGCTGAGCCTGATTGGCGGGAGGTTCCAGCACCTGTGTCTGGACAACAAACACTGTGCTCGTTTCTGCTGGCAAAAGGTTATGTTCTAGAAGGATGTGGGAAGGGGTGCAGCATGGGCAGCTGCCCCAGGCTGGCCAGCAGGTGTTGGATCCCATCCTGACATGGTGCCCAGCACATGTGTGCAGTTGTGTCGGGTCCCGGCTGATGAGCAACGGCGTCACTCACCATCCCCTTTGTACATCCCCTTGTGCATTGTTAGAACTGTTTCTCCTTCCCTTGTTCCTTGTTGTTGTTCTATTAAACTGTTCTGATTGCAACCTCTGGGAGCTTTTGATGTTTCCCCTTGTGTCTGGTTCCAGCAGTGAGCCAGCACCCTCCTGGCTCTTTGTCCCTGGCTGAGCAAAACCAGGACATCTACTCTGTCCCTCCCCCTGCTCCAGTGACACGTCCTTCTGTCCTTAGGGCTGCAAAGTCCCAGCTGCCTCCATCACTCTCTGCAGAGAAAAGCAAGAGCAGAAAGTCTTGCCAAGCCCAACTGTAGTTTCTCTTGGCTGTATCCTACAACTCTGTCCATGTGCTACAAAATAAAGCCCAACACTGGACAAGTCAAACACTGGAAACAAGGGAAACTTGACAGAAGCTTTTGGCTCCCAACTGTCCTGTGTAGGGAGCCCTGGTTTGGGGCTGTCCTGGTTGGGGCTGGGCTAGAGTTAACTTGCATAAGACACTTGGAAGGGGAACAGCCTGTGCAGCTGACCCAGGCCAGCCAACGGCTTTTCCAGCCCATCCTGACGTCATGCCCAGGAGAGAGGTGAGGAGCTGCTGGAGGGGCACGTTGAGTTCTGTCCTTGTGTGAGCTGACACGGGCAGCACGCAGCAACAGCCACAGAGCCACGGATCAACTGCCAAGAGTCAAGTTACTCTCGGGAGCTTTCAGCATCTCAGCCAAATGATCACCTTCCAGATCGTGCTCTGCTGCTGACAGCCCTGTCTCCTGGGATCTTTCCAGTGTACTGGAGTGTTTCAGAGTCAGTGGCCCTTGCAGTGCATTATTGCCACTTGTTTTGGCAGCTTGATCCTCTGGAGCAGCCCCAGCATCAGGGACCCATTCTGCACAGGTGAGACACTGGGGTAAATTTTATCTTATTCAAACCTTTTATGCTACTTCTGACGTCTCCAATTGAGTGTGCTCCTCCTCATTTTGGAAGTCTCTCTCTCATATCTGGGGCTGTGTCACAAAGACAGAAGCCAGCTGAGCAGCTGCTTCTGGTTTTTCAGGGTCCAGGTGAGTGTGTTTGCTGGCAGTGGCTTTGAGCCGCTCCATGAAGGCAGACAGGAATCCATTTGCTGCTTCTTTCACTTCATAGACTTGGAATCAAACGTTTGCTTTTGGCACAGTGTGTTTTCTGCCAACTAGTGCCCATCTCTGATATCTTCTTGAAAGCCTTTGGGGTCCTGGCTGGTTGGGATCCCACCCTGGCTTTGCAGCAGGAACATTTTGATGGATGGATTCCTGCCGGTCCCCATCAGCGTGTGTTCCTTCCACCTGGCTGGAGCAGGATGGAACACCACGTTGTTCAGCACCATCTGGCAATGGCTCTAGAAGGGGATAAAACCTTGGCACACACACTCACACACTGATTGTGGAACATTTCCCACAGACACACACTGGCTGTCAAACAGTGCAGAGAGCAGAGGGGAGGGTGCTGCAGAGAGCGGCTCTGCAGGCACCTTCAGTCACATCTCTCACAGTTGCTGCAGCTCCAATTCTCTCTTGAGGACTCTGTGTTCATTCTTGACCATCTCTTTATGGTGGTTACAGGATCAATTATTCCATTACATTTCTTGAGGGTTTCCTGTGAGGTTTCATCCCTCCTTTGAGTGCTGGACAGCCTTCTGACACATCAAACTAGCACTAGGTCACAGCTAATCAGCTTCTCCTGGCTGGCTGTTCCACCTGGGGGCAACTGATTTGCTTTCAGTGGTTTAAAATTGCTGGCAGGAGAGATTTCTTTAAGCTTCCCCTTGGGACTGCTGCACTCCTATTGCAGCCAAATGCCAGCCGTTAAACAGGCAAAAGGCAATGTGGCAGCAATCAAACCCCGCTGTGTTGCAGCTTCTCCTCGGGTGTCAGAGGGGCTGGGGGTGGCTGGGCTGAGATTCTCAGGGATGTCCCATTCAGTGTTTCACTTGGGTTGTTTTTACAATATCCACCAAAAACCAACCCCTACACCAAGACAATCAGCAAGATGCTGAGACAATGACCATCATCCAGTGAAGAGAAAACGAACTGTCAGAGCCAGGTGACCACAACCCAGCAGGGACTGAACCCCCACATTGAAATGAGATTCTGTCTCTTACCTGAATAACCAGACAGGGACACAGACCCCTATGAACCAAATCTGGGACAAGACCTTAACCAGGTGACCAAATGGGGATTTGAACCCCATCCCTAACAAATATTCAAAAGCAGCAACTAATGCCAAAGGCCTGGAAGCCTGTGAGCAAGCTGACAGCCCGGGAGCAGTGCACACAGCCCACTTCAATATAAGAACAATGTCTTTCCCTGTGAGGTGAGGGAGCCCTGGCCCAGGCTGCCCAGGGAGGGTGTGGAGGCTCCTTCCTTGGAGGGCTTCAAGGCCCGCCCTGGAAATGTTCCTGTGTGACCTGATCTAGGTGGGAGCTGCTGCTGCAGGGGGGTTGGGCTGGATGATCTCTACAGGTCCCTTCCAACCCCACCGTTCTGTGATTCTATGTGCAGAGCACTGGGCGATGGGGCCTGGGAGCAGTGGGGTAAAAATGGAGCAACTGCCGCAGCGATTCCTGACCCGGGAGGGCTCCGGGAGCCCTTCGAGCTGCTGCCACCCCTCTCTGGGGCTGGACTCGCTCCCCCCTTCCCGCGGCACCGCATCGAGCGGCGTTTACACACGAACAGCACGAAGGAAGCGCCAGGGGGGGTTGGAGCAGGACACGAAGTTTTGGGGTGACCGAACGGCCCCCGGGAGCGCGAGCGGCAGCGCGAGCGGGGCACGAGCGCAAGCTCCGCGCGGGGCACGCTGGGAAGCCGAGGCCCCCCCCCTCCGCCACACGGCGCCTCCCGCCGGGCGCCGCCGCACAACTACAACTCCCGTCAGGCACCGCGGCTCCCGCCCGCGGCTTTGGGCGGCAGCGAGGCGCTGGGGGTGATGGGAAATGGAGGCTGCGGGGCCAGAACGAGCCTCCGCACCTCGTTCTTCATCGGCGCAGCCTGTTCCTGCCGCGTTCCTTCCTACGACACACGACTCGCATCACACGTTACTTTCCCGCAAGGTTCAGTCTCCTTGAGGCAGTTTTAGGGTCTGGATCCCAGTTTTTAGGCTTAAGCCCCTGGTTTTAGGGTCTAACTCCTCATTTTTGGGGCCTAATGTCTAGTTTTTAGGGTCTAAATCCTTGTTTTGAGGTCTATACGACCTGGTTTTAGGTCTAAATCCTCGTTTCTGGTGTCTAAACTCCCAGTTTAAGGGTCTAGATCCTCGTTTTTATGACTAACCCCCTCGATTTAGGGTCTAAATCCTTGTTTTTGGGGTCTAAACAAACAGTTTTAGGATCAAAATCCTTGTTTTCAGTATAAACCCCCTGTTTTAGGGTCTAGATCCTAATTTTAATGGCAAAACCCATACTTTTAGGATCTAAATTCTCTGTTTTGGTCTCATTTTTTGTCTAAACCCAGAGTTTTAGCATCTAAATCCTTGTTTTTAGGGTCTAAACCCACTGTTTTAGGGTCTAAATCTTCATTTTTGGGGTCTTAAGTCTAGATATTAGGGTCTAAATACTCATTTTTGGGATCTAAACCTCCAGTTTTAGGGTCTAAAAGCTAATTTTTGGGTCTAACCCCAAACATTTAGGGTCTAAATCAACTTTTTTGTGTCTAAGCTCCCGGTTTACGGGTATAAATCCTCATTTTTTGGTCCTATAGTCTAGCTTTTAGGGTCTAAATCCTCATTTTAGGTCCATACCACCTGGGTTTGGGTCTAAATCCTCGATTTTGGGGTCTAAACCCTCAGTTTTAGGGTCTAATCCCCTTTTTTGGTGTCTAAACTCCCAGTTTTAGGGTCTGGATCCTTGTTTTTAGGATTAAACCCCTGGTTTTAGGACCTAAATTCTCATTTCAGGGTCTAAACCCCCAATTTTTGAGTCTAAATGCTTGTTTTGAGGTTTATACCACCTGATTTTCAGTCTAAATCCCAGAGCATCTCCTGACAGCCCAGGACATCCCCTCCTGGGGTCACAGCATCTCCTGATGGCCCAGGACATCCCCTCCTGGGGCCAGAGCATCCCCTCCTGGGGCCAGAGCATCTCCTCCTGGGGCCAGAGCATTTCCTGATGGCCCAGGACATCCCCTCCTGGGGCCAGAGCATCCCCTCCTGGGGCCAGAGCATCTCCTCCTGGGGCCAGAGCATTTCCTGATGGCCCAGGACATCTCCTCCTTGGGCCAGAGCATCTCCTCCTGGGGCCAGAGCATCTCCTGATGGCCCAGGACATCCCCTCCTGGGGCCAGAGCATCCCCTCCTGGGGCCAGAGCATTTCCTGATGGCCCAGAGCATCCCCTCCTGGGGCCAGAGCATCTCCTGATGGCCCAGGACATCTCTTCCTGGGGCCAGAGCATCTCCTGATGGCCCAGGACATTTCTTTCTTGGGCCAGAGCATCTACTGATGGCCCAGGACATCTCCTCCTGGGGCCAGAGCATCTCCTGATTGCCCAGGACATCCCCTCCTGGGGCCAGAGCATCTCCTGATGGCCCAGGACATCTCTTCCTTGGGCTAGAACATCTCCTGATGGCCCAGGACATCCCTTCCTCTGCCCAGAGCATCTCCTGATGGCCCAGGACATCCCTTCCTGGGGCCAGAGCATCTCCTGGCCCTGGGTGTTGTCCCTTGCCACAACCAAACCCACCCTTGGGCTCCTCTCCTCACACTCCTGAGGCTTTTTTATGGCTGCCAAGACCCATTTACTGAGTTTTCTCTCTCCTTCCCAGGACATCAGAGGCACCTTGAGCAGGTACAAGGCTCCCTCAGCTTCTCCAGGCTGGGGGGAGGGAGGTTGGACCCTCGTGTTCCTCAGCAGAACCTTCACAGAACCTCACCCAGAAGCCAAACATTTGGGCTTCCTCGGGGCAGGGTGGGCACAGAAGGTCTCCTGGTGTGTTTCTCTCCACCAAGATGAATCTTTGCCTCCTTCTGTCCTTCTCCAGGCTGGAGGAGGAACATTTCCAGCAGCCTCAGTCGCCTCTTCCAGAGCTGGAGGAGAAAATCAGTCACTTGAGGGGGAAAAACGATGCTCTGGAGGGAACCCTGAGGAGCTTCCGAGGTACCGGGGTGGGGAAGGGGCTGGTTTTGAGTCACTTGGAGGGTAAATTGCTGGGGGTTTGGGGGTTATAGGTGTGGTTTCAGTGGGGCAGAACCCACCTGCCCGTGCTGATGTGAGTCTGTGTCTCCTCTCCTCCCCCCATTTCAGACACCCTGATGTTCCAGCTGCCTGAGAAGGGTGAGTAAATCCTCACCTCCCCAGGGCTGGGGGCGTGGGAAGGGCTGAGGGAAGGCTCAGCCCACCCTGGTGATGGGCCATGGGTTGGAGGGTCACCTGGGGAAGATGCCAAAGCAGGTTCCTCTTGATCTGGGGGGGCACAGGAACGTGTCCAGGGGGGTTTGGGAACCTCCAGAGGAGCCTCCACATGTCCCCTGTCTCTCTGGAGCTGGGGAGCCCCGAATGACCCCCCCCAGGACCTGGCCAGTCCCTCCCCCTCAGCCTGGAGATGGGGCTGAGGATGCTGCAGCAGGCAGAGCCCTGGGGAAGGGGGTTGCTTTCCCTCTTTCACTCTTCTCCTCCCCCTTTTGCAGTGAGGGTGACGTTGGATCCCACCACGTCCCACCCTCAGCTCGTGGTGTCAGCAGATGGGAGCAGCGTGAGGTGGGAAGAAGCTGAGCAGGACCCACCTGAGTGGTTTGGGGTCGACCCCCGTGTCCTGGCCCATGAAGGAATCACCTCAGGGAGATGCTGCTGGGATGTGGAGGTGACCCCCAAAGGCTCCTGGGCTCTGGGGGTGGCGAAGGAGTCCCTGAGGAGGGGGGAAGAGGCCACCACCAGCCCTGAGCTGGAGCTTTGGTCCATGGGGCTCTGTGAGGGTCAGTTTTGGGCTCTCACCTCCCTGGAGCGTGTCCCCCTGCCCCACACCCGGGTGCCCAGGAGGGTTTGTGTCTCCCTGGACTATGACAAGGGTCAGGTGGCTTTTTTTGATGCTGATGAGAGGGTTTTGATCTTCACTTTCCCAGCAGCTTCCTTCAAAGGGGAAACTCTCCATCCCTGGTTCCTGGTCTGGGGTGAGGGGTCCCACATCACCTTGTGCCCCTGAACCTTCTCCTTCCTGACCCCAGCAGGAGCTTCATCCTCCTCCCATCCCCCATCCCAGCACTTCAGAGGACTTGCTGCCCTCCTAAATTCCTCACTGGCCCTTCTGGCTTCTCTTTCCCCCACCCTCAGAGAAGCCCAAAGGGTCTGACATCAAATCTGGGGAGGCAGCAGCGGCTGGGAAATGAAGCCACATCTGCCCCAACCCACCTCCTCCTCCTCCTCCTCCTCCTCCTCCTCTTCCTCCTGCCTTGGTGGTGTTTAGATGAAGTAAAAGAGGTTTCCACGTGCCACAGTATCATTCTCTGCCTGGTTCTTTGATGGGGCAGGGAGGGGAAAACAGGGTTTTGTGGTGGCACAAAGCCTGAGGTTGCACCCAGAAAGGTCCCACGAGCCCCAGGGACCTCCCTGGAAGAAAAATGAGGAGAAATGGGAGAAAATCACAGGTTTTACTGTTAATGATGGAGAGGGAAGGGGCTGCAAGGCTGGCAGTGGGAGGAGGAGGAGTGAGGAAAAGGGTCGAGGCAGCTTTGCCACGGGTGGACTTCCTATCATCCAGCCTCAGGATGAACATCCAAAGCCTTCAGGAGCTCTGTCTGGGCCAGAGCTGCCTCGTTTTGAGGTGAAACCGCCTGCTCTTGGGCAACTGCACCCACAGGGAAGGGGAAAGGAGGTAAAGTCATGGGGAGTGATGGGTTCTGGTGGGGAAAGGGGGAGGTGAGAGGCACAAAAGCCCAAGAGAGGACGTGGGGGGGCTGAGAGGGGGTGTGAAAGGGTGTGAAAATGGGGTGGGAAACGCTGCTTTTGGTGCTTTTGGTCAGGGTCTGAGCCTGAGGTGGGATTTGGCCCCCACCCAGAGCCAGGGCTGGACCCTCAAGCCAGTGAAGGTAGAAGAGGAACATGAGCTCCCCCTCCTCTGCATCACAAAAGGCCACAGACCCCCCAGCATAGTCCAGGTGGACACTGACCCTGCCTGGAACCCACCTCAGGGGCACCACGAGCCATGTAGGAACCTCTGCAGATAAGGCAGGAGAATCTGCTTTTAACCCACCCCAAAATGCCCCAAATTGCCCCAAAACAGGGGCCACGAGCCATATAGGAACTTCTGCAGATGAGGCAGCAGAAACCTGATTTGAACCCTCTCCAAAATATCCCAAATTGCCCCAAAAAGTTGCAGAACAGAGGCCATAAGCTCATGTAGGAACCTCTGTAGATGAGGCAGCAGAAACCTGCTTTGAACCCTCCCCAAAACACCCCAAAATCACCCCAAAAAGGCACAGAACAGGGGCCATGAGCTCATGTAGGAACCTCTGCAGATGAAGCATCATAAACCTGCTTTGAACCTTCCCCAAAATATCCCAAATTACCCCAAAATAGTGGCCATGAGCTCATGTAGGATCCTCTGCAGATAAAGCAGGAGAATCTGCTTTTAACCCACCCCAAAATGCCCCAAAATAGGGGCCACGAGCCATGTAGGAACCTCTGCAGATGAGGGAGCAGAAACCTGCTTTGAACTCTCCCCAAAACACCCTAAAATCACCCCAAAAAGGTGCAGAACAGGGGCCATGAGCTCATGTAGGAACCTCTGCAGATGAGGCAGCATAAACCTGCTTTGAACCCTTCCCTGCAGAGCCCCACACAGCCCAACACAGCCACATCACTTCACAGGCATCACACAGTCACAGGATCATTCCAGTGGAAGAGCCCTTTCAGCTCTTGGGGTGCAGCCTCTGTCCCAGCCCCATCACCCACCAGCCCATTTCCCTCCATGCAACACCCACCCGGCTCTGAAACCCCTCCAGGGACGGTGACTCCAGCAGCTCCATGGGCAGCTGTTCCAATGCCTGACAGCCCTGTCAGCAAAGAAATTCCTTCTCACATCCAGCCTGAACCTCCCCTGGTGCAACCTGAGGCTGTTTCCTCTTGTTCTGTCTATTGTTACCAGGCAGAACACTGACTCCCACCTCGCTACAGCTTCAAGTAGTTGTAGAGAGCGAGAAGGTCTCCCCTGACCCTTCTTTTCTCCAGGCTAAACAGCCCCAGACCCCTCAGCCATTCCTCATCTGAGATGTGCTCCAAATCCTTTCCTGGCTTGGTAGCTGCCTCTGGATCCTCTCCAGCACCTCAGTGTCCTTCTGGCCCTGAACTGAGCACAGTATTGGAGGTGCAGCCTCACCAAAGCCGAGTCCAGGGCACTGATCAGCTCCCTGCTCCTGCTGACAGCACTGTTCCTGATCCAGGCCAGGATGCCCTTGGCCTTCTTGCCCATCCTGGATGACTGAACACATCCAGCTGGGAAGCTGAAGCTCATTAGTGATGTTGTGTGTTTTTCACAGCTAAGGGAGCATCAGAAAGAGATGCCCTTTGACTGTGGGTCTGTTCATTTGTCAAGTTCTCTTCTCAGAGAGACCTGGAGCATGTCTTAACCCAGCCTGCTTTCATGAGAGTTGGCTTACCTGATGCACTGAGGGCAAGAGAGTTGGGAAACATCCAAGGAGGAGAAATTGTCCTCAAAAGACTCGTGACCATGAAAGGGAAAAAGGAGTGGGGAGTTAATTCCCCAAGTGCCCATCAAGGACTCCTGTAAGCCCCCCGCTGCATGCACAGGGATGCTGTCATGGTTTGACATGATGCCATTTCTGGTAGGGGGGAAGGGGCTCCTATAAGTAGTTGCCTGGAACTCTCCCCAGCTCTGAGCCAGACCCACTGCTGGGGCTGAGCCAATGAGACGCCTCCACCATCACTCTTTAAGAAGCCAGAAGAGGAGGCTTCTTCCTCTTCCTTCTTGTTCTGTCCCTTCTTTTCTGGCTGCTGGTGGAGCAAGTAGTGGGAAGAGTGAGAGGAACAACCATGTGGACTCCAAGGTGAGTGAGGAAAGAGGAGGTGTGCTGGAGCAGAGACTGCCCTGCATTGTATGCAGAGCTCTGGTGAAGCTGAGATGTGTTGGCATTTTGTTAAAGACGCCACATCAGCGGCAGAGACTCATTTTGCTAAAGATCCCGTGCCAAGGGCCGTGACTCCCTTTGTTACAGAGCCCACGCCAGGGGCAGTGATTGTGGCCAGAGCAGACCCTGTCCCAAGGGAGGGACCCAATATTCCCAGGAGCTGTAACTGTGGGGAGGAACCCAGGACAAAGCAGCTCATTAAACCTGTGCCCAGAAGAGGCCGTGTCCCGAGGGAGGGACCCTGTGTCTGCAGAAACCACAACCGTGGTGAAGAATCCAGGCCAGAGATATTCCCTGAGGACTGTGTCCCGTGTGAGGGACCCTGTATGGGCAGAAGATGAAAGAGGACTCTGTTTTCCCTTTGTACTTGGGCTCATGGGGAATGGAATGTGGACAAATCAAGGGGAGATGAACTGAAGGGTTCGAAGGAACGTGAAGCAGAAGGCTGTGCTGCCATTCACCAGCATCTCAACCACTTGGAGAGTTGGGCAGAGAGGAGCCTCAGGACGGTCACCAAGGGCAGAGTCCTGCAGCTGGGGAGGAACAAGCCCATCACAGGTCAGGCTGGGGGTGACCTGCTGGAGAGCAGCTCCAGGAGACAGACCTGGCAGTGCTGGGTGACAATAAACTGACCATGGGGGATAGAGTGGTGTGGTGGGCACCTGGCATCCAGCCAAGGTCCAACTACCAGCCAGGTCAAGGGAGGCTCTGCTCCCCCTGAGCCTTGCCATAGCTGGAGAGGCCTCATCTGGAGTCCTGTGTCCAGTTCTGGGCTCCCCAGCTCCAGAGGGACAGGGAACTGCTGCAGAGAGGCCAGTGCAGGGCCACCAAGATGATCAGGGCACTGGAGCATCTTCCTGCTGAGGAAGGGCTGCAGGACCTGGGGCTATTTAGTCTGGAGGAGCCTGAGGGGGGATCTTATTGACATTTATAAGTATATAAATAGTGGGTGTCAGGAGGTTGGGGCAGCATTTTTTTGTGTTGTACCCAGTGCCAGGACAAGGGGTGATGGAAAGAAGTTGGGACCCAAAAATTCCATGAAACATAAGGAGAAACTGTTCCAGTGTGAGATGAGGCAGCCCTGGCCCAGGCTGCCCAGGGAGGGTGTGGAGGCTCCTTCCTTGGAGAAGACCCACCTGGACATGTTCCTGTAGTCCCTGATCCAGGGGAAGCTGCTTCTGCAGGTAGATTGCACTGGATTGGCTCTACAGGTCCCTCCCAACCCCTGCCATGCTGTGATTCTCCTCTGGGGCTGGGCTGGGCTGGGAAGGGTGTGAGGGGGAAACGGGGCCCCACGGGCGGTGGCAGCGTGTCACAGAGCCCTCGGTGGCAGCGTGTCACAGAGCCCTCGCTGGCAGCGTGTCACAGAGCCCTCGGCTCTCTGACATGATGTAGCGCTGGCGCTGCCCTGCCCACCCCACAGTGCCTGGAGCAGGCAACAAGACAGGACAGGGCAGAGTGTGGCTGCCAGGAGCCCCTGTGCAGACCCCTCGTTCCCCACTGACCCGTGCCCGTGGTGCTTTGCCCAGTGTCTCCCAGCCCTGCGGGGCAGCCCTCGAGGCAGGGCCTCAGCAGCATGGCAGAGACACCCCCCAGCCTGCCCGAGCTGGGAGAGGAGGAGGAGGAAGTGTCTGGGGCTGCTGCAGCAGAGCAGTCCCAAGAGGTGCAGGAGGTCCCGTCACTGCAGGCAGGTGAGTGGCTGCAGCTGCCTGGGCCCTGGCCCATTCCCTGTGGGCATCCCCACGTTCCCCATGGCTGGGCTTCATCCCCTGGGCACCCCCAGCCCCAGAGTGGTGCCGGAGATGTGGGTCAGCGTCCCCAGCAGCCCCTGCGCCAGGGCTGGCCCTGCCTGGGAAGCGCAGGGCTGGCTTGTGTTCCCCTCAGCTCTGCCTGAGCTGGCTCTTTGCCCCATCCAGACTGGGACCAGTCAGAAGAGGAGCAGCACAGCAACGCAGCTGCTAGACACTGGGTGGATAAAAGCCTTTCAGAGCTGGTGCTGGATCATCCCCAGGATGTGGTGGTGACCATCCTGCACAATGACCCGTGGTGCGACAGGTAACGGGAGCCTCCTGCCCTGAGAGCCCCGGGCTCAGCAGCTGTAGAGCCCGTCCCACGGAGCTGCCAGGCAGATGGAGCCTTTCAGGACATCAGTTTTCCACTCACGTGTCACCGATCTCTGTCCCTGCAGACCTACTCTGGTCCTGTGGAGACAGCTGGTGTCCACAAGCAGGCCTGGGGCAGGTAATGTGCTGTGGGAGCTGCTGTACGTGCTGGAGGACTGGCCCCTGCACACCACATCCACCTCTGATGGGCAGCGCGTCGTCGTCTTTCCCCTGGCTGTGAGTTTCTGGGCTGTGCCTCTGCTTGGGCTCGGCCTTGGGCTCTGCCATGGGGATGCCTCAGCGCTGAGCTCTGTCTCGGGGTGTTTTCTGCAGGCAACCAGGGCGCTGCTGGAGATCTTCTGGATTCCCCAGTGCAAGGTGACCTTGAAGAAACTTTTCCCCCGCTTCCTCCTGGCTCTTCTCTCTCAAACTTTCTTCATCACAGAAGAACGCTATGAGGAGGTCGATGCCTTCTGGAGGGGATGTGAGCAGGAAGACCACTTTCCCAGTACCCCAAACAGGTACCAGAGCCCAGTCCTGCCGTTCCTGCCATGGCCCTGCAGCTGGGGCCAGGGCTCCCCGTGTGAGCTGGGCTTTGCTCTGCACACAGGTTTGTGCTGACTGTCCTGAAGGAAATGCTCTGCTACCTGGGCTATGAGAAACTGTTTCTGAAAGTCGAGAAAAAGGGTATCTGGGAAAAGCTGCTCAACAATGAGACCAGCTGCACTGCAATGTGGCTGCTGGCCAGGTGAGAGCCCCCTTCTCCCTGCTGTCCCCACCATTTCCCCTCTGCAGACAGGATGGGGGGTCTGTCCCAGGGCCAGGCAGGATGCACCGAGGGCCAGAGACCGAGGCTACGGGACAGCAGCTGCATGGTCAGGAACGGGGTGTCCTCATCAGGGAAGGCTTTGGGGCAGGAGGAGTGTTTTTTGCTAGTGTTGGGCACTGCCTTCCTCCTGGCAAGGGCTGGTAGGGAGAGACCAGCCCTCAGCCAGTCAGGCCTGGGAGAGGTTTGCCCACCCTGCCCGAGGTCAACGGTGGCTCCTTCTCCCCCCATGTCCAGAGAGCTGCACTCTGCATCCAAGAAGCTGTGTTCCCAGGTGTGTCAGTGCCTGGTGGAGCTGCTCCACAGGAAGGAGCCACACTGGGATGTCCCCAGCTTGGTGCTCCTGGCTAAGGTGAGCCTGGCGAGGAACAGCCCAGGGGCTCAGCTGCCTGGGACG
Organism: Colius striatus; assembly: GCF_028858725.1. Taxonomy (NCBI): domain Eukaryota; kingdom Metazoa; phylum Chordata; class Aves; order Coliiformes; family Coliidae; genus Colius; species Colius striatus. Next base: position 1,099,710 of record NC_084786.1, read on the forward strand.
GTGCCCATGCCTGGTGCTGTGGGCTGGAGCCAGTCCTGCACACTGCTGGGGTGCTGCTGGCCTGGCAGCCCCCATCACTGCTCGGTGTGTTTCAGTTCCTGACCTTCCCTGCCATGGGGGTGTGGGATGAACACATCATGGAGCTGATGCCGAGCTACCTGCAGAGCAAGTGCAGCCTGGTCCGATGCCTGGGGCTCAGAGTCCTCATCAGCCTCTTCAAGAAACCTGTGAATGTGAGCAGGGGGCACGTGGGGCTGGGGGAGGGGTGCTGGGGGCAGCTCAAGCTTGGCTGGGCTCCCCAAGTCCTTCAGGGCAGGACTTTGGCTTCTGGGCCCTGAGGCTGCAGCGTAGGGTTGAATGGTAGTGCAGTGCAGCCTTTGAAGGTTTGTGTTCCATACAGATGCTAAGAATAAGGCTCAGACATCTCACAGAGCTACTGAAGGATGAAGATGGGGAGGTGGTCAGGATGGCACTCGCTGCAATCATCCAGATACTGCAGCACAAGATGATCCCAGTTTGCAGCATGCTGGCTCTGGAGCTGGCTGAGAGGCTCCGGCCGCTCTTCACCCACGTAAGGCTTTGTGCCCCCCACCACAGGCACTGGCTGCTGCCAGGAAACTTTGTGCTCTGTGCTATTTCAGAGCCATGCCCAGGCCGGCCTTCAGCAGCCTGTGCTGAGGTCTTGTCCTCTTGCTTTCCTCCAGGACAACAGCCATGTGCAGCTGCTCTCCCTCCAGCTCTTCCAGCATGTGATGGTGTCTGTCAGCAAAAAGGAAAGGAGGTTGCTGAAGGGGCAGGTGCAGCAGAGCCTGGGGCAACTGCTGTGCCACCTGCATGATGAGAGCCAGGAGGTGGCAGAGGTGAGGATCTGTGAGCTGCCCGTGTCCCCGTGGGAGGTGCCCACGGACAGGAACGGAGCTGAGCTCTGCCCAGGCGAGAGGGTGCACATCCTGTGCCCTGGGCAGCGCCACCATCTCCCTTCTCTGTGTCCCTGCAGGCCTCTCGGGTCACCCTGCTCCAAGCTGCTGCTTTCCTCGAGAAGAGGAGGCTCAGCCAGCTGCTGGAGATGAAGCAGATAGAGGCTGTGGGCGAGTGCCTGGTAAGGATGGCCCCCGAGCCCCAGACCCAGCCTGCGAGAGCTGTGCCCCTGCCCGCTGCTGCAGCCTGACCTGGGCACAGGGACCACGCAGCCAGGGGGAGAATCAGCACCAACCCTTTGTCTCCTCTCCCTCTGCAGCTCTCAGAGTGCAGCAGCAGAGCTGTGCAGTGCGCACAGCAGGTCATGCCGTGCCTGCGGAGCAAACAGGAGTCTGTGCGAGAGGCAGCCATCAGGTTCCTGGGTGAGACGCAGCCCCTTGTCCCTCCCTGCCCCACTGCAGCTCGGCCCCAGCTGAGGGAAGAGCCTGGGCTCAGCCCTGCAAAGGAGAAGGGGGCATGTGGCCGGGCTGGAGGGGCTGGTGTGGGGCAGCTGTGACCCTCTGTGTGTTCCCAGGGCTCGCCGGGAGGTACATGGCGGATCAACAGAACAACCTGGAGTTCATCTATGATGGTGAGTGAGGGCAGGAGGGTGTCAGCAGGGAGAAGGAAAGGCCCTGGGCAGGGAGCTGCAAGCCCTGCTGCAGCCAGGGAGAGCAGAGAGTGTGGGCAGAGCAGAGAGAGATGTCGGGGGCACGTGGGGTGCTGGTGGGCAGCACCTTCCCTGCTGCCTCTGGGCCATGGGGGGAGCTGAGGGGGGGTGGCTGTGGCAGGAGGGCTTCCTGAGGTGAAGCCAGGCTCTGATCTCACCTCTGCTCCTCTCTGTTTCAGTCCTTCAGTGCATGAAAGATGATGCCAGCCCTTCAGTCTCCGAGCTGGCAACAGAAACCCAGCACATCCTAACAGATATAAGGGCAGAAGAGCTCCGCAGATCCAGGCGGCTGCTCTGGGGCTGGAGGAGACTTTACTCTGCCATTTTCCGTAGCTGAGTGGGCAACTGGAGCTGTGTGCAAGGCTGATGTAGGGAGCAAGGGCTGCTGGGGCCTCCCGAGCGGCTGGGAAAGGCCATGTGGCTGCTGGAGCTCAAAGAGCACTGAGCTCTGAGGTCTGCACCCGCTGACTGGTTCCTGAGCAGCCAAGCCGCCCTCCAACCAGTTCCCCCCAGCTCCTGCACTGGGCACCGTGTCCCATGGTGTGGGATAGCCTTTGGGCTAGTTGGGGGTGAGCTGTGCTGGCCCTGCTCCCTGTGCACTGACAGAGTAGAGGGTGCAGCAGAGAAGGGTTTGAGGCTGTGCAAGCCCTGACCAATAACCAGAACATCCCCGTGGCAGCAACATTGCTTTTGGGATAAACCCAAAACACAGCACTGTAGCAGCTAGCAGGGAGAAAACTCTCATCCCAGCCTCCAGGACTCTGCAGTTCTCTGACCTCTGGAGTCACTAATAAAAAAGGCAGGCAAATTGTTCTGGTTTGAGTTCCTTTGAAGGTCTATTGCAAATGTCCTTGTGGAACCTGTGGAAAAGAAATCGTGCATTCACTTCAGATGGCTTCGCTATCCTTTGGCCAACCCAAAAAAGCCCCATCCTCCACATCGAGGGCTCTGCCTCAAGGCAGATGGGCTAAAACCACAATCAGATTGATCTTCATGAATTCATAGAATCATACAATGGCTCAGCTTGGAAGGGGCCTTGAAAGATCATCCTGTGCAACCCCCTGCTCCAGCAGGTTCCCCTCAATCAGGTCGCACAGGAACGTGTCCAGGTGGGTTTGGAAACATCCCGAGAAGGAGCTTCCACCCCCTCCCTGGGCAGCCTGGGCCAGGGCTCCATCAGCCACATGGTGAAAGAGTTTCTCCTTATGTCCCAATGGAACCGTTTGTGTTCCAGCTTCATCACCCCTTGTCCTGTCACTGGACGCTACAGGAAAAAGTGAGAGGTCCTCCTGGGCACCTCACTCCATTCCCCACCACTCCCTGGGCCTGGGGCCATCTGGCCAACATCATCCAGCCTTCAGGCTGAGGCTGTGAGGAGGGGATGGCAAGAACCAAAGTGGAGCTGTTAGACACCCAGGCCAAGAGAGGGATGACCCTGACATCAGTTAGCGTCATCTTCTCTCACGTGACTGCAGCCAGAGCCAGGCAGACAGCCCAAACAGCAAACCCCCTCATCTCAGTGCCTCCCTCAGCCAGTGGGACACTTTCTCCTGGGCCTTTCTTGGGCCCTGTTTGATGCTCTTTCCATTCTCTGAACTAGAGACAAAAACATTCCATGTCCATGTTGGTTTTTTTTGTTTCCTTATAGGGGTCAGTTGATTTTTTGTCTCAGAGAATTAAATGAGAAGGTGAGAAAGGCACTTTCACGTGTCCTGGTGCACTCTGCCCAACCCCTTGCCTTCATGGGGCAATTAGATACTGTTTTGACTTTAGATGATAAGGGAGTCTTTAAGATGGTTATTCAATGAGTGCAGCGTTGAGTTCTCTTGGACACTGATGAGGAGGATTCTGTATCAGAGCCCTCCTTTTTCCACATTACTACAATCTGGACAGGGCTGGGAGCCCTCCCTTGAAGCAGCACCCCGGGATGTATCCTTGTCAGGTTGCTGGGTCCCTGTTCAGGTTCCTTTTGGGGAGTGGGTAAGTGAGAGAGGAACAGCCCTCCCCCCTTAAGGGTCAAACATTTAAGACACATTTTTGCTGCAGTGCATGAGGAGCAACGGTTTTGAACCTTTTGTTTTTCTACTGGGAGTGACATTACCCAATTTGTTCACTCAGAGTCTTTCTGCCATTCAGAGCTTTCTCTTAAATAAAAGAACAGATCTGCACATGGGACTTTATCTCACTTTCCCTTGCTCTTATAAAACAAGATTAATTGCAAGACAGTCTCATAACTTAGTGTTCCATTTGGGAGCACAGATGGTGTTAACGCCATGCAGAGTGGAACGGGGAAACACGGGGGACAGCTCCTCCAAACGTGCTCCCTTGCTAGTTTTCAGGGCTTTTATACACCTCAACACAAAAGCATCACATTTGCCAACAAAAGCATGCATAAAATGTCCATCTCTTCATTTTGCCCTTTACCACAGAACCATAGAATCACACAAAGGTGGGGGTTGGACCTTTAGAGATCATGTAGTCACAGCCCCCTGCAGAAGCAGCTTCACCTAGATCAGGTCGCATAGGTGGGTCTCCAAGACCTCGAAGGAAGGAGCCTCCACAGCCCCTCTGGGCAGCCTGTGCCAGGGCTCCCTCACCTCAACAGGGAAAGAGTTTGTTCTTATATTTAAGTGGAACTTTTTGTGTTCCAGCTTCATCCCATCACCCCTTGTCCTGTTGCTCCTGTTGATTGGTTCCCAACTATCATACAACTTGCAAAATCACAGGGATTGGTCAAAAAAAGATACCAGTCCCTTGGTTTTAGTAATAACTAAGGTAACAGCTAAGGTAGCCTAAGGAGTACATGTCCCAGGGTCTCCTGGCTAAGGTAACAGGGCCCTATCAGCTGTGGTGTGTAATTCTTGCAGTTTGATCCTTATGTGATTCAAATGAATGCTTAATACCTCTGCTGCTACATGGGGTTGTTCTCTCCCAGCTGCACGACTCTACACTTGCCCTGGTTGAATTTCATTAGATTTCTCCCAGCCCAACTCTCCAGCCTGTCCAGGTCTCCTTGAAAGGCAGCACAGCCTCTGGGGTGTCAGCTGCTCCCCCAGCTCAGTACCACCAGCAGACCTGCTGACAGTGCCTCTGTTCCCTCAGCAAGTCACTAATGAACAGCACCGGTGCCAGCACCGACCCCTGAGGGGCTCCACTAGACACAGGCCTCCAACTACACCCTGCCCCATGGATCACCACTCTCTGCCTTCTTCCCATCAAGCAGTTAACAACGCCCCTCACTGCCTGATCATTCAGCCCACACCTTCTCAGTTTGGAAAAGCATCGTGCTGGTCTTTTCCAGGACGCCAGCTTTTAAGTGAGCACTCCCAGGGCAATCTGTCCTCCTACCTGTCCCAGCAGTTCAGACGGAGCTGCTGTTGGACATCTGCTGCCTCTGGGCATGGGGCACTTCTGGGCTTCTGGGCTTTGTCCAGCTCCTTCCCATCACCACAACAGGGAGTGTTCTTGGATGTCAGAAGCCCTCAGCATTTCTGCTGCCCTCAGGGAGCTCAGAGCAAGGGCTGCGAGGCCAGGGGATGGGCTGTGGGTGAGAGCAGAGCCAGGGCAGCTGAACTGTCCCTCTGCCTGGTGCCCAGCGCACTGTCCCTGCCCCTTTCTGCCTGTCCCCTGTGAGCCTGCACAGCCCCAGCCCCTGCTGAGAGCAGAGGGATCCCCCTCACACCACTCCGTGACTCGCCCTTGCTCAAGCTCTCAGCCCCCCACGGCCAGCCAAGGGCACTGACGGCTCATTTCCCCCACCCAGCAGCACTGTCTGTGCCTCAGTGTGTCTGTGCTCTCTGTGGGACACTGAGACAACACACAGCTCCCAGGCAGAGAACAGCACAGAACATGGACAGAGCTGTTTGTGCAGGAGGAGTGTTTTTTGCTAGTGTTGTGCACTGCCTTCCTCCTGGCAAGGGCTGGTAGGGAGAGACCAGCCCTCAGCCAGTCAGGCCCGGGAGAGGTTTGCTCACCCTGCCTGAGGTCAACGGTGGCTCCTTCTCCCCCCATGTCCACCTCTGCTCCTCTCTGTTTCAGTCCTTCAATGCATGAAAGATGATGCCAGCCCTTCAGTCTCCAAGCTGGCAACAGAAACCCAGCACATCCTAACAGATATAAGGGCAGAAGAGCTCAGCAGATCCAGGCAGCAAGGCTGGCTGCTCTGGGGCTGGAGGAGACTATACTCTGCCTATTTCCCTAGCTGAGTGGGCAACTGGAGCTGGGGGATCAGAGCAAGGGGTGCTGGGGCCTCCAGAGCAGCTGGGGAAGGCCACGTGGCTGCTGGAGCTCAAACAGCATCCTGCCTTGAGTATTCTTAGCCTTGTGCTTTTTGGTTGTCCTTTCTGTAGTAGCTGTGGAAACATTAAAGATATGACTCATTTAAGGTTTGTTTGGGGTGTTTGCTGTTGTGGTTTAAGTCCAACCTCCACTCAGTCCCCTTCTGCCCAGTGGGATGAGGATGGGAATGAGTGGGGGGAAGGAAGACTCAAGGATTGTCAGGGAGGAGCCTGACGAGCGGGGAGAGAAAGAAATGGAGAAGGCAAAGCACAGGGAGATGGAGAATTGAAGAAAAATAAGGATGAACAGCCCTGCAGAGAGATGGAAATGTTGGGTCAGGGAGCAGAGGGATAGAGAGAAAAGGCACAACAAGCTGAGCAGAGAAAGAGAGGCAGCAAAGAGTTGGCCAGGCTGCAGGACAGAGGCCAAAAACAAAGCTGGGAAGCAGCAACTTCAAACAGTCCATGACCCTGTTGGGTTGTAACTCAGCTGCCAACAACCAAACCTCCTGCAGGAAAATGGGGAGGACAAAAAGGTGAAGCTTTGTGGGTTGAGATAAGGATTTAATGACAAGGGCAAGGAAGGAACAAAGCAGCTCTAACAACAGCAGAGGTGCCTGATGCTCAGTCCTGAGGTGCTCTTATGGCCTTGCCAGTTAATCCCATCCCCACCAAGCCCAGGACAGATCTGTAGTCTCCTTTCAAGCTCAGGTTGCAACCATCAGCACGAGATGAGGATGTTTTGCTCAGCCCTGGCTCTGCTGTTGCTATCCTGGCGTTGCACAGGGACAGTTTTTCTTCCTACTTGCGGTATCCTTCAACCTGCAACAAGAAAACCAGCACTTGACCCACAAGAACTTGCTCTCAGCCATCGCTGCAGGTGCTGTGAGTCCTTCTGCTCTGTCAGCAGATACAGCTTGGTGAAGTGGCTTTGACCTGAAGGAGTTGTGGTGCAGAATGGCAACGCTCGTTCCATCCTGTCCACCCTGGAGATGTATCAGGGGCATCAAAGGTAGCAACTGGTTCTCCTCAGCTGGATGCCAAGGTGAGATGCAGAAGGCTGCCCACCCCAGGGGAGCACAGAGCTGTTTTAGAATCACAGAGTCACAGAAGGATGGGGGTTGGAAGGGACCTCTAGAGATCATCGAGTCCAAGGCCCTGCAGAAGGTCACACAGGAACAAGTCTCAAAGAGCTCCAAGGAAGGAGCCTCCACACCCTCCCTGGGCAGCCTGGGCCAGGGCTGCCTCATCTCACACTGGAACGGTTTCTCCTTATGTTTAATGGAATTTTTGGGTCCGAACTTCTTTCCATCACCCCTTGTCCTGGCACTGGGTGCAACACAAAAAAAAGCTGCCCCGACCTCCTGACACCCACTATTTATATACTTATAAATATCAGTGAGCTGCCCCCTCAGGCTCCTCCAGAATAAACAGCCCCAGGTCCTGCAGCCTCTCCTCAGGAGGAAGATGCTCCAGTGCCCTGATCATCTTGGTGGCCCTGCACTGGCCTCTCTGCAGCAGTTCCCTGTCCCTCTGGAGCTGGGAAGCCCAGAACTGGACACAGGACTCCAGATGAGGCCTCTCCAGCTATGGCAAGGCTCAGGGGGAGCAGAACCTCCCTTGACCTGGGTGGTAGTTGGACCTTGGCTGGATGCCAGGTGCCCACCACACCACTCTATCCCCCATGGTCAGTTTATTATCACCCAGCACTGCCAGGTCTCTCTGCAGAGCTGCTCTCCAGCAGGTCACCCCCAGCCTGTGCTGGTGCATGGGGTTGTTCCTCCCCAGCTGCAGGACTCTGCCCTTGTCCTTGTTGAACCTCAGCAGGTTCCTCTCTGCCCAACTCTGCAGCTGGTCGAGATCCTGCTGAGTGGCAGCTCAGCCATCCCTGTGGAACTCCACTGGCCACAGGCCTCCAGCTCCATTCTGTGCCGTTGACACCACGTGCCCTCGTGGGCAGGAAGGCCAATGGTTCCCTCGAAATGCTGCCATTCTGTGATTCTGTAATTACCTCTCTGATGTCTTCTCTGGAGGAAAGTGGCAACTCACCTGTTTCTTTAGCTCCATAATTATTGCCTCCTTTTGGAGAATTTGATAGTGTCTCATTTCCAGAACCTCTTTTAAGCTCTCCAGATCTTTCTCCAAGTGCAGATATTCAGCTCGTGTTGCCTAAAAAACACACCAAGGTGTTGTCAGCCATAAATCCCTCTTCAGCCATAACAGAAAGTTCCCTCGGTGTCCCCAGTGGTTTGGAGACTCAGTGAAGTGAAAACCACTTGGACCTGTGCCTCCAAACCCATCTGAACTCTGATAGTCTCTCCTAGACCGTCACTTTGTCTGGATACAGATGGATCCCTTCCTAGAAGGACAAGATGGCACGTTGCTCAGCAACCCCCTTCCTCCTCATAGCTTGGGAGCTGCACGAGGTGTTTTATGCTTGTGCATGGACTTTGGGGTTCAACTCATGGGCAAAAGATGTGCTCTGAGTTCCACTGAGGAAACATTGTCACTCACTGAAGCTGTTGTGGATTTTTCCCAGTGTATGTCATGACAGTGACTTGCCTGGATGGCACCTGGCATTAACATCACTGGGACACAACAGCATTTGTCCTTTCCCATCTATTAACCACTGCAGCAGAGGTGGAGAGGGACTCATGCTGCCTGTTTCCCATGGCCAAGCCTGGTGCAGACGTTTCTGCCCCTTCCCTAAGGAGTCCTCTCACCTCTAAACTCCCTGAGCCCTTTGCTCACCCTGCTGTTGTCATCCTTGACACAGCTGCCTGTGGGGTTTGTGCTGTGAACACAGGGAAATGTCCCCAGTTCAAAGAAAACTTTGCTTTGGGAGGGGGGAGGGATGTTTCAGGGTTATTCCTGACTCCTCCTCAGAGCTCAAGACCTGGGGTCTCAGCTGGGACATGCCCACAAGTCCCCAGGCTATAAGGAGGCTGTTGCTATCCACTGAATCCCATGGTGTGAGTCATCCTGAGAAACACAGATCTTGATGACTGGATAGTCTGAGCTGCCATCTACCTTCTGTTTTTCCTTGTAGCTCCTCTGCAGAGCCTCCTCAAACCGGTTTGCTTTGGCCTGAAGAGATTGGTTCTGGAAGGTGAGGGTGTCTATCTGGTCCTGGAGGGCAGACACACACCAATGAGCATCCCAACCATGTTCTCAGCCCTCTTCCATTCACACAAGACCCCTGCAGGGTGGTAGTTATCACATGAGGCTGCCTGGACGTGCAGGTTTTGATAAGCCTCAGGGAACCCCCAGATCCCAGCAGCCGCTTGACCCTGCCTTGGCACTAGACCATGAAATGCTCAGTCACCCCCATCACCTTGGGCTGGGGAAGAACGAGCGTGTCCTTCCTTAAAAGAGCTGGCACTTCTATCCCAGGCATGAAAGAGACCATTGGTGCAGTCCCTAAAGCCTGCATGAGGCAGGACATCCCCCCAGCCCTGCTTCCTTCACCCCTCTGGGCTTCTAACGTGGCAACAAGCAAGGCTGAGTTAGTGGCATGGACTTTAAAAGGCTTTGGCTTCCTCTCAGAGCTCTGCACAGGAGCAACATGTTGTCTTAACCAATTGTGTCCCTCTTCTCTGTTGCCTCTCTCTGTCCAACCAGGGCAAAAACCACGAGTGCTGTGAAACTGGTGCTCTGGTCATTGGCAGATGTGATTTCTGGGCTGGGAGATGACCCCAGTGCTCTTTGCAAAGCTGCTGAGCTGCCTCCAGCCGCCACAGCCAGGTGAGGAAGGGCTGGGCAGTGAAGGAGCTGCTCACCTTGAGAGACAGATACAGCTTTTCAAAGTTCTTTTCCATTTGTGCCTTTTCCACTTGGTGAGCAATGGTCAGCTCTGGGGAGGAGACAGACACATGACATCACTAAGAGAAATCCAGCAAGCCAGGGTCCAAGAGCACAGACATTGTGAGCCAAGTGCTATTTGGGATGAAGATTTAGAACATGGAGGCTGAGCAGGAAACTGGGAATAATATCCTCTGTGACCTGAGGGGAGAGCAGTGGATGTCATCTGCCTTGGCTTCAGATACCGTCTCCCACTGCTCAGGCAGTGTGGCTTGGATGAGGGGATGGGGAGGGGGATGGGGAAGGGGCTGAACAACAGAGCCCAGAGGGTGGGGATCAATGGCACAAAGTCCAGTGTGAGGCCTGTGGCCAGTGGAGTTGCACAGGGATGGGTTCTGGGGCCAGTCTGGTTCAACATCTTCATCAGCCACCTGGGTGAGGGGACAGAGGGACCCTCAGGGAGTTCCCTGCTGGCACCAAACTGGGAGCACTGGCTGATTGCCCAGAGGCTGTGCTGCCAGTCAGTGGGATCTCAACCAACTGGAGAGTTGGGCAAGGAGGAACCTGCTGAGGTTCAACAAGGACAAGGGCAGAGTCCTGCAGCTGGGAAGGAACAACCCCCTGCACCAGCACAGGCTGGGGGTGCCCTGCTGGAGAGCAGCTCTGCAGAGATAGACCTGGCAGTGCTGGTTGATAATAAACTGACCACAGTTATGTGCCCTGGTGGGCAAGGAAGGCCGTGGTGGCATCAAGAAGAGCGTGGCCAGCAGCTCAAGGGAGGTTCTTCTCCCTGGTGAGGCCTCATCTGGAGTCCTGTGTCCAGCTCTGGGCTCCCCAGCTCAGCTCTCCTTCCCCCAGCTTTGGAGAAAGGGGTGGAAAAACCTACTGGAGCTATTAAAAATTAGGCCCAGATGCTTGTCTGAAAAAACAGTCAGGGAAGATTGTACAGAGCAGTGTGAAATGTCAGGTAAAGCTTGTAGAGAGATGTGTCTTTAGATACTGAACCAGCAGGGAGGAAACAGCAGCATCAAACCTGTCTGCAGCATCAAATCACACAGATCAGACCCCAGCAATGCTGAGGGGCAGAGTGGTACCAGCATGTGCCTTTGGCCTGCTCAGCACAGCCAGACTTTTGCTGCTGAGCAGCATGAGACCTGTGTTTAGTGGCAGTGTGGGCATTCAACAGACAAATTCAGAGATGCTGCGTGAGCTGGAGCCCCCTGAGCACCCGAGGTCTGTGTGTAAAGTGAGGGACAATAAGGACTCTCTGAGCAGTGGCCCATGGAGAAAGCCTGATCTTTGGCCCAAAGACCCCTCAGCCAGTCTCAGGTCAGAGCCAGGTGCTGTTCATTGCACACAACTCTCTCTCACCCCTAGCATCACTCTGCTGGTCCACCAAACGTGGTCAAAGCACCAGACTAACACAAGCTTTCTGTGTCCTGTGCTCTTGGGGGGAGAAAATCCAGGCTTACAACCCCCCCACACACACCTCCCCCTGCATTGCTGATGGCTGCTGTGGAATAGCTCTCTGGCCATCGGGTTGCCTCTGGCTTACCTTGAATCCTCTGGTCATTCTCGTTCTGCAGCACCTCCACTCCGAGCTTCTGGTTCTTTTCCAGCTTCTCCTTTGCACCGTCGTGTGCAGCTTTGATAACTTTCAGCTGTTCCAACGACAAGGAGTGGAGACATGGATTAGATGTGCTGGGATACCCTGAGAACCTACTGCAGGAGACCTTCTGTGAGCTGCAAGGAGTAACAGGATCTCCTGAGTGTTTGTAGCACTTTATTCCTGCTCTCCTTGCTTCTCAGCTGAGCAGCACCCTAGAGCAATGGTTCTCCTCTACCATCTCCTTAATCTTCTCCTCAGATCTGAGGGACATTGCAAGAAAACAATCTTGCATCAGCTGAATCAAGAAGCAAAAGACCTGCTTAATGTTTAGACAACGTGTGGCATGGACCCTGCATGTGGCCCTGCACCACCTCTAACCAGCCTTGCCCATAACAACGAGCAGGGCTCTGCTGGCCAGACCTGTGTTGGGCAGATTCTGGTTCCAGAATCCTTGATGTCAAGAGAAATTGTCTCCAATAGATGGGCTGGGAAGCAGGTTGGGGGGGGGGGTCAGGGAGCTGGTCCTGATAATTTGTGTTGTAGATGACCTGGGAGCACGTGAAGAGCAGATATGGCAATGTCATGTGCTGTGTCCAAACAGGACTGGGAGGGAGGAAAAGGGGCAGGAATATCATCAGGTGGTTACCAGTGTCTGGGGTGGTCAATAGGTTTCATCACCTGCACCCACTCAGTGCTGGCAAGGTCTGCTCTGCAAAGAGAACAGGGAGACACTGACCTGCTGCTGATGCTGCAACTGGATTTGCTCCAGCTCCAGGTTGTGCTTCTCCAGCAAGCTCTTGACAGTGGTCTTGGAATCCTCCCACAGCCGCCCCGCCAGTGCCTGCAGCTTGTCCTGCTGCTGCCTCTGAGTCTGCCTCAGCTTCTCCTCAATGCACCTCTCCAGCTCCTCCTTCTCCCTCTGAAGGTTCTTGTATCTCACTGTGTTGAGGACTGTGCAGACAAGAGCCTGCAGTCAGGCTCTGAGCACCTCAGGAGCACCCACGGCACTGGGGCTGAGCACAGGGGCTCCCCTGAGTCTCAGCCACCAACAAGCAATAGCTGTGGCTTCTCTCTCTGTCCCCTCTGTCCCTCACACACCAGCATTTCTGCCAACAGAGGCAAAGTGTGCAGAAGCCTGTGCAGCCCTGGGATGTGAGGAAGAGTGAGAACAACAGGACTGCTGCTCATAACAATGATGGAGGGACCTCCATGGATCTGCAGGGTGACTGGATGTCCCCTCCTGGCCAGCACAGTCTTGGAGACACAGATTGAGGCCATTACTTTGCCTTGGAAATGATAAACACGTGAGACAAAGAGACACTTGAGACAAAACCTTTCCTGTGTGACCTGATCTAAGTGATGTCCACACTCTTGTGCAACCTGACCTAAGTGAAGCTGCTTTAGCAGGGGGGTTGGACTGGAGGAACTCCCGAGGTCCCTTCCAACCCCTGTGTGGTTCTGTGATGCTGCCATCAACCACAGACTTCCAGGTGACAAAGCATGTGGGGTGCTCTGGTGCTAACCAAGGAGATTCAACTGGAAAGAGGGAGGACATGAGCCCCTGACCTGGAGTTAACAAAAGACTGGTGACACCAACCACCCAAGGGCAGAGAAGCTCAGGGGATTTTAAACCTGCACAAAACTGAGACTTCCTTGATAAGGAAGAAACCAACTTGCTGGAGGTGGACAGAGGAACAAAAAGACCCCAGACTCAACTATCACTCTGGGGCCAAGCCCAAGAGGGGAGAGAGACTGAGACTGTCAGGGTATAAGACCCCAGGGATCTCTTGCTGTGAGACTGCTCCGGCTCGAGCTGTAATAAACCAGCTCAGTGCCAGAACCCAGAGTCCAAACTCTTCTTTGCAGTCAGGGGCTGAGATTGGATCCAGCTACCCCTAGACTGCTCCCAGGAGTTTGGGAAGCGAGGGGGTACAGCCTGAACCTCACAGCTCATGTCAGAGCCCCCCATGAAGGGCAGTTTGGGTGCCCAAGTGACCATCTCCCCACACTGACCTTCCACACTGACTGTGCTCTGGCACCCAGATTTGCTCAGTGTGTCCAGAGCAGGAATGACTGCTGGGGTTCTGTTCTGACCCTGATGTTTTTCTGGAGCACTGGGAAGGACAATGTGTCCCTTTCAAGCTCTCTGCTCTTTCCAGAGGGGAGGAAGTGAGTGTGAACCAGGGAGCTCAGCCCTGCAGTGACACACAGAAAGCTTTGCCATCTGCCTCGTGCCCAAAGGGGAATGGTGCAATGTCACATGCTGAAATGTCCTGTGACCTACTCATTTGGTTTACAGCTCCAAACCCTTTCCATGGCTTTGTACTTTTCTCCAGCCACACAAAGGACTTGTCTGACAGCAGGCAATTGTGACATCTCCTTGCCAGTGGGTGGAAGGAAAAACAGCTGTGGGTCTTGAGGGACCCATCTCCACAGCAAAGGGGCAGAATGGCAGCAAAAGCCACAAAACCCCTCAGCACTGGGCTTCAGAAGCTTCCCACAAGTGCAGGTTGCCCAGGATCAGGTCACAGGGAGGAACTGCTCTTGGGTAAAGTGAGACAATCCCCTTGGTGTCACTTTGCTTTTGCCACTCACCAGCTTCGTCCCTCAGCCTTGCAACTTCAAATTCCAACTCCTGTGTTTCCACAAGGGCGTTTTCGATCTGTTCAAGAGAAAAAGAGAGAGGGGAATATGTAGAGTCCCCAGGATAAATACCTTCACACGCTCCTTTAGTGAAGCGGATTAGATGAACTCCTCAGATCCTCAGGAGGGGAGGCTGGGGGTGGGATAAGGAAATTGTTCAGCACAAGACATTTGTATTTGTCTCTCATTCTGTGTGCCCTTTATGGCCAGACTGCAGGTTTCATTCTGTGAAACCATTTCCACCTGTTTCTGCCTGTGTTTGACCACCTCCCAACACACTCCTCTGGTCACACAGTGGAGTTTGCAGGCAGCTGCTTACTGCACTTGCACCAGCCTGGGCACGCTGGGCATCCCCACACAGGCACCAGGCTGATGTTCAAGGTGCCTGTTGCCACCTTGATTTCTGCTGGTGTCTTGTCTGTAAAGAATGAGAGCTCCTTTCCTTGACCTTTCCCCAAAGAAACTGGAATGTCTAAGGAATTAAACCAGAGGAGCTGCTGAAAGGGAAACAGAAACACGTTTCCATTAGCACTGCTGAGGTGCTGTTAGCAAAATGCAAGGACTGGACAGCTGAGATGTCTGAGTGCTGTGCAAACTGACAAAGAAAAGACCTGCCAGAGTTTGGTTTAGCAGCAGAAATCCCAGCACAGGCTGGAATGGATCTGGAATCATACTGGGAAGGAGATAAAGGAATGTAAAGTGCTGGGAAGGTCATGAATGATTGGGAACTAGATCAGGCCACTCTAAGCATGTCCAAGGTTAGAAAAGGACAAGAAGCTTCAAGGACACTCCTAAAACCTCAGTCAGGATAAAAGGCCCTGTAGCAGCAAATGGAATTAGAAGGAGTCCTAAAGAGTAAATCCTGCTGGAGTAAGCAAAGGAGGCTCAGAAAGCTGAGTTCAGAGCACAGAAAGGCTGAGTTCAGCAGAAGGATACAGAGCAGACAGGAGACACAACCAGCTCTGTCTCCTCGAAATGAAGGTGGAAAACAAAAAGATGTCAGAGCTGAACTGTTTCTGTGTATTTTCCCTCAATCTATTTTTTTCCCCTCTGTGAAGAGAATTAACACAATGGCTTTATTTTTCCTAATACCAAGTAAAGGGGGTCTGGAATGCAATTAATCACAGAACCATAGACTCACAGAATGGTGGGGGCTGGAAGGGACCTTTAGAGATCATCCAGCACCCCATTTCAATTCACTCTCAGCCAAGAAAACCTGTAGTTCTGCCTCATTTCACTTCTCTTAGGTTGGAGGAGAAAGAGGATCACTAGAGAGGCCAAACCTTATGGCAGCCAGAAAGTGCATCGTCCCTCTGGACAAGTTTCCTTTAGAACTCATTCTCTGTGTTGCTCTTAGAAGTGAGAAGTGCAGCCACAAATCAACCCTGAGGTTACTACAGAAGGCGTAGAGGCCCCTCCTTGTTTCCCAAAGATCCCAGCCTCATGTTTCAGCGGTGGGATGGCATGATGTGAGGAGCTGCAGTGCATCTGGAAGAGGGGTCAGGCTTGTCCCTGGCAGCCTGAGGGCAGCCCCTGAGCCCAGAGGAGCGTCGCTCTCAACACCCCACGATGTGCACAGAGAAGCTGCAGCACCAGCCTGGCCCTGGGAGGAGAGAAAGAGGAGAAAGTACCTTCTCACTCTGCCTTTGAGCGAGGGAAAACCATTTGGAGCAGCACTTGCCCATCCTGGCAGCACCAGGGCCAAGCCAGACTGAGGCTGGCAGAGCTGCCATTGGCTTCATCTAAAGCCACTGGAGCTGCCACCGTCACAATGGGCAGGGCTGGGCAAGGTGGGGGAGCCAATGAATGGCATCACCTGGGGTTGTGGAACCAGGGGTGGGGGCCAAAGGGTGAATATGAGCCAACAGCATTCCCAGGTGGCCAGGAAGACCAGTGGCATCCTGGCTGGGGGCAGCACTGGGGCGGCAGCAAGCCCAGGGCACTGATTCTCTTCGTGCTGGGCTCTGGGGAGGCTGCAGTTCAAGAGCTGCAGTTCAGTGCTGAGCCCCTCACTCCCTGCCACAGGGACACTGAGGGGCTGCAGCTCCAGGGCTGGAGGCAGGATTGGACCCCTCACTCACTGCCACAGGGACACTGAGGGGCTGCAGCTCCAGGGCTGGAGGCAGGATTGGACCCCTCACTCACTGCCACAGGGACACTGAGGGGCTGCAGCTCCAGGACTGGAGGCAGGATTGGACCCCTCACTCAGTGCCACAGGGACACTGAGGGGCTGCAGCTCCAGGACTGTGCTCAGTGCTGAGCCCCTCACTCAGTGCCACAGGGACACTGAGGGGCTGCAGCTCCAGGGCTGTGCTCAGTGCTCAGCCCCTCACTCACTGCCACAGGGACAATGAGGGGCTGCAGCTCCAAGGCTGGAGGCAGGATCGGACCCCTCACTCCCTGCCACAGGGACACTGAGAGGAGGCAGCTCCAGGACTGGAGGCAGGATTGGGCCCCTCACTCCCTGCCACAGGGACACTGAGGGGCTGCAGCTCCAGGGCTGGAGGCAGGATTGGGCCCCTCACTCAGTGCCACAGGGACACTGAGGGGCTGCAGCTACAGGGCTGTGTCAGTGCTGAGCCCCTTACTCAGTGCCACAGGGACATTGAGGGGCTGCAGCTCCAGGGCTGTGCTCAGTGCTGAGCCCCCCACTTACTGCCACAAGGACACTGGGGGCTGCAGCTCCAGGGCTGTGCTCAGTGCTCAGCCCCTCACTCCCTGCCAGAAGGACACTGGGGGCTGCAGCTCCAGGGCTGTGCTCAGGGCTCAGCCCCTCACTCGCTGCCACAGGGACACTGAGGGGCTGCAGCTCCAGGACTGGAGGAAGGATTGGGCCCCTCACTCACTCCCACAGGGACAATGAGGGGCTGCAGCTCCAGGGCTGGAGGCAGGATTGGACCCCTCACTCACTGCCACAGGGACACTGAAGGGCTGCAGCTCCAGGACTGGAGGAAGGATTGGGCCCCTCACTCACTGCCACAGGGACACTGAGGGGCTGCAGCGTGGCCAGAGCTGGGCACAGAGCTGGGGAAGGGGCTGCAGCACAAGGGTGCTGGGCAGGGACTGAGGGAATGAGGGTGCTGAGCCTGGAGAAGAGAAGGCTGAGGGCAGCCAGCAGCACTCTCTGACACTCCCTGACTGGAGCCTGTGGCAAGGGGGTTACTCTCATGCAGACCCCAGCTACAGTAGTAAGTAGGTCCCCATGCAGTCTATCAGCCAGCACGGTGTCACATTTGCAGCTGCTTTCCTATGGGAGCTATCTTCAATCCCACACTATTTTTCTCCTTAGCTCCCATTGAAAAAATACATGTGTCTGTTAAGTTATACGACTGTGTATGGGAGCTACAAGAAAGCAGGAAGGCAGACCCCAGCTACAGTAGTAAGTAGGTCCCCATGCAGTCTATCAGCCAGCACGGTGTCGCATTTGCAGCTGCTTTCCTGTGGGAGCTATTTTCAATCCCACTCATTTGGACTGCTCAGCTCCCATTGAAATTGCCTAAAACCATTTACTACAATCATTTCAAGCATCAACATAGACCACCTTTTAGTTTCTCAATGCCAAAATGTTCTGTTCTTCCAAGTTCCATTCCTGACACCTAAAACGACTTAGAGAGTTTCCACTGTAAGAAAACCAGTATTCATCATCACATTTAAAGCAAAATGCATAACATCACGACCAACAGTTTTTACACTCGTTGAGGCAAGGGACTGAGGATGGAAAGGACGGGCCCAGCGGTCCGTGAGGGCCGGGGCTGGCGGTGTCGGTGCGATGTGTGTGGGGGGCTCCGGAGACACCGACCGGGCGCGGGAAGCGGCTGCGCGGCGGCGGCTGCGGATGGAAGGGGCGGGGGGGGTCTGGCTCACTCCGTGCCGTCCCCGGCGCCGGCGGCGCAGCCGCTGTTACTCTCTCCCGTGTTTTCTTTGTCTCCCCTCGCGTGCCGGATGGTGCCCAGTCTAACACGGGGTCGCGCTCCCCCACTCTCCTCTGATCATCCTGCGCCGCACCCCGGCCCGACTCCACCCGCTCGGCATTCCCCTGCGAGTCGCCCCAGGGGTAACTCGGCGGGTTGGGCTCGAATGGGAAGCAGCTCTCCTGCGGGGGCTCTGCTCTGAAGCCCCTTCGCCTCTCTGACTTTGTAAATACTCTTGTGTAGAGAAGAACCTTTTTCTTTTTTCTCGGTATCATCCGCCTCAGCGCCGCTCCCGACACTACTCTCGGTGCTGCTCCCGGCGCTTCTCCCGGCACCTCTCCCGGCACTACTGTCGGTGCCTCTGCCAGTTCACTCTCTGCCCCAGGGACAGGCTCACTAAGTGGGGGGGGCAGAGGCGGGGGCTCTTTAGGCCGGCACTCTCGTTCCCCGGGAGGGGCCGATGACTCACGTGGCTCCTGCACCCCATTTTCTACACGCGGGGGGTTGAGCATTACTTTTGAGACGGTAGGAGCCAGTGAGGTGGATTGGAACCAGTCATGCTCATAGTTTTTGTTCTTACTCTGTGCTGCTGATGTGTGCTCAGCAGCCTTCTTTTCTGCCTGATGTTGCAACAACTCATTGCGCACTATCCGCCAAAACTTCCCTAACTTTTCAGCTATCTCATCGTCCTCCAGGGTAGCTTCCCATAGTTTATCCCCAAACTTTCGCCATTCACTTAACTCATGAACAGTATGTGGGTTCTGAAAACAACCCTTAGCATACCCATAAGCTAAAAGCCCAGGGAGATCCTTTTCCAAATCTATTCCCTTAACCTGTCGCTTCTTTTAAAAGCAAGTAAATAAATCATATGCTGCTTGCCTTTCCATTTTCAGAAGTCGTCAGCGCTGTTGCAGCCCCACAAGGTCTCGGCAGCACGTATCGGCCGGGCTCGTCTGTACGGTCACCCAGGGCACGGCACCACCCCTTCCTTCTGTTTTCTGGTGCTTAGTTGCCGTCCTCGCTGCTAGGACCCGAGCTCCTTCGCCGCTCCGCCGTGGTTGCCAATCTTGTATCACGTCGTTCGTGTATCACGTCGGTATATCACGTCCCCCGTGTATCACGTCGAGGTCACCATTTGTCGGAGACGGCGGGAGAAATGCAGTGGGTCTGGGACTGTAGTGATTTTCCACAGAAGCTCCTGCAGTGCTGTGCTTACTGTTGATATCAATATTATGACTACCGCTTGCACAACATCGGGGCTGTCCCTCCAGCATTCCTTCCCCCACCTTCACCAATAGCTGTGGGTGGGCATGATCTTGGGAGGGACTATGGCCAGGACAGCTGACCCAGGCTGACCAAGGAGATATTCCATACCATATGACGTCAGCTCAGTAATATAAACTGGGGGAAAGGAGCAGGAAGGGGAGGCGAGATTCATTTCTGGCCTTCCCAAAGCAACCGCTACACGTACTGAAGCCCTGCTTCTCGGGAGGTGGCCGGACATCGCTGCTGATGGGAAGTAGAGAGTAACAGCTTATCTGCTTCTGCTTTGCTTCCCGCGCGCGCGGCTTTGCGGCTTATTTATTAAACTGCTTTTATCTCAACCCACGAGATTCCCATCTTATTTTCTCCCCTTCCCTGGCTTGCTGAGGAGGTGGGGGGTAAAGCGGTGTGGTGGGCACCTGGCATCCAGCCAGGCTCAAACTACCACAGCCCTTTTGGCGCCCAACGTGGGGCGAGATAATAGCAGATTTACATTAACTGCATTGCAATTACAGTAAACCAATGAGAGCAAAGTTCCTGTGCTGGTCACGGAGCCTTGCTGCTATGCAGCTTATCTTACACTTTCTAATGTTTGGGAACACGATGCTCCTAACATTGACTCTCGGCTGTGCTTTAACCTTAATAGCTTTGCTAAGCTGGCTATATAATTTTGTGAAGAGGATGAAAGGGCCTGGGAACATGATGGCCCAAATAATAATAGCAAGTCTCATTCTGTTACTGATGAATTTAGTGTGCTGTGGGAGCTATCTTGTGGAGGCCATGGGGCAAAGCACCTCTTTCTCCTCAGCTCGGACTGATCTAGACAATTCTGTTACACAGACTTCCCAGGTCCTTAGTCACCCTTATACGAGAGTTTTAATATTACTAATTAACATGGTTGGTATATTATATATCTTGTGGAATCTGGAGTCATCTGGGTATCAGAGAGTACAAATTTGTGATGGAAACATGTTAAAATGCCCCCTGAAGCGGCCAGTCCCTGGGTGGCAGGGTATGTGGATGAATTTAGGCAAATTCCTAGGACGGTTATCACCTCCTGTAACCTGGGATTTTACATCTGAACAGATAAAAAACCCTGCTTTACTGACACGCTACCTGATAGAAGGGTGTCTTACCTACCCTAATGAGGCCCATCAGGTTCAGGCACTATACTGGGGCCTAGCCTCTGCCTACCGAGCTGCATTCCAGTCCTCTCAGAGAACTGTGATTGAAATGGAAACTCAAACGGTACCTGAGACCAACATAGTTGAGTCAGTCGCAGTCCAGCCCTCTCAGAGAACTGTGATTGAAATGGAGACTCAAACGGTACCTGAGACCAACATAGTTGAGTCAGTCGCAGTCCAGCCCTCTCAGAGAACTATGGCCGAGGTGGAAATTCAAACTATACCTGAGACTACCATGGTTGAGTCAGGGAACCAAACAACAACCACAGTGGTTGCCCCAGTAGTGAAAAAGAAGCAGTGGATAAGGAGGTCAAGTCCATATCATCGATTAGTAAGGGCAGACGAGGAGGAAGAGGAAAGGCTAGAAGAAGAAACTGGTCCTTCGGTAAGGAGATCAGGAGAAGTGAGAGAAATCGAAAAGGAAATGGAAACTACTCGGTCCCTCACCTCAACAGAACTTAGAGATATGCGAAAAGATTACAGTCGCCAGCCAGGTGAGCGGATTGGTGCCTGGCTGCTCCGATGCTGGGATAACGGGGCTGACAGTCAACAATTGGAAGGCAGAGAAGCCCAACAGCTAGGATCTCTTGCTAGGGACCGGGGAATTGATAAAGGCATTGGAAAGAAAACCTCAGTTTGTAGTCTCTGGAAACGACTCCTCTCAAGTGTACGGGCAAGATACCCATTCAAGGAAGACCTTGTAAATGCCCGAGGAAAGTGGACTAGAGCTGATGAAGGGATCCAATATCTAAGGGAATTAGCTGTGTTGGAAGTCATCTATGGTGATCTGGATAATGTCGAGGCCTCCACAGATCCAGACGATGTCCAGTGTACACGGGCCATGTTGAGAAAAGTGATCCAGAGTGCCCCAGCTACATATTCTAATATCCTGGCAATGGTGTATCATCCAGACATGGACATACCAACAGTGGAGAGGGTATCTTCTTGGTTACAGAACTATGAAGAGAGCCTCTGCACCTCCTCATCAGTGTGGGATGATGGCCTGATTGTTAGATCTGCCTCAAGAATTCAGTCATCCACTGTCCCGACCAGGGGAAAGGGAAGTCCCAGACGCAGGAGTACACCGCGAAATGAACTCTGGCTCTTTTTGCGTAGCCAAGGAGAGGATATGAGGAAGTGGGATGGTGAACCCACTTTTAAGCTGGAAGCGCGTGTACGTGAACTAAGGGGGAAGACAGCTGTTAGAAAAGGACCGCCCAGGAGAGCTGTCAGCAGAGTGGCTGCCAAAACAAAAGAGGACAATCAACAATCTCCAAGACATAGAAGAACTGCAACTACTTCCTTCGAAGCCAATGAGGAGACTTCAGGTCTGCAATTGCAAGGATCAGATAGCGAATACTCTGATGAAGAACAGAAATAGAGGGTCCCTGCCTCCAGCCAGGAGGAGGAAAGGGATGACCGAATCTACTGGACTGTGTGGGTTCGATGGCCTGGCACATCAAACCCACAAAGGTATAAAGCCTTAGTAGACACAGGGGCACAGTGTACATTGATGCCATCAAGGTATAGAGGCACAGATTCTGTCTGGATCTCTGGAGTGACAGGGGGATGTGAAGAATTATCTGTATTAGAGGCTGAAGTGAGCTTAACAGGGGACAAATGGAAAAAACACCCCATTGTGACTGGTCCAGAGGCCCCTTGTATTCTTGGCATAGATTACCTCAGGAGAGGGTACTTCAAAGACCCCAAGGGGTATCGATGGGCTTTTGGTATAGCCACTGTAGATACAGAGAAAATCAAACAACTCTCTAATTTACCTGGCCTCTCAGAAGACCCTTTTGTTGTGGGATTGCTGCAAGTTCAAGAGCAACAGGTACCAATTGCTACCAGGACAGTGCACCGGAGGCAATATCGCACAAACCGAGATTCCCTGACTCCCATCCGTGAGTTGATTCATCAACTGGAGGCTCAAGGAGTAATTAGCAAAACTCATTCCCCATTTAATAGTCCCATATGGCCTGTGAAAAAATCTGATGGAGGGTGGAGGTTAACAGTAGACTATCGTGGCCTGAACGAAGTGACACCACCACTGAGTGTTGCTGTACCAGACATGTTAGAGCTCCAGTATGAACTGGAGTCAAAAGCAGCCAAGTGGTATGCTACGATTGACATCGCTAATGCATTCTTCTCAATTCCATTGGCAGCAGAGTGCAGGCCACAATTTGCCTTCACATGGAGAGGTGTCCAATATACCTGGAATCGATTGCCCCAGGGGTGGAAACATAGTCCTACTATTTGCCATGGTCTAATCCAAACTGTGCTGGAAACGGGTGATGCCCCTGAACATTTACAGTACATTGATGACATAATTGTATGGGGCAACAAGGCAGAAGAAGTGTTTGAGAAAGGGAAAAGAATAATACAGATTCTCCTGAAAGCTGGTTTTGCTATAAAAAGAAACAAAGTAAAGGGACCTGCACAAGAGATACAGTTTTTGGGCATAAAATGGCAAGATGGGCGTCGGCATGTGCCTATGGATGTTGTGAATAAAATAGCTACTATGTCTCAACCGACTAATAAGAAAGAAACACGAGCTTTCCTGGGCCTTGTGGGATTCTGGAGGATGCATATCCCAGCTTATAGTCAGCTTGTGAGCCCTCTCTTTAGAGTAACCAGAAAGAAGAACTGTTTTGAGTGGGGCCTTGAGCAACAACAAGCTTTTCAACAAATTAAACAGGAAATAGCTCGTGCAGTCGCCCTTGGGCCCATCCGTACAGGACCAGATGTGCAGAATATCCTCTACACTGCCGCTGGAGAGCATGGTCTCACCTGGAGCCTCTGGCAGAAAACATCTGGAGAAACCCGAGGTCGACCATTAGGGTTTTGGAGCCGAGGATATCGAGGATCGGAAGCCCACTACACCCCAACTGAAAAAGAAATACTAGCAGCATATGAGGGACTTCGAGCTGCTTCAGAAGTCATTGGCACAGAAGCTCATCTCCTCTTGGCACCACGTCTGCCTGTGTTACACTGGATGTTCAAAGGGAAAACCCCTTCTATAC
Source organism: Colius striatus (assembly GCF_028858725.1). Taxonomy (NCBI): domain Eukaryota; kingdom Metazoa; phylum Chordata; class Aves; order Coliiformes; family Coliidae; genus Colius; species Colius striatus. The sequence goes on from NC_084786.1 coordinate 1,123,048, forward strand.
ATCATGCAACCAGCGCTACATGGAGTAAGTGGATGGCGTTGATTACACAATGATCTCGGCTGGGGAAATCTAATTGCCCAGGAATCCTGGAAGAAATCATGGACTGGCCAGAAGGCAGAGATTTTGGAGCATTGCCTGAGGAAGTAGCTCGCGCCCAAGAGGCACCACCATATAATGAACTGTCAGAAGATGAGAGGCATTATGCTTTGTTTACTGATGGATCCTGCCGCGTGGTAGGAAATCATCGTAAGTGGAAAGCTGCTGTGTGGAGTCCCACACGACGAGTTGTTGAGGCCACTGAAGGAGAAGGTGAGTCAAGTCAGTTTGCTGAAGTGAAGGCTATCCAACTAGCTCTAAAGATTGCAGAACGAGAGAAGTGGCCAGTACTCTATCTTTACACTGACTCCTGGATGGTGGCTAATGCTCTATGGGGATGGCTACAGCAATGGAAGAAGACCAACTGGCAGCGCAAGGGTAAACCCATCTGGGCTGCTGCATTATGGCAAGACATTGCTGCTCGGGTGGAAAATATGACTCTGAAAGTACGTCATGTAGATGCTCATGTGCCAAAAAGCCGTGCCAATGAAGAACAATGGAATAACCAACAGGTAGATAAAGCTGCTAAAATTGAACTAGCTCAGGTAGATCTAGACTGGGAGCGTAAAGTTGAGCTATTTATAGCTCGATGGGCCCATGAAACATCAGGACATCTGGGAAGAGATGCAACATATAGATGGGCTCGTGATCGAGGGGTGGACTTGACCATGGAAGCCATCACACAGGTCACCCATGAATGTGAAACGTGTGCCGCAATCAAGCGAGCCACACGAATCAAGTCTCCCTGGAACAGAGGCCGATGGTTGGGTTTTCAGCATGGTGAGGCCTGGCAAATTGACTATGTTGGACCACTACCACGAACACATCAAGGCAAGCGGTATATACTCACCATGGTGGAAGCAACTACTGGTTGGTTGGAAACATACTCTGTAAACCACGCCACTGCCCGAAATACTGTCTTGGGTCTTGAAAGGCAAGTTTTGTGGCGACACGGCACTCCAGAAAGAATTGAATCAGATAATGGAACTCATTTTCGAAATAATCTCATAAACTCCTGGGCAAAGAAACATGGCATTGAGTGGATATACCACATCCCCTATCACCCTCAAGCCTCTGGAAAGATTGAGAGATATAATGGGTTACTAAAGACCATGTTGAGAGCACTGGGCAATGGGGCATGGAAGCAGTGGGATAAAAATTTAGCAGAAGCCACTTGGCTGGTCAATAGCAGAGGTTCAACTAACCATCCTGGTCCTGCCCAAACAAAACCACTACATACTGTGGGAGGAGACAAGGTCCCCATAGTGCACTCAGGGAAATGGCTGGGGAAGGCAGTATGGGTTGCACCTCCCATGGGAAAAGGCAAACCCATTCGTGGGATTGTCTTTGCTCAAGGGCCTGGCTGTACTTGGTGGGTGATGAGAAAGGATGGGGAAACTCGATGTGTACCTCAAGGAGACTTAACCTTGGGGGAAAAATAACCTGTTATGTGAGTTATCTGTTGTAGATGAACTTTGCAAGAAAAAAAAAACGGACAAGTGGACAAACCAAGCCGGTGCTGGTGCCCAACACTGAACATACTGTTTCCCCTGGCCTGGATATTCATCTTGATGGATGAGACAGAAGTTATGACCTGCTCCAGTGAACATCTACAGAGGATGAAAGATATAAGAATGTTGTTTGTTTGTTTGATGCAAGATGCAAGAGGGAATACAAGAATGATGTTTGTCTGTTGAAGAGTGGGGGTACTGGTTAATGAGAGTATATAAGAATGTATATGGATTGTTAAGATGGTTTGTCTGAGCATGACATAAATGGTATGGAATAAGGGGTGGAGACTGTAGTGGGTCTGGGACAGTAGTGATTTCCCACAGCAGCTCTTGCAGTGCTGTGCTTACTGTTGATATCAATATTATGACTACCGCTTGCACAACATCGGGGCTGTCCCTCCAGCATTCCTTCCCCCACCTTCACCAATAGCTGTGAGTGGGCATGATCTTGGGAGGGACTATGGTCAGGACAGCTGACCCAGGCTGACCAAGGAGATATTCCATACCATATGACGTCAGCTCAGTAATATAAACTGGGGGAAAGGAGCAGGAAGGGGAGGCGAGATTCATTTCTGGCCTTCCCAAAGCAACCGCTACGCGTACTGAAGCCCTACTTCTCGGGAGGTGGCCGGACATCGCTGCTGATGGGAAGTAGAGAGTAACAGCTTATCTGCTTCTGCTTTGCTTCCCGCGCGCGCGGCTTTGCGGCTTATTTATTAAACTGCTTTTATCTCAACCCACGAGATTCCCATCTTATTTTCTCCCCTTCCCTGGCTTGCTGAGGAGGTGGGGGGTAAAGCGGTGTGGTGGGCAGCTGGCATCCAGCCAGGCTCAAACTACCACAACGACCAACAAGGATGATCAGCAAATCTCACTTTATTTGCAAAGACACCACTCTTTTATAGCATCAATACTCAGCCTCATACATATTGCCAAAGCTAAGCTCATCATTGGCTATTTGTCTAAATGTCAACTCCTCTTAAGAAACATCTTGCTCTACATTTTTGTGGTTAATACATCCTCTTTTTATATCCTGTCTAAATGCAGCTGCAAGCAGTCCCTTATCTCAAGGACAATGCGCCCTTGGGCTAACCTTTTTTCTATTTAAGACATTTCTATTAGGTTAACATTGCTATGACCTCTTTCTTTCAGCCATACTTGAGCAACACTCTCCACAGTGGTGCAAGGAGTAGGAACAGTGAGAGAAACAACCACGCGGACTCCAAGGTCAGTGAGGAAAGAGAGGAGGAGGTGTGCTGGAACAGAGACCCCCCTGCATTCTATGGAGAGAACTGGGGAAGCTGAGGTTTGTTTGCATTTCTTTAAAGACCCTACAGCAGCGGTAGAGACTCATTTTGCTAAAGCTGGCCCCAGTCCAGGGGCAGCGATTCACTTCATTAATGGCCCCGAGCCAGGGGCAGTGATTTCCTTCTTTATCACTATGGCCGGAGCAGGCCGTGTCCCGAAGGAGGGACCCAATATCCACAGCTGTAACTGTGGGGAGGAACCATATTGGGATTTATCAAAATGAGACAGAACATGGTTAAAAATGTCATCATGAATGCATTCTGTGTCAGACATTCCTGTCAGCCTTTCTTCTAGCTGGCAGAAGGGCAGGGTTTGGGCTATTTTTAGCAGAAGTAGTTAAATTACAAATTCACAAATCTCCTTTATTCTTAGAAGTCAAGATATTTTAGTTTGTTATATCTTAATAATTAAAAACCCCACCTACCTGTGTAAAATGATGCTCACCCGATGAACCATTTCTGCCTCATCTCCTGAATTAGTGAATGTCAGCACCTTCTGGAGATTACTGCGGGTAAAAGCCAGTATTTTGAGTAACACAGCGGTTCTTTCACTGTCCATACAAGGCTGTACAAACTAAAAATGGATGCAAGTCAGAGGGCTGGTAATTCATGTAATCTAGACATGCTTTACTGTGTATTTCTTCTTTTAAGAAGCACAATTAAAACCCACCACAATCAAAATGTCACATCAATATTTTCTTATACATATGATTTTTGATGATTTGTCAGTGTTGAAGTTTCTCATTGAAGTACCACTGAAGAAGTTTCACACTCCATAAGCACAGTGCACTACCTGAGATAGTCGTAAACAAAAGCCCCAAAACATGGACATTTGCAGTGCTGCCAAATCACTAGACTTATCACAAAAAGTGATGTTTTTCCAGTTTCATGTCATGCTCAGAATGTCTGGTCTTAGAGACTTCCCAACATTTTCAATCCCCAAATGATTATGTTTTGAGTCACAGAAGAATTCAGATCATACTTGTAACATTTTATACAATTGTTCAGCTCTATACCACACTGACTGGAAGTTCCATGAGAAGACACCTCAGGATATACAGTAGCTTTCTCAAAATATTAGGTCAAATTAATTTCTGCACTGTGTGGCACAGAGCAGTCAAACAAGCATTTTACTAGCTCTGTCTTTGGAAAACTTACTTGTAGTTCTGCCACTCAATCAACAACCACAAAAACATTCGGAACATTCTGGTCACAAACAACTAAGACAGCCTACATTGCATTCAAGTGTCATTAAGACGACAGAAGTATTCTTACTTCCTCAGATTTTCACACTTTTAGCTGCTTCTTTGTTCTGCCCAAGTATTAACAACATTGGATGAAGCTGTCTGGAGCATCTCTGGTATGTTTGCAGTAGCTCAAAACCAAGTTGTGCCTTCTTCCACCCAGGACACAAGATAAGTGCTAGTGGCTAGACGTGTATGTACAAAACAGTTACAGTAGAGCATGAGACAACTGTTTAGAATCTTAGTCATTGTACTATTTCAGAATTTAGGGCAAAACTAAAATCCGCAAAACAGGCCTTTCAATGCTTCAAACAGAAGCTTTTAACACCACATCACCTCTTAAATGCAGATGGTACAGGCCCGAGGAACCGTGCACCAAGCTGGAGACAAATGGATGTGCAGCAACACACGGTGAAAGGTCCAAAAGTTTCACAGAAGCAGAAACATCTTGTCTTACTTGGAGCTGTGTGAGCCATTTTCAGTGGTCCCTTACAGCCTCAGTAAGTCTATGTTTCTGTGATCTAATACATTAGAAAATGAATGACAATGTTTTAAAAATCAAAGCAGACATTTCCATTTCACTATGTAACAGCCCCTTAAAAATCAAGCTTCATCGAGTATCAAAGTGATATGACATTAACCACTTGTTAGATATTACTTGATAAATAAGTTACAGACTCCCACACTCATGCAGTCCATCTCTGTCAATGTCTAAGCAGATGGCCTAAATAACCTGGGAAGCATCATGAAGATACTCTAAGATGACATCAGATGCACCCATTCTCAACATGCACTACCTTTTGGATCATTCATTGACATTTGCACCTTAGAACACAAAACCTGCAGTACTCTAATATACACATCCTCCACTCCTGTTTCTCAAGGTTTGTAGCAACTGCTCAACTGCAAAAGTGTAAGAATTGGTGGAATATACAAGAAAGGATTATTTCCCTGATATGAGATGACAACTGCATCATATCCTTGAGCTATTGGTGGCCAACAGTAAGATTCAGTGGAGTTAGGGCCTACAACTTTTTTCCAAGTAAGTTCCTACAGAAAGAGAAATAAAGAGTTCCACCTGAAAATCGTGTGCTTGAAACACCAACAAGGCAACACAAAGCACTGAGCAATTTAAAAGCCTTTGACCCACTGCATAATACATTTCCTTAACACACAATATGATAAGAGTTCTTCTGGGATGAGGACTTAAATTCTTACATCTAATTCAAATGCCATCATTTGTAGCAGTGGTTGATAGATCAGATGAAACTGTACAATTCTACAGTCTCTCTGAAGCATAATTTACTCAACCGTATGAACAACCTCCTACACATTCCTCAATCAAAATTAGCTACTATAATATTTAGTATCTGAAAGTTAAGGTATGATACTAGCCTTAAAAATACTAAATGTAATGTATTACATTAGCATTACCCTTTCCAGATCTTCAAGAAGTGGTGCTGTTTCCAGAATTGATGGTGGCTTCATTTTCTTGCCAAGAAAGACAAAGTTTCTTTCTTCAAGATTTTGAAAACTCTGAAACCATATGAAATAGATGACAAAGACAATATTTAGTAGATGGGTTTGAGCTTACATCCAACTTAAAAACTGTTTTTTTTGAGAAGAATTAGCCAAAGAAATGTAAACACAAATGAAGTACAACTCACACACACGTCACACAGAACAGTGCTGAGACTCCTACTGTCCCCTGACTTGGTCGTTGCCTCTGTTTCTTGCTTTTTTTCTTTTTGTCTCTTCCCCTGCATTTTTTTTTGCCCTTCATATTTTCACAGAGGCACCATCAACTTTGCTGGCTTGCTGACCTTTGGTCTGGTCTTGTTGCTGATGTGGCTGGATTCAGTCCCTGATGTCCCTCCACAGAGTCCCTCCACAATGACCACTCTTGTAGCCTCAACACTACCCACACCTTCCACATATATGACACACGTTTGCAGAGGTTAAATGGAAGTTATATCCTGGAATTACCTGTTGCTCATTTTCAGTTCTATGTGTGTTCAAAGGATCAGAATTTAAGCACTGCTGAAGCCTGAGAAATATGCAAATATTAAATTCAATGTAAATGCAAAAGGAAAGTGTAATCGATAAATATCACCAATATTTCTAAATGGCACGAAACAGTTCACCTACAAAATATCTCTGATGTATTACCTGTGCCAACAAAAACCCTCAAATATGAAAGAAGAAATCAAAAAGGACCATTTTGGATGTAAAATTTACTATTAGGTTTTAGGTATCTGAAAATAACCCAAAGGTTTTTTTAACCAAGACAATTGGTGGGTTCCTCAGCTTCAGAAGAAAATCAGATGGGACTGCAGGAAAAAGGTTTCTTAAAGTTGCAAAAACATGAAACAATGTATCTTTGCAACAGTTAAAACTTGAATTAAAAACACCCCTCAGCTTGTTTACATATGCAGCAAGTGATTTGCAGCATAATAAAAGCCTTGCAGAAGTCAACTCAGTCAGATTTCATTCAGCTTGAAAACTTTATCAATCACACTAAGAATAAAAGAAGGCAACTGAATATGCTGAGTGTGCAGAAACGTACTGCCTCATCACAGCCTTGTTTTCAAGCTACTGTTTAGAAAGAATTGCTATTTTTACTGTGGTCTGGATAAGTATCAGCAGCTTCTAATGGCCTCCTTCCCCAATACCATGTGCACACATCTTGTTTTACCCTCTGCCCTTTTAGCTGTCTAAGAAGAGTAACTGGAAACATACTACAGCTCCTAATTATCTGACTACACAATTGGTTCAAATATGTAACATACTGTACCATACCTGTCTGTGTGAACTGCTGGATTTTCCTTGAAAGGCAATCCTGGGATTGTTTTGACAATCTATCAAGAAAAGACAAACCATTTTCTGGCAGTAAAATACTGTTTAAGAGCAACATTTTAGAAAAAAAAGATTACTGAGCTCAAGGTGGTTTTCTTACCTAACCGAATTTTCTTCATTAAGAATCAAGCATGCAACAAGAACATCAACCACACAGGAGAATCAGTTCATGTTCACATCTCAAGCTATAGCTTCTGGCAGCTCTTTCTTTGAAGAATCCGCCCCTGTATTCCCCCAACAACTACCAAAAGCTGGCCACACAAAACCACTACACATCTTCACAGCACTAGAGGAAGCGAGTACAAAAGGAGACACAACGTGTTCAAACTCCATCGTTGCATGTTGTTGTTGTGAAGGCAATAATCACTCAAAGACGTAGAGGGTCCAAGTAATGCACGTGCAGAGACGTACAGGGGCAACGTAGTACAACCACCAGAGCTGACTCGAAGCCACCCTTCCTTTGCTAGCTACCTCCTTATATGCTGCTTCTGCCCATGAGATCACCCAGGGCCCAATTGATTAACTTGCAGCACCTGTTTCTGAAGTAGCATGCCAGCTGCATTAACTTATCCCTACCATCTTTATTCAAGCTGGCTGGTCCAAGCTACGTCTGTGCCTACAATTCCCCCCTTTTTCTTTTTTGAACCAGCCAGCCTTTAGCAACACATTTCAGAATTAAAGGTACATGAAGAAAACAAATATTTTTACCCATGGCCATGAGTTTACAACAAAAGGTCAATAACAGCTACATCGCTGAACAATACAATACAGAAAACCATAAAGTCAAAATAAACAATCTGATATGTGTTGGTAGGAGGGACGCACACTGGCAGGAAGGGATGAGGTCTTGGTAGCTCCACTGATATTTCTTTTTCCTGATGTAGTTCTGGACTTTTCTTCAGATCCTTTAGCATGCTGATCTGTGAGCATTATCAATAAGATGAAAATATCTCTTCATCTGTTGGTCATCTTAAGTTCTTTAATTCTTTTATAGCTGAAGGAATTTACAGCAGCCTAAGTGGTGCCACAGTTGCGAGGGTTTACATTTTAATAGAGTGATGGATTGAGGGTGGATCACTTGGTTCTTTCCTCAAGATTGTTTTTTCCATTGGTCTTACAGTTAAGTCCTTTCTGTTGATGTGGCTTGATCCATTTTGCCGGAATCCATCAGGGACCTTGATCTGTAATGACACAAGCATAGCCTCTTCCCCACGTTAACAGATCTGCAGGTCCTTGCCACTCTCCAGTAGTGGGATTCTTATACCAAACTTTAGGTTTGTCAGTAAAATCCAAATCCCGACTCATTTGGGCAAAGTGTGTTAATGCCGGTGGTTCATTCCGGTTTGCCACAATTCTGAGATGATTCATTGTATAAAGGGCTTTCATTAATCTGTCTTGAGGACTCACCCCCTCTTCCCCCATTTTTTGTTTTTCTAGAAGGCCTTTTAAGGTTTGATGTGTCCGTTCAATAATGGCTTGACCAGTGGAATTTCCTGGGATTCCAGTAGTATGTTTAACACCCCATAAGTTTAGAAACTTACGTGTTTTACTGGCTATGTATCCCGAGCCATTATCAGTTTTTATCTCTCTTGGAACACCAAGGACAGCAAAGCAACTCCTCCAATGTCTTATGACGTCTCGAGAACTGTCACTGGTTAAGGCTGTGGCCCAAACCATGGCTGAATAGGTATCAATAGTAACATGTATACGTTTAAATCGCCCAAAAGGAGCATAGACAGTGATATCTGATTGCCATATACCTAATGGTGCCAGACCCCTGGGATTGACTCCTACTCCTAGGCCGATCTGATTCTGGCATGCAGGGCACGTGGAAACAATACCCTGAGCGTCCGATATGGTCAGGTCAAACTGCTTCGCCAGCATTTTCGCACTTTGATGAAAAAAATCGTGCGATCTTCGGGCTTGAGAAAATTTGTCAATTATTTGCCCCGTAGGTATCAATAAAGGAGCTGCCACTATCCTGTCAACAATTTCATTGCCAACTGATAGGCCATCTTTTAAGCCCGAATGGCTTCGAATATGTCCAATATAATAAGCAGTTTGCCGTTCATTTATCTGATGCCAGAGTCGCAGAAATAAGTTATACAAATTCTGATTAGAGATTTCTTTCAACAGCGCTCTCTCTAATCGAGTGACAGCATCGACCACATAGAGGGAATCGGAGATGATGTTTAATGGGACGTCTGACCATTTCTCAAAAGTTTTAACTACAGCCATCAGTTCCAGCAGTTGAACTGAGCTGCCTGGGGAGTGGATAGTTAGATTTTGCCATTTTCCATTTTCCCACCAAACCACTCCTGCTTTGGCTTGGATCTTACTGGCGTCAGTAAAAACAGTCAGGCCTTTAACGGGTACTGCTGATCTCAACGGCCGGTCTTCCATTTGAAATTTAACAGAGAACAATTTATGGGCCGGATAATGATTATTTATAGTTCCTGGATATGACAATAAGGCCCACTGTAATTCATCAGATTGTTGCAGTGCCCAGTTCAAGAACTCATCTGTGAGAGGAACGAAAATGATGTCTGCCTCAATCCCTGCTATTTCCAGCAGACGTTTCCTGGCCTTAACTATTATTTTTGCAATTGCCTCAAGCCTCGTGGTAATTGTTTTTTGTAAATTATATGGCAAAAATATCCACTCCAAGATCCTCAATGGGTCTTTCGCTACTGAATCCCATTGCATCAAGATTGCCATTACATGCTGGTTTTGACTTATCACAGCAAAGTTAATTGACAAGTCAGGATCATATCGATGACTGTAATTATTGACTATCTTGCTTCCTATTTTTTCTATTGCTTGGATTTGCTGCCGAGACAGTCTTCGCACACTATCAGCCTCTACTGAGCCCTTTAACAAAGGCATTAGTGGCGCAAGATCCTCATTTGTGATACCACATATGGTTCGTACCCATTGGATATCACCTATCAGCTTTTGAACATCTGTTAAGTTAGCAATATCTGTTTTAATTGCCACCTTCTGAGGATAAATGCGCGCATCAGTGATAATATTACCTAAATATTTCCAAGAGGCGTGCATTTGTACCTTCTCTGGCGCGATCACCAACCCGGAGTTGCTTAACTGTCGGTTCACTTCTTGTAGAATGCGATGCTGGTCCAGGCCTTTCCCTGCAATCAAGATATCATCCATATAACGGTAAAATAAGACACGAGGGTATTTTTTGCGCAGAGGTGCCAGCGCCCAGGCAACATAAGTTTGACAAATAGTTGGTGAGTTCTTCATTCCCTGAGGTAAAACAGTCCATTGATATCGTTTTGCTGGCTCTTGTTTGTTAATCGATGGTACTGTAAAGGCAAACTTCTCACTGTCATCCTCATGTAAGGGAATTGTGAAAAAACAGTCCTTTAAGTCAATCACCAACAGGGGCCACTCTTTTGGAAGCATTGCAGGAGAGGGTAATCCTGGCTGTAAAGCACCCATGTCCTGCATCACTGCATTAACAGCTCTTAAATCATGTAACAGCCTCCACTTCCCTGATTTTTTAGGGATAGTAAAAATTGGTGTATTCCAGGGACTGGTGGATGGTTTAATATGACCCTTCTCTAGTTGTTCATTTACTAATTCATGAATGTGGGCGAGCTTTTCTTTGCTTAGCGGCCATTGATCAATCCAAACTGGTTTATCTGTTAGCCAGGCTAACTTCAGGATTGGTTGCCCATCAATGGCCGCCATTAAAAATTTTCATTTGACAAACGAAAGCCCATTTGGCTTAAGGCGTCTCTACCCAAAAGCCAAACTGAAGTATTCATTACATAGGGCCTAATTTGCACACATCTATTCTCTTCGCCCTGTATACATACCGAAATCAGGTCTGTGCTAATTTTTGTCATCTGTATTCCTCCTACTCCAACAACAGGGGTGTCTAAATTCTCTAAAGGCCAGCTTTTTGGCCAATAGGATAATGGCACAATAGTAACATCTGCTCCCGTATCCAGTAATGTGTTGTACCCAACCATGTGTTCACCATTTGGATGTTGGAATACAACCGTCTGAGTGGGCTTTCCCTGTGAAAGCGGCACCGCCAGTCTTACCTCAGGTACTCCAGTGGATCCAAAACCACCGTCTCGACGCTTACGACTTCCTGCGAAAGGAACTTTAGCTCTGAAAGGAACTAATTGCGCTATTTTAGTTCCTTTAGGTATATGAACTGGTGGCTGCCAAACTTTAACCATTATTCCAATATTTCCTTCATAGTCTGCATCAATTACACCGGGGAGCACAAAAATACCCTGTTGAGAGGCCGATGACCGTCCTAAAAGCAAAGCGCTTAATCCATAGCCAAGGGGTCCATTAACATTAGAGGAGATAATTGTTACCTCTGTGTTGTGGATGGTTACATCTACTGCTGTTTCCACATCCACTCCTGCACTTCCTGCAGTGGCTGATCTGAGGCCATCCAGGCAGCTCTTGGTGTTGAAGGGCGTTTTTGTGTCATCGCGCTCGCCCTTTTTGCGCTCGTCAACCCGTTTCCCTTATGCATTGTATGTCTGGCCACTCGAGAGCGGCACTCAGTGGCTCTATGGCCAAACTTGCCACATCTGTAACAATTACCATGAAATCTGCCATTGGACCCAGATGGCCTGGCAGAGCTGTTTGTCCATACCAATGGTCTGGACCGACATTGATTTTTCACGTGTCCTATTTTTCCACAGTTAAAGCACTTTGGCCTCCGATCTCCTTTGTGGGCTTGAACTAAAGGTTTCAATGCTGTTGCCATTGCCTCAGCTAAATGTGCTGACGATCCTACCCTAGAGCAGGCTTCTATCATGTCGACCAAAGTTGCTGTCCGCGGGAGAGCCTGCAGGATCTTTTTGCAGTCATGATTAGCGTTAGCAACTGCTAAGTGTAATCCTATTTCTGCCTTTACTTCAGCCGACATGTTTGGTATACGATCCAGAGCTGCTCTTAGGCGGTCTAAGAAGGTCATGAAAGGCTCATTAGGTTTTTGAATAATAGTTGTATATGAGGGAACTGGCACCCCCATATCAAGAACAATCTTAAATGCTTGACGTGCCAGTGTCTGTGTTTGCTGCAAGATAGCTTCATGCAGCCGGGCTTGTACCTGAGGATCAGCGAATGCTCCTTTACCCAGCATCATGTCTGCTGTGACGACTCGCCGCGGATCTCCCTGTTGTAAGTCCATGTTTTCCACCACCGTCAGATCAACTCTTTTTTCCCATTCAGACTCCCATAGTAATACCTGAGTGGGCTTCAGGAAAGTTTCTGCAAGCTTCCGGCAGTCAAATGGAGTCATTAACCCACTGGCAAAAATATGATCCAGTAACGTCTGAACGTATGGGTTGGACAAGCCATATTGCATTACCGCTTTCTGGCCTTCTCTTACCAATTTCCAATCTAAAGGTGCCCATTGTCGTTTTCTTTGTGCTGTTATTACTGGAAAGGCTTGCGGAATAAATTCGCCTTCGATTACCGCATCACGTATGAGGCCTCTCCATTTCTTAGCCGGATCATAATCATCTGGACGAGGATCTCTGAGTACCTGTGGGGATGAAACTTTAATCTTTGTTTTGGTTAATTCATTAATTCGTTCCAACAGTTGATTAGCTGTTGCTTTTGGTTTTTCTATCAGTTCCTCCAGCTGGGCCAAAGTGTGTTTCATATCTTCTCCGTGTTGTATTAACTCTTCCTTTAATAATTGTCTTTGTTGATCTTCACTAGAAGTTGGGGGTGATGATGGCAGAGGAATACACTCAGGGATTGATGAGCTCAGGGGCAACGGCATATCATTTGTAAAACGTACCTTCCGTTCTCTGTTAGGTACTCCTTCAGGTATAGCAGAAGGGTGGGATGGGGCAGGATGGTGAAGGGTGGGTGGGAGGGGAGGAGAAGCAATGTGTGTATTCGGCTCCTGGAACGGTGCTCTAGGGGGTTCTGGGGGAGGTGGGCTCACATCCATGCTCTCCTCTTCCAGAGGTGGAGCCGAGGGTATTACGACATTATCCCCTCCGAAGAATCTCTGAGTATTTTCTTCTAGAGGTGGAGCCGATGGCACTATAAAGTCACCACCTCCAAAGAATCTTTTAGCATCCACCGGGAACGCAGATGGTGCAGCAGCTTCTGCTTTCATGGCAGCAGCGGCAGCACGCTCAGCTTCTAGCTGGTGTATAATGGATGATACCAATTTACACAAGCCAATAGCATTATTCAACATGTCTCCTAGCTTTTCCCAGTGTCCTTTTTCATATACTTCTTGGGGGGAAGCAAAGAGACCTACTTCCTGTCCCCATCTTACAAGTCTTAGCAAAGGCTCTCTTTCATAATTGAATCCTTTTTCCGCAAGGATATGCTGGAGGGTGTCAATAGGATTTTCCTCTTTGCTTAGCATTTTTCCCATTATATCAGTTTGCTCAGATTACTTGCCTTTTCCAGCAGGAATCCAAGTGCTTTTCTGCCGAGGGTTCTTGATCCAACCGATTCAGCGAATCACGTCGGGATCACCAAATGTTGTTGTTGTGAAGGCAATAATCACTCAAAGACGTAGAGGGTCTAAGTAATGCACGTGCAGAGACGTACAGGGGCAACGTAGTACAACCACCAGAGCTGACTCAAAGCCACCCTTCCTTTGCTAGCTACCTCCTTATATGCTGCTTCTGCCCATGAGATCACCCAGGGCCCAATTGATTAACTTGCAGCACCTGTTTCTGAAGTAGCATGCCAGCTGCATTAACTTATCCCTACCATCTTTATTCAAGCTGGCTGGTCCAAGCTACGTCTGTGCCTACAGTTGCAATCTAAAAAACCAAAACCACCAGAACCACAAATTTGAAGGACAACGTTCTCTTTTAACTAGATCAAGAGTTAGTCCCAGATTTGTTACATAAAAGGACGTGATAGCTGACTACAGTATTCCTAATCTGCCTTACAGATGCTTAACTTAATTCATTTTGACATTTGAATAGAAAATCTAACACTTACAGATGTGGTAGTTTCACTGTCATCTGTGTTGGAGCTTTGTCATGTCTTTTCAAGAACAGAACCAGATACAGTAAGATCTAGAAAGACAATTTTAAAAGATGCAGAAACACGTTTGTGATTATCTGAATCTATGAAAGGCCAGTGTTTTTACAGTTGGTTGCAACTGACTTCTTTCTCTGCTTGTCTCATTTTCTAATGGCAAAAAGAACAACCAAAAGACAGTTGTATTTACATAAAGATATGCAAATGAACCGAGGGAACAAGGACAGAGGATATTTATAGTGATTCAAGTCTGTTTTAAACAAGACAACTCACAGAAAACATTCAAGTTACCTCTGTGTAGAGAAATCCCTCTAAACTCAAATCAAACAGTAAGGTATCACTGATCAATGCTACAAGTTATTTCAACAGTATCTAATGCTTTTCAGCATATCAACAAATGACCCTGCAACTCACCCTTTGTCTTATCAAGGACAAAATGCTTTAGAATATTCCTGCATTTGCTGATTTGATTGCTCTTTGTAAAGTCTGATACATAGGCAGTGTTTGTTAGGATACCTTTTGTTCCACTTGTTGGATTCCAACTGATACAGTAGTTCAATATATCCAGTTAAAGACAAATGATGCACTGCATGAATGATTGCTGCCAACACACACGGTTCCCACTTGTTTCAGGATCTGTTGATACCTTCTGCTGGAGCAGCACTGTCCTCAAATCAAGTGCAGGATTAACAACTTTCACTGGAAGAGAGTCAAGATTTAATGATGTTTGGGTCTCCTGATAATCTGCTGAACTCACTGCATTCTCTTCAGCTTGCTCAAAATGAGCAAAGCTGCTTAAGACGAGATCATCATTAACGCATACCTAAAAAACCCACGTCTTTGACTGACCAGAATCAACAAGCAAGTCACCATCACATACTGCTTCAGAATTTACTTGAAGCTGGAGACAACAGGAAGACATATGCAGTATGTACAAATGCTTTCTGAAGAGTACTCATTCCAGGGCAGGAAAGTTGGTCATATCTTCCTCTATGTTCTCCAAACAGGTGTTACTTACCAGTTTCATGCTTTTGCCTAAAATTCTGTGCTCAGTTTTCTATCAGCTTTCAACATTTTTAGAAAAACTATCTTAGTTTTATGTCCCTTTGATTCAGAGTGCATCCAAACCTGGCAGGAAAAAACAATATTCAACTTAAAAGTTCTTACTGGCTCAGAGAGAAGTGACACTTGCCATCTGTGATTCTGAACAGAGAAGGTATTCAAATTAAGATGTAATCCAAGTTATTGTCTACAGTGAAGACCACAGCTCTAATGTTAAAAGTCTTGGTTAAATACTCCACATGGCAGCAGTTTTCAAACACATTTATTTTTGTCTACTACGCAGCTGCTTAAGTCTGACAGTAGCTGCAGCAGAGATTTAGCAGGACTTACGCACTTTGGTAAGTGCAACGAGCTTTCTCCCTTTCTCCCAACTGTTTGGGAATTCAGCCTTATGCACATATGAACTTGTATTTATTTTCATAACACCATGCAACTGCCTTCTTGAAATATCTTTAAGTGTATCACAAAGAAGGACAAGAGTACAGTAAATTCACATAGTTGTTCATCTGAAGTACTTGGGGGACTTCATTTGCTTGTCAATACCTTCCAAAGCGGTTCACAAGTTTCCACCTCACAGAATTCATTCCAAAGTTCACAAACAACAGATTTAGAAAATAAATCTTCTAGTAAGTTAATGATTGCACTTCTACTGTATATGGAAAATTACAAAATTCACTTGCAAATAACACTTTTCGGTCTTAAATTTGTCACAAAGTTATAACTTCTATAGCAGAGTGCACAAAGAGGTTTGTAGAGATAAAAATATCTTACCTTTTCACCTTTTATTGTCACATAAAGGAAAACATCAGATGTGGTATCTTCTACAGCACATACTTTGGCTGTCGTCTGGGTAGTAGCAAAACTGAGTGATGGTGTTTCAATGACGCAGCTGCCTGTTCTTTCCTGCTCTTCTCCAGCCCAGTGTTTCCTCACTAACCCAGCATCTGGAAGAGCAAACAATGGGTGTTTTAAAAGTCTCCCTCTCACTGCAGTGGTGACAAGTTTCTGTTGATCTCCTGGGGACTTTACTTTGGGTTTGCTTTGACATTTTGACCACCTGGACTTGAGAATTCTCCCTCCCTTTTCCACCCCCCTTTTCACATTTGTTGCCTGGGATTCTCCCTTTACAGTTCTTGCTGGACATTTATCCAGACTCTGTGCTCTGCACTTGAAACAACCAGCAGATGATTTCTGATGGAACCTGAGGCTCTCTGCACTGGCCTGATGCAAAGGCAATTTGCATCAAAACTCCTCCAAAATCCTTTTTTCTCTCTCAGAATTGCACCAAAACCTCATTTTATCCCTCACAACTCCCCCAAACCCCACTTTTTCCCCTCAAAACGCTTCCAAAACTCCACTTTTTCCCTCAAGATGGCACTTTTTTACCCAGCAGTTCCCAAAAATCCCACTTTTTCCCTCAGAATAGCAGCCCAGACCCACTTTTCCTCGGAAAATACCTCCAAAACCTCACTTTTTCACTCAGAACTCCACCAAAACACCACTTTTCCCCTCAAAACTGCACTAAAACCCCAGTTCTTCCTCACAAAGTTCCCCAAAACTGCACTTCTCCCCTCAAAACTCTACCAAACCCCACTTTTTCCCCTCAAAACTCCACCAAAACCCCATTTTCCCCCTCACAACACCACCCAAACTCCACTTTTACCCTCAGAATTTCCACAAAACCCCACTTTTCCCCTCAAAACCCCACCAAAACATTTGATTTTTTCAAAAATCCACCCAAACCCCACTTTTTCCCTTTAAAAATTTACCAAAACCTCACTTTTTCCCTAAAACTCCACCCAAATCCCACCTTTTCCCACAGAAATACCCAAAACTCTCATCTTTTCCCTCAAAACTCCACCCAAATCCCACCTTTTCCCTCAGAAATGCCCCAAAACCTCATCTTTTCCCTCAAAGCTCCACCCAAATGCCACTTTTGTTTGGGTATTTCCCACAGAAATACCCAAAACTCTCATCTTTTCCCTCAAAACTCCACCCAAATCCCACCTTTTCCCTCAGAAAGGCCACCCAAACCTCACTTTTCCTCTCAGATTTGCCCCCACACCTCACGTCATCCCTCACAACTCCCACAAACCCGCACTTTTCCCCTCTAAATCCCCACAGAAAACAACTTGTTCTGAAAGAATAAAATGAAATAAAATGGAGCCGGTGAGGCTAGGTCACAGCAAGGCCGACTAGGCCACGAGAAAGGATGATGAAACCAACCCTGGCCATTGCATCACAAACCGCAGGGTCTGAGAAACATTTCTCAGAAAATTGGATCCATTGTCCCCACCGTGCCAGCAGGGCACCTGGGTTAAGGGGAAGTTGTGTGCGTGTGTTGGAATTTTCCGTCCCTCATCCCCAGCATATATAAACCCCTACCTGCAAAGCCTCGGGGCCGCCTCCTCTGTCTCCTGCGTGAGATACGAGACGGCCCGGAGCTCCGCAATAAAGCTCACCTCTTGCTTTTGCAACAAGCCGGTCTCTCGTCTTCCTTGGGGTGTTCGCCGTCCGGGCTTGGAGCGAAAGCCTGCAGCTTTCAACATCACGACCAACAGTTTTTACACTCGTTGAGGCAAGGGACTGAGGATGGAAAGGACGAGCCCAGCGGTCCGTGAGGGCCGGGGCCGGCGGTGTCGGTGCGATGTGTGTGGGGGGCTCCGGAGACACCGACCGGGCGCGGGAAGCGGCTGCGCGGCGGCGGCTGCGGATGGAAGGGGCGGGGGGGGTCTGGCTCACTCCGTGCCGTCCCCGGCGCCGGCGAAGCAGTCGGTATTACTCTCTCCCGTGTTTTCTTTGTCTCCCCTCACATGCCCGATGGTGTCGAGTGTAACACGGGGTCGCGCTCCCCCACTCTCCTCTGATCATCCTGCGCTGCATCCCCGCCCGACTCCGCCCGCTCGGCATTCCCCTGCGAGTCGTGCCAGGGGTAACTCGGCGGGTTGGGCTCGAATGGGAAGCAGCTCTCCCGCGGGGGCTCTGCTCTGAAGCCCCTTCGCCTCTCTGACTTTGTAAAACTCTTGTGTAGAGAAGAACCTTTTTCTTTTTTCTCGGTATCATCCGCCTCAGCGCCGCTCCCGACACCACTCTCGGTGCTGCTCCCGGCGCTTCTCCCAGCACCTCTCCTGGCGCTTCTCCCGGCGCTGCTCTCGGTGCCTCTCCCGGCGCCTCTCCCGGCACCTCTCCCGGCGCTACTCTCAGCACCTCTCCCGGCACTACTGTCACTGCCTCTGCCAGTTCACTCTCTGCCCCAGGGACAGGCTCACTAAGTGGGGGGGGGGGGGGGGAGGGGGAGGCGGGGGCTCTTTAGGCCGGCACTCTTGTTCCTCGGGAGGGGCTGATGGCTCATATGGTTCTCGTACCCCGTCCGTGCCTCCAGGGTCATTTTCTACAGGCCGGGGGGGGAGCATTACTTTTGAGACGGTAGGAGCCAGCGGGGTGGATTGGAACCAGTCACGCTCATCGTTTTTGTTCTTACTCTGTGCTGCTAATGCGTGCTCAGCAGCCTTCTTTTCTGCCTGATGTTGCAACAACTCATTGTGCACTATCCGCCAAAACTTCCCTAACTTTTCAGCTATCTCATCGTCCTCCAGGGTAGCTTCCCACAGCAAATCCCCAAATCTACGCCATTCGCTCAATTCATGCACTGTCTGTGGATTCTGAAACACTCCCTTAGCATACCCATAAGCTAACAACCCTGGTAGGTCTTTTTGCAGATCTATACCCTTTCTCTGCCGCTTCTGCAAGAATGCAGTAAATAAATCATATGCCGCTTGCCTTTCCACACCTATTTGTCAGCGCGCTGTTGCAGCCCTTCAAGGTCCAGCGGCACGTATCGGCCGGGCTCGGCTATACGGTCACCCAGGGCACGGCGTGTTCCCAATTTTCACGCTTATTGCCGTCCTTGCTGCATAGGACCCGAACCCCTTCATAGCTCCGCCGTGGCGCCCAGTCGGTATATCACGTCCTTCGCGTATCACGTCGGGGTCACCATTTGCTGAAGACCACGGGAGACAAGCCCACCCTGCAGTGCAACAAGTCTCAACTTTATTTGCAAAGATACAACTCTTTTATAGATACAATAATCAGGCTCATACATATTGCAAAAGCTAAGCCCATCATTGGTTCCCAGTTAGGTGCAAACCTCACCCTTGTTTCAACATACTCCAGATACGTGTGGCTGCTTAACCCAAACTAAGCTCCTGCTTTCTCATCCTGTTCTCATACAGCTCTCTTGCTCTCACGGCCTTGAGCAGGAGTCCAATATCTTATCGCTTAATGCTTACTGCCTAACCAGCTGTATTCTATCATGTCCTCTTTTCTCTTGCCAAGTCTCCACAAAACTCCCCACATAGGTGGGATCTGCCTTCCTGCTTTCTTGTAACTCCCATACGCAGTGGTATAACTTAACTGACAACATGTATTTTTTCAATGGGAGCTGAGCAGTCCAAAGGAGTGGGACTGAAGATAGCTCCCACAGGAAAGCAGCTGCAAATGGGACACAGTGCTGACTGATAGTCTACAAGGGGACCTACGTACAACTGTAGCTGGGGTCTTCCTTCCTGCTTTCTAGTAGCTCTCATACGCAGTGGTATAACTTCTACCGACAGTTTGTATTTTTTCAATGGGAGTTGAGGTTAATTATGGACGGATAAAGTTGTGATGGACCGGCTTGCACCTCCTCGTCCACATCCATAGCAAGCTTGAGCAAGGGGAAAACCGAAACAGCAGATTGTAACAGAAACAAGGTCAAAGCAAGAAGATAGGACAGGACATTAAGCCAAGCGTTGTTAGAGGACTGAATATAGCATTCAATTTAGCATTGTATGATTGACTGTACTTGACTAATAAATGGTAACATATGTAACTAACAATAATATAAAGGTAACTAAACGTAAGGTAAGCATAACCATAGTGTAAGAGAAAACTAACTGAAGGCCGAACAGATGGGGTGATATTTTAGACACAATAAGGCTGATGTTTTAAGCACAATAAGGATGGTGTTTAAACACAGTGAGGTTGGTGTTTAAGTTGTTACCAAAATGAAACTTTGAGGCCTTATGCATAGTGCGTGATGCTTAGTATTAACTATTTGCCATGAATTGTGGCACGTACAAAGCATTTGGAAAAGGTATAGAAGTGATGATGATGTGACAATAAATTGGAGCTGATGCACATCAGATTGGTGTCTGGACACTCCCGTTTCACGCAACAAAGAAGAACCCCTGCACAAAGAAAAAGAAACCCTGCAGAACAGGCTGCCCAGAGGGCTTGTGGAGTCTCCTTCCTTGGAGGATTTCAGCACAAGCCTGGACACTTTCTTGTGCGACCTGATCTAGGTGAACTGAATTCTGGGGGAGGGGGTTGCTCTAGATGATCTCTAATGGTCCCTTCCAACCCCTACCACTCTAGGATTCTATGATGTCACACAGTCTAGATGCAGTACCCAGATGTGCTGTGATGTCACGGAGCACTGTTGCAGCATCCAGAGGTGATGTGATGTTATAGAGAACTGTTGCCATGCCCTCGTCTGCTGTGATGTCACAGAGTCTCATTTCAGTGCCCAAATACTATGTGAAATCTCAGAGCACTGTGTGTCCAGTGTCCAGACGTCCTGTGATGTCACAGAGCACTATTGCAGTGCCCAGATGTGCTGTCATATCACACAGCCCTGTTGCAAAGCCCAGACGTGCTGTCGCGTTACATAGTCCTATTGCAGTGCACACGTCTTATGATGTCATAGAGTACTGTTGCCTTTCCCAGATGTGCTGTGATGTCACAGAGCACTGTTGCACTGCCTAGTACTAGGACGTCGCAGAACCCCACGGCAGTGTCTGGATGTGATGTGATGTCAAACACTCTTGTTGCAGTGCCCAGATTTTCTGTGATGTCCTACAGCCCCATTCCAGTGCCTAGATATGCTATGATGTCACGGAGCAGTGTAGCACTGCCCAGATGTGCTGTGATGCGACGCACACCGCACATCCTCTGCAATGCCCACATGTACTGCTGTGCCACACGGTCCTGTTGTAGTGCCTAGATGTTCTCTGATTTCACACACCCCCTTGTCATGCCCAGATGTGCTGTGATGTCACACGGCCCTGTTGCAGGGCCCAGATGTGCTATGATGTCACAGAGCACTGTTGCAGTGCCCAGATGTGCTGTGATGTCACAGAGTACCACTGCAGTTCCCACTTGTGCTGTGATCTCGCAGGCACTGTAGCAATGTCCTCTTGTGATAGGATGTTTCAGAGCACTATTGCAGTGCCCACGTCTGCTGTGATGACAGAGTCTCATTTCAGTGCCCAGATACTATGTGAAGTCTCAGAGCAGTGTGTGTCCAGTGCCCAGACGTCATGTGATGTCACAGAGCACTATTGGAGTGCCCAGATGTGCTGTAAGGTCACACAGTCCTGCTGCAAAGCCCAGATGTGCTGTTGTGTTACACAGTCCTGTTGCACTGTGCACATGTTCTGTGATGTCACAGAGCACTGCTGCCTTTCCCAGATGTGCTGTGATGTCACAGAGCACCGTGCCAGTGCCTAGTGATGCTGTTATATATCACAGCAGTGATTGAGTGCTCAGATGTCTTGGAATGTCACAGAGCACTGTAGCAGTGTGCAGTTAAGATGTTATAGAGCACTGTTGCAGTGCCCAGATGTGCTGTGATGTCAGAGAGTCCTGTTTCAGTGCCCAGATATTATGTGAAGCCTTAGAGCAGTGCTACAGTGCCCAGACGTCCTGTGATGTCACACAGCACTGTTGCTGTGCCCAAAGGTGATGTGACGTCACAGAATACTGCCGCAGTGTCCGGATGTGATGTGATGTCACAGAGCCCCATTCCAGTGCCTAGATAAGCAATGATGTCACAGAGCAGTGTAGTGGTACCCAGATGTGCTGTGATGCAATACACACAGCACAACCTCTGCAATGCCCACATCTCCTGCAGTGTCACACAGCCATGTTGCAGTACCTAGTTGTGCTGTGATGTCACAGAGCACTGTTGCAGTGACAACGTCTGCTGTGATGCCACAGAAACCCGTTTCAGTGCCCAGATATGATGTGAAGTCTTAGAGCACTGCTACAGTGCCCAAAAGTGCTGTCATGTCACACAGCGCCGCTGCAAAGCCCAGATGGGCTGTTGTATTACACACTCCTGTTGCAGTGCACACCTGTGCTGTGATGTCACAGAGCACTCTTGCAGTGTTCAGATGTGCTGTGATGTCAAACGTCCGCGGAAGAGGAAGACGGAGCACTGGAACAGGCTGCCCACAGGGCTTGTGGAGTGTCCTTCCTTGGAGGATTTCAGCATAAGCCTGGACACGTTCCTGTGCGACCTGATCTAGGTGAACTTGATTCTGGAGGAGGGGGTTGGTCTAGATGATCTCTAATGGTCCGTTCCAACCCCTACCATTCTAGGATTCTATGATGTCACACAGCCTGGATGCAGTACCCACATGTGCTGTGATGTCACAGAGCACTGTTAGAGTGTCCAGAGGTGATGTGATGTTATAGAGCACTTTTGCCATGCCCACGTCTGCTGTGATGTCACACAGTCTCTCTGCAATTGCCACATGTGTGGCAATGTCACTGAACCCCATTTCAGTGCCCACGTGTGCTGTGATGTCCCCATGTAGTCTATCAGCCAGCACTGTGTCACATTTGCAGCTGCTTTCCTGAGGGAACTATCTCCATTCCCACTCACTGGGACTCCTCAGCTCCCATTGAAATAACACATGTTGTCGGTTAAGCTCTACCACTGAGTATGGGAGCTACAAGAAAGCAGGAAGGCAGACTCCACCTATAGTGGTAAGTAGGTCCCATTGTAGTCTATCATCTTGCACTGTGTCACATTTGCAGCTGCTTTCCTGTGGGACTTATCTCCAATCCCCTGCACTTGGGCTGCTCAGTTCCCATTGAAAACACACAGGCTGCCAGTAGAAGTTATGCCACTGCGTGTGGACACTACAAGAAAGCAAGTACACAGACCCCAACTACAGTGGTAAGTAGGTGTGGTAGTTTGAGCCTGGCTGGATGCCAGGTGCCCACCACACCACTCTGTCCCCCACCTCCTCAGCAAGCCAGGGAAGGGGAGAAAATAAGATGGGAGTCTCATGGGTTGAGATAAAAGCAGTTTAATAAAGAAGCAGCAAAGTCGTGCGCGGGAAGCAAAGCAGAAGCAGATAAAGCTGTTCCTCTCCACTTCCCATCAGCAGCGATGTCCGGCCACCTCCCGAGAAGCAGGGCTGCGGTACGCGTAGCGGTTGCTTTGGGAAGGCCAGAAATGCATCTCGCCTCCCCTTTCTGCTCCTCTCCCCCAGTTTATATTCCTGAGCTGACGTCATATGGTATGGAATATCTCCTTGGTCAGCCTGGGTCAGCTGTCCTGGCCATAGTCCCTCCCAAGATCATGCCCACTCACAGCTATTGGTGAAGGTGGGGGAAGGAATGCTGGAGGGACAGCCCTGATGCTGTGCGAGCGGTAGTCATAATATTGATATCAACAGTAAGCACAGCACTGCAGGAGCTGCTGTGGAAAGTCACTACCGTCCCAGACCCACTACAGACAGTCACAGGAATGCAGACATATTACAAACACTATTGTTTCTGTGTTCAAACGAAACACACAGTCAGTAATATCAATCATGAAAACATCTCCTTACTTGTAGCATTCTTTTTTCATAAAGTGTATGCTCAAAAAACCTTGTAAACTCTTACAAGGGCTCCAAGTTTGCTGCATGTCCAATATGTTCATGTGGCTGCACAGCTTCTGAAGTTGTGTTCTATGTTCTGCATTGTCAGTTCCCAGACCTGTAGGCAAAACCTCAGATTGAACGTCGTATTCGTTAACTGACATCTTCAAGTCTGGAAGCCTGGTAACCCGGACCTTGGATGACAAAACACACCAAGTTGAAACCATAACTCATCAGTAGTCTAACTCTAAGCTGCTCTAAGTGAAGCTTTAAACATGTACCCGTTTATTGATACCTGTAAGTAATTGGTTTTCTCCCAATGTCCCAACAGGCACGTTCCCATGTTTAATTCTTCTCCAGATATTGCCATCTTTTTCATCATAATAGTGTTGTACGGAACTCGTAGTTAACTCCATGGAACACAACCAAGAGAGCAACCAAGTAAACAATCCGAGCCCTGATTACACAAGTTATCTGAAATACACACCACACAGAATAACTTCCCAGACCAAAATAGAAGAAGAAAACTGCTGGGGGGACACAGTTAGAAAAACTCTAAACAAGAACAAAAGCAGAGCAATCAGAAAAAGGCTGAGATGTGCCATATGGAAAAGGAAGCTGCTAAAGAGAATTACTTCCAGTAATTCCCCGTTTCCACTTTATTTTTCATCTGAAATGGACTGAATGGTCAGATGGAAAACAGCATCACACATCCCAAAACACTAACTAACTGTACTCTTGGACAGGACCAAGCAGCCACAAGAGGCACGTCACGATCCTGAGATGGAGGGGTGGCCTTTCTGATGAACTTGTCCAGACAATTAAAAAATAACCAACTCTTTAAGCAAAACTCACCTCTAAGTGAATCTCCTACCAACAAGGTTTTGGGAGAATAGGAGAATGCTGAGAGGAAACACTCATTGCATGGAGGGCTGTTACCTTCTAGTCAGTCTTACCCAGAAGAATATTTGCCAGTGCCTTTATTACAGGCCAGGGAACTGACAGAACAATACAAACATGGCACTGACTAATATTTTCTTTTCAGGAAAACCTGAAGAGTTGACTCTGAGAAAACCAATAATTAAAGCAATTTCATCCCATGCCTGAGATTATTGCCATGAGAAGTTATCTCTGTTTACCACAGAATGGCTGTGGCTGGAATGGCCCTCTGGAGATAATTTCATCCAAACTCCCTGCTCAAGCAGGGACACCTAGAATCATGTGCCCAGGACCACATCCTGGTTGCTTCTGATTATTTCCAAGGACAGAGACTCTACAGTCTCTGAGAAACCTGTTCCAGGGGTCAGACGCCACCACAGTAAATTATCCAACAGTATTACCTGAATACCGTGTGGAATCAAATTGAACTTGGAACGGACAGAAGCAAAGAAAAGAACAGGTGCTCTTGGTAAAGGACTTTAGATACAAATATTTTGTAATGCTGCAATTCTATACCTCCCATTGGGTCAATCCCAGTTGTGTTTCCCAAGGGCAGTACTACTTTCGCTTTGTGTAGTTCTCCTTTAACTGTTTGATGAATAGAATTAGTTACCTAAGGAAAAACAAAGTCACTGCACTTGAGATGAATTCCAACATAACTTTACAATAACTGTAATGAAACAAATCTTCCAAGCTTAAACATGACACGAGTATTAAACAAATAAAACCAGATTTTGTTACTCATTAAGGAAGGAGCTTCCTGAATGGGACAGTACTCAAACACAGTTTCATTTACAGAGGCTACCCTTCCCCTGTTGAATCCCCACAGATGCAAAAGCAGCAATAATGTTTTCTGGAAGAAGATACTGAATTCAGAAGAATTGAAGAAAAAAAATCGCATAAATCTCACTTGATTTTGCAGGAAAACAAACCAAGAAAGCTGACTTCTCAGAATCTGGCCAATAGTAGATATTTCTTGTCAATACTAATGAGGAGTTAAATTTGAAAACTAAGTTTGCAGTTCATTACTGCTTTCTTACAGAAAATAACACACAAAGAGAAATAAAAGAACATACCATTGAAAATCTGATAAATATTACCTTTGGGTTCCACTCCAGTTCATTACCAATGGATGTCACTCTACAAATTCCCCAGCCTGAGGTGGCAGACACTGAAACTTGGCAGGTGAGTGAAGCAGCTGGTAACTTTGGACTTGACATGTTCTGCCTTCATCTATATAGTTAATTTTGACACTACAGAACATATTTTCCTTCTCTTTTGGGGAAATATCTAGCACCTGAGCCCTTCAGAGTTGGAGGGGAAACAAAGAATTATTACAGTTGTAAAGTTTCTTCACCTCCTTGTGTCTAAAAAAGATTAAACTTTCACAGCACAATGTTCAGTGGTGTGTAAGTGGAGCCATTCTGGCTTCCCTTCAGCACAGGCAGCATGGGAGAGCTTTTTAAAAACAATTTGTACAGCAGAGATTTTTTTGCTAGTTTTGATGGTGGGTTAACTTTAACTTAGCAGTAAAAGTTCTAAACTACTTTGTATTAAAAAGTGCACATGAATAATTTAAACCAAAACAAATCCACATTTTTACCTGTGAACAACTGTTTTCTGACATAAACCATGAAATGCCAGCTTCTCCACATTTTTAACAGCAATCTTATTACCAGGTTCCTTAAAATACCCATTAATTCCTTCAGCAAGAATTGTATATTGGTTCTTCTGCTGATCTACTATTTGACCAAAGTAGTTTGTTGCATTTACAACGTGGAGAGGCAGAATCTGAAAGCATAAAATACGTTATAAAAACAACTGAAAGTTAATGAGACGTTTTCATGTTGAAGGTGACCTACCTCTTTCCAGCCTAAAGAGATGACAAATACTGCTGTACACATGCATTTCAGAAGATGATGACCTCTTATTACTCCAAAGATTAGGAATAATCCTGAATGAATGAATCCTTATGAATAGTAACTGTCCATAGCCCAGTCCAGACTGGAGACAAGTTTATAGAGCAAGATTTATAGGTCTTGGTGGTATTCCATTTAAATGAACACTAGTGAACTACAGTATTACCTGTCAAGCTACTAACCACTAAGGCATTTCACATCATCCAAGCTTAATTTTAAGTGTTCTCCAACCTTACAATGAGATTTAGAAGAACTGACTGGGGAAGCGTGACGCCTTCCCTCTTTTTGCACGGAAAATGCTTGACATAAGCTATCAAGAACATCAATTCACAAAATGCTGGGTGCATTTCATCCAAAGCCTCATGCTAGGCACAAGTACTGAGATACAGCTGAGTGTATGAGGCCAGACAGAAAAGAAGACCAGAAAGGTAATTTCCACTTACTAAAACCCTAAAACTCTCACAGTGCAACTAGAGATTCTTAAAGGAAAGCAACATGATACCGAGTTCTAAACAAAAGAGACAGTGAACACTTATCCAATTGACAACTGATTTGTAAGACATATATCCAGGCTCTGCAGTCAGCAGAAGCAGAACTAGATTAGGAAAGAGGCCACAACTGCTGTCTTGAGTGCACAAAAGGGAAGTACAAGTTTATAACAGGAGTATTACGAAATCTGTCCAGGTTTCAAGCACTCAAACTGTATCTATAGGTTATCAACAAGTTTCAACTACCAGCTGCCAACAAAAGCTTATTTATTAGGCAGAAATGGAGTGACACCAAGGAATCCACCCAGTTTTTATTGTCTATTCTCACAACCTATGATTTTTGGGAATGGGGAACGCCCATTGATTGCATGACTTGAGCGCACCTGAAATCTAGCAAAAGACACGACAGGAAGAAAGTGTAAGCAGCTCATCCAAAAAGGAAAGCACCCAGCAGTTCTCAGATCCAAGTACTAACCTTGAAAGGAAGCACCAGTGTCTACATATCTGCCCTGAGCAATCATTATCCAAGGTGGAGAAGAGACAGACTCTACAGTACTGCTGTACAGGAAGACTATCTAGTAAAGTCGGGACTGAAAAGCCAAGTGAAGGCAGTTTTGACATACAAACTGTTACTGAGATGTGAAGAGCCACTATAGCAAAGTCAAACCAGTAACCAGGAAGGTTTCATGACTATTTAACTACTAAAAATGGCAGTGTGAATGTAACAGGATTCTATCAAAACTGTTTTCAAAACCACAATGACACCTTAGTAGGAAGCAACTGCTCCATCTAGAAGAGAGAATTTATATCCCATGTCTATGGACAGTGCAAATAGAGAAAATATTTGGTTCAATTGACAAGGCCAGAATATACTCATTTTTCAGGAAGTCTGCATCAACATGACAGAGAAGGAAAAATCCTCCCTTCAACTCTTGTTAAACCGGCATGATCTTCCACTGCAACGTTTCTTCACTCCAGAGGATTGTGTTTGCTCTACTACAAAAATAATGACATTTACAGGACCTTTAATCTTTGCCTATTTTGGTTTATGTTCTAAATAGATAGAGGAAAGGAATAAACACAACAAATGCCCTCTTCCCATAGAACATGAGCCTCCAATGCAGGAGAAAATCTAAGGTAAACTCTGAACCACCTACAAAACAATTTTAGGTCAAGCTAAAGATTAAGGGAAAATCTGACACACACCTAAGCAACGGAGAAACTAAAGAAGCTAAAAATCTCCCAAATACCCAAGAGATGTGGGATATGTACTACATGAACATGAAGGTAATATGCTAAGGAGGTATTTAAGATGTGTTCCTGGTACACCAAAACAAGGGAAAAAGCAATAACT
Organism: Colius striatus; assembly: GCF_028858725.1. Taxonomy (NCBI): domain Eukaryota; kingdom Metazoa; phylum Chordata; class Aves; order Coliiformes; family Coliidae; genus Colius; species Colius striatus. Next base: position 1,151,540 of record NC_084786.1, read on the forward strand.
GTAACTTACCATCAGATATCCAGGTGTTTGTGTCATTGTATCTGGGATATGCTGGGGCACGTCTATTTGTAAATTAACTTGATGACGATCCAGACACACTGTTCTGTTTCTACATATTTAAAAACTGGTTTTAGAACAAAGCCCTTTTACTTGTAAACTATTTTTGATGTGGCTTACAACATCTTTTCACACTAACATTTCATCAGCCCTCAGTATTCAATTTCTGTTTCAAGTAGCACCAATGACTGGAGATTAGACAGAAGTGGTCAAAAAGCTCTTGTTGGAAAAGTTTATACAATAAAACCAAAATCCACCAGGAAACTAGTTTCAGAATAAAACAAATACTAACACTGAATTTTGTGTTACTTGCAACAAGGGTCATCCACACTAGAAGGAATATATGAGGGCTTCATCCAAGGCCCTGTTAGAATCCAGTTAGACACAGCTCAGAGAAGTCATCTACTTACCTAATCTGGAGGGACAGAAGACAACAGAGGAGAGAGCAAAGCATAAGCCTTGGGCAATTATGGGCTAGAATACTAATCAAAAAAGAGCCTGAAGTTCCCTCAAGAACACTTGGGCAGGAATGATAACGAATTATGATATCCTGTCAGGCTACATGAGATTGGTCTGCAGAAAATGTTGGTATTTTGATTTTTGTAGCAGTACCTAAGAAGAGTGAAACTGATGCAAAAGTAACCACAAGAAAAAGAGTCATGAGCAAAAAATGGTTTCATGAAAGTATCCAACAGGAAAATTGAGCAAGAAAACAGAAGCAGCCATGATTGAGGTATATACCACCTTCCTACACCAGTATGGGTGGTAAGAAAGCTTGGCAATTCCTTACCTGCAAGCCCCAAATGTTTTAAGATGGGTACACAGTGGCCTTGACAATTTCTGGTATTCTTCATCTTTTAGCACCTTGGCAGTCAAACCAGGCAGTTCTGGGGGAACTTCAGCTTCTGCCTGCTGCAAATAGCGGAGGATCCCAAGTGCATCACACTCGTTGTTTTCTCTTAACAGAACGACTGACTTTGCCTTTGTGATCTCTTGGTCTACAGAAGAATCCTAAAACAAATACACATGTATTTTTAACAGCTTCTGTGTATCCACTACTTTGTGATCAAATGCACTATTAACCTGGTAACGGTTTGTCAAACCTTTATCGCATTACAGAAGTTGTCAGGCATGCTGTGTACACGATGAGCAAAGATTCTTGGAGAAGGAAAACTGAAATGTGTCACACAAGTGGCATCTGTAGCTTCCAAAGACTGCATGCATTCATCTGTTAAAGCTAAGCACACGGTTTATACACACTTGTAAGTGTACTACTCCAAGCATGTGAAGTGTGACATCACTTTAACAGTGGCTGTTTCCATCTCTCCATCCACTGATTTAAGAATTAAGAAAAAAGGTCCTTCCCAAACCACTTTGTCATGGTTTGACATGACAGCCTTTTCTGGTGAGGGGGAAGGGGCTGTAAAGATGTTTCCTGGAAGAAGCTGCTCGCAGCTCTCCCCAGCTCTGAGCCAGACCCACTGCTGGGGCTGAGCCAATGAGCCTCCATCATCACTTTTTAAGAGAAGCCTGAAGAGGAGGTTTCTTCCTCCATTCTTCTTTCTTCTGCTCTTTCTTCTTCTGGCTGGTGGTGGTGCAAGGAGTAGGAACAGTGAGAGAAACAACCACGCCGACTCCAAGGTCAGCGATGAAAGAGAGGAGGAGGTGTGCTGGAGCAGAGACCCCCCTGCATTCTATGGAGAGAACTGGGGAAGCTGAGGTTTGTTTGCATTTCTTTAAAGACCCTACAGCAGCGGTAGAGACTCATTTTGCTAAAGCTGGCCCCAGTCCAGGGGCAGCGATTCACTTCATTAATGGCCCCGAGCCAGGGGCAGTGATTTCCTTCTTTATCACTATGGCCAGAGCAGGCCGTGTCCCGAAGGAGGGACCCAATATCCACAGCTGTAACTGTGGGGAGGAACCATATTGGGATTTATCAAAATGAGACAGAACATAGTTAAAAATGTCATCATGAATGCATTCTGTGTCAGACATTCCTGTCAGCCTTTCTTCTAGCTGGCAGAAGGGCAGGGTTTGGGCTATTTTTAGCAGAAGTAGTTAAATTACAAATTCACAAATCTCCTTCATTCTTAGAAGTCAAGATATTTTAGTTTGTTATATCTTAATAATTAAAAACCCCACTTACCTGTGTAAAATGATGCTCACCTGATGAACCATTTCTGCCTCATCTCCTGAATTAGTGAATGTCAGCACCTTCTGAAGATTACTGTGGGTAAAAGCCAGTATTTTGAGTAACACAGCGGTTCTTTCACTGTCCATACAAGGCTGTACAACCTAAAGGTGGATACAAACCAGAGGGCTGGTAATTCATGTAATCTAGACATGCTTTACTGTGTGTTTCTTCTTTTAAGAAGCACGAAGCATTGTTATATGCCAAAGAACATCGGTACATCGTAAATCTCCTGTTAAACTTATAATGCACAATATACAATTCTCACAAAGGGTGTGAATTTCTGACAGCTTCCAGAAGCAAAATTAAAACCCATCACAATCAAAATCTCACATCGGTATTTTCTTATACGTGTGATTTTTGATGATTTGTCAGTGTTGAAGTTTCTCATTTAAGTACCACTGAAGAAGTTTCACACTCCATAAGCACAGTGCACTACCTCAGATAGTCTTAAACAAAAGCCCCAAAACATGGACATTTACAGAACTATGAAGAGAGCCTCTGCACCTCCTCATCAGTGTGGGATGATGGCCTGACTGTCAGATCTGCCTCAAGAATTCAGTCATCCACTGTCCCGACCAGGGGAAAGGGAAGTCCCAGACGCAGGAGTACACCGCGAAATGAACTCTGGCTCTTTTTGCGTGGCCAAGGAGAGGATATGAGGAAGTGGGATGGTGAACCCACTTTTAAGCTGGAAGCGCGTGTACGTGAACTAAGGGGGAAGACAGCTGTTAAAAAAGGACCGCCCAGGAGAGCTGTCAGCAGAGTGGCTGCCAAAACAAAGGAGGACCATCAACAATCTCCCAGACATAGAAGAACTGCAACTACTTCCTTCGATGCCAATGAGGAGACTTCAGGTCTGCAATTGCAAGGATCAGATAGCGAATACTCTGATGAAGAACAGAAATAGAGGGTCCCTGCCTCCAGCCAGGAGGAGGAAAGGGATGACCGAATCTACTGGACTGTGTGGGTTCGATGGCCTGGCACATCAAACCCACAAAGGTATAAAGCCTTAGTAGACACAGGGGCACAGTGTACATTGATGCCATCAAGGTATAGAGGCACAGATTCTGTCTGGATCTCTGGAGTGACAGGGGGATGTGAAGAATTATCTGTATTAGAGGCTGAAGTGAGCTTAACAGGGGACAAATGGAAAAAAACACCCCATTGTGACTGGTCCAGAGGCCCCTTGTATTCTTGGCATAGATTACCTCAGGAGAGGGTACTTCAAAGACCCCAAGGGGTATCGATGGGCTTTTGGTATAGCCACTGTAGATGCAGAGAAAATCAAACAACTCTCTAATTTACCTGGCCTCTCAGAAGACCCTTTTGTTGTGGGATTGCTGCAAGTTCAAGAGCAACAGGTACCAATTGCTACCAGGAAAGTGCACCGGAGGCAATATCGCACGAACCGAGATTCCCTGGCTCCCATCCGTGAGTTGATTCATCAACTGGAGGCTTCTGTCGGGGTAGGGCGGAGGCCGGGGCCGGGAGGGAGGGCGAGCGAGTTGGCTGGTCGGCCGGCCGGTTTCTCTAGGGCTTGCTGGCTGGCCAGCAGTACCGGAGCTAGCTCCCGCCGAAGCCGCTGATAGTGCGCCTGATGCGGATCGCGGCAGACACCCCGACGTCGCCCGCCGAGGCGCGGCGGGTCAAGGCGGCGGCCACCCACTCCGCGAAGCAGGAGGAAGCCACGGCCGGGGATGGAACAGCGGCGACCACCTCGGAGCGGCTGCCAGACGAGGAGCCGGCAGTGCCGGAGGAAGCGGGCGGACGGGTGGGCTGGCACGGGGGCGCCGAAGGGGCGGCTTGCTGCACGTCGGCGCAACCCGTCGCGGGCGCCCGCAGCCGCAGCCCGCTCGCCCGCAGCCGCAGCCCGCTCGCCACCGCCACCGCACTTTATGACACTCCTAGTGCTGCCACTGGACAGCTGCGGCTCCGACGTCGACCTCGCTCTGCAACCTCAGCCGACGACCGCCTAAGCGATGCCCTCGGATACACACACCGCTGCGGCCGCCGCGGTCGCGCCTCCGTCAGATCGTCGTTTCGGCTCTCAGCGCCGCCGGTGGCCGCTCTGCGCCGATGCGGAGATCTGGCTGCTGCTCACGCTGGGGCTGGAGAAGATCCTCCTGAGCAGAGCCCTGATGTCTCAGACGTTTTGGGCGCGATCGCAGAGCAGTCCCCTGCCGGTGAAGAACGCCTGCCATCTCTGGACCGGACCCTAGCAGTGGTGTCCAGCAGTGAAGCTGACAAAGATGGAAGCTCTTAAGACCATGTTGAGAGCACTGGGCAATGGGGCATGGAAGCAGTGGGATAAAAATTTAGCAGAAGCCACTTGGCTGGTCAATAGCAGAGGTTCAACTAACCGTCCTGGTCCCGCCCAAACAAAACCACTACATACTGTGGGAGGAGACAAGGTCCCCGTAGTGCACCCAGGGAAATGGCTGGGGAAGGCAGTATGGGTTGCACCTCCCATGGGAAAAGGCAAACCCATTCGTGGGATTGTCTTTGCTCAAGGGCCTGGCTGTACTTGGTGGGTGATGAGAAAGGATGGGGAAACTCAATGTGTACCTCAAGGAGACTTAACCTTGGGGGAAAAATAACCTGTTATGTGAGTTATCTGTTGTAGATGAACTTTGCAAGAAAAACCGGACAAGTGGACAAACCAAGCCGGTGCTGGTGCCCAACACTGAACATACTGTTTCCCCTGGCCTGGATATCCATCTTGATGGATGAGACAGAAGTTATGGCCTGCTCCAGTGAACATCTACAGAGGATGAAAGATATAAGAATGTTGTTTGTTTGTTTGATGCAAGATGCAAGAGGGAATACAAGAATGATGTTTGTCTGTTGAAGAGTGGGGGTACTGGTTAATGAGAGTATATAAGAATGTATATGGATTGTTAAGATGGTTTGTCTGAGCATGACATAAATGGTATGGAATAAGGGGTGGAGACTGTAGTGGGTCTGGGACGGTAGTGATTTTCCACAGCAGCTCCTGCAGTGCTGTGCTTACTGTTGATATCAATATTATGACTACCGCTTGCACAACATCAGGGCTGTCCCTCCAGCATTCCTTCCTCCACCTTCACCAATAGCTGTGAGTGGGCATGATCTTGGGAGGGACTATGGCCAGGACAGCTGACCCAGGCTGACCAAGGAGATATTCCATACCATATGATGTCAGCTCAGTATTATAAACTGGGGGAGAGGAGCAGGAAGGGGAGGCGAGATTCATTTCTGGCCTTCCCAAAGCAACCGCTACGCGTACCGCAGCCCTGCTTCTCGGGAGGTGGCCGGACATCGCTGCTGATGGGAAGTAGAGAGTAACAGCTTATCTGCTTTTGCTTTGCTTCCCGCGCGCGCGGCTTTGCTGCTTATTTATTAAACTGCTTTTATCTCAACCCACGAGACTCCCATCTTATTTTCTCCCCTTCCCTGGCTTGCTGAGGAGGTGGGGGATAAAGCGGTGTGGTGGGCACCTGGCATCCAGCCAGGCTCAAACTACCACACCTCCTTTCTCCCAACTGTTTGGGAATTCAGCCTTATGCACATATGAACTTGTATTTATTTTCATAACACCATGCAACTGCCTTCTTGAAATATCTTTAAGTGTATCACAAAGAAGGACAAGAGTACAGTAAATTCACATAGTTGTTCATCTGAATTACTTGGGGGACTTCATTTGCTTGTCAATACCTTCCAAAGCGGTTCACAAGTTTCCACCTCACAGAATTCATTCCAAAGTTCACAAACAACAGATTTAGAAAATAAATCGTCTAATAAGTTAATGATTGCACTTCTACTGTATATGGCAAATTACAAAATTCACTTGCAAATAACACTTTTCGGTCTTAAATTTGTCACAAAGTTATAACTTCTATAGCAGAGTGCACAAAGAGGTTTGTAGAGAGAAAAATATCTTACCTTTTCACCTTTTATTGTCACAAAGGAAAACATCAGATGTGGTATCTTCTACAGCACATACTTTGGCTGTCGTCTGGGTAGTAGCAACTGAGTGATGGTGTTTCAATGACGCAGCTGCCTGTTCTTTCCTGCTCTTCTCCAGCCCAGTGTTTCCTCACTAACCCAGCATCTGGAAGAGCAAACAACGGGTGTTTTAAAAGTCTCCCTCTCACTGCAGTGGTGACAAGTTTCTGTTGATCTCCTGGGGACTTTACTTTGGGTTTGGTTTGACATTTTGCCCACCTGGACTGGAGAATTCTCCCTCCCTTTTCCACCCCCCTTTTCACATCTGTTGCCTGGGATTCTCCCTTTACAGTTCTTGCTGGACATTTAGCCAGACTCTGTGCTCTGCACTTGAAACAACCAGCAGATGATTTCTGATGGAACCTGAGGCTCTCTGCACTGGCCTGATGCAAAGGCAATTTGCATCAAAACTCCTCCAAAATCCTTGTTTTTCTCTCAGAATTGCACCAAAACCTCATTTTATCCCTCACAACTCCCCCAAACCCCACTTTTGCCCCTCAAAACGCTTCCAAAACTCCACTTTTTCCCCTCAAGATGGCACTTTTTTACCCAGCAGTTCCCAAAAATCCCAATTTTCCCTCAGAATAGCACCCAAAACCAACTTTTCCTCGGAAAACACCTCCAAAACCTCACTTTTTCACTCAGAACTCCACCAAAACACCACTGTTTCCCTCAAAACTGCACCAAAACCCCGCTTCTTCCCCCAGAAGTTCCCCAAAACTGCACCTTTCCCCTCAAGACTCTACCAAACCCCACTTTTTCCCCCTCAAAACTCCACCAAAACCCCATTTTCCCCCTCAAAACTCCACCCAAACTGCACTTTTACCCTCAGAATTTCCACAAAACCCCACTTTTCCCCTCAAAACCCCATCAATACACTTGTTTTTTCAAAAATCCACACAAACCCCACTTTTTCCCTTTAAAAATTTACCAAAACCCCACTTTTTCCCTCAAAACTCCACCCAAATCCCACCTTTTCCCCTCAGAATTGCACCAAAACCTCATTTTATCCCGCAACTCCACGGCTTTTGGCCCTCAGAAATCTACTCCATCCCCACTTTGCCTCTCAAAACTCTTCCAAACTACACTTTTCCCTGCAAAACTGCACCAAAACCCACTTTTTCTCCTAAAACTCCAACAAAACCTGACTTTTCTTCTCAGAAATTGTCCTGGTTTAGGCCCATCAGGGAACAAAGACCACGATTAGCCCTGAGTACCCAAGTGGCTGAGAATTGCTCAAGGGCAGGGAGAGCTTAATTGCTGCTGAAGGTTCAGGACAAAGCAGACCAGGCCACTCGGTTTGGGGAAGAAAACAGAGAAACAGTGTAATGCAACATCAACTAAAACATACCCCCAAAAACCCAAAACATAACCAAAATGAAACAACACAGAGCAATACATCAATGAAGAGTCCAACCAGCCTTTTGAAGAACACCTTCTTGCCACCCCTCCCCTCTTCCCGGGCTCAGAGCCCTGATCCCGGGGCTTTTACCTTGTCCCCCCTGAACGGTTCGGGGGGGCAGGCAGTGGGGGTTTCAGTCAGTCTGTTCCCGATAGCTTCTGCCGTTTGTCCCTCCTCAGGACGGGTGAACTCCACATCAGTCCTCCCTGCGAGTCCGTGGGGTAACTCACACGCATGGCAGCCCTGCACGGGCTGCTCCGATGCCCACTGACTCCAAAGGCTGCAGCTCGTCTCTGCCTCTCGTGTGGGGCTGCTCTGCGGCGTGCAGGCTCTCCAGCACGGCCTGGGCCATGGCCCCTCCCCACACAGTCCCTCTCCCGTCCGGGCTCACTCACACGGAGCTGCTGGGAACTCTCGCTCCTGCCATGGATCTCCATAGGCTGCAGGGGCACAGCTGCATTCTCGCCACGGCTTGCAGAGGGGTCTCTGGTCTGTTGCTTCTCCTTCCTTCCTCCTTCTCTGGCTGAAGGGTCCGCGTGGTCGCCTCCATCTCATGTCACTCTTACACCTCCTGCCTCGCATTCCAAATTCCCGTCCCCTAAATAGCGCTGGCAGAGGCGCCAGATTGGCCCAGCCGGGCCGGAGGTGGGAGTGAACCCAGGAGCCGGGGGAGAGTCCACAAACTCTTTACCGGGTCTTCACTGCAACCCGCTCCCCCTAATCGTGGTCTTTGTTCCCTGATGGGCCTAAACCAGGACAAGCTGCAATAACATACCCTTTCTGTAACAATACTTTAGAAGAGCTACAATCAGATTTTTATCAAATAGCTCAAACATTTTCAAATGACCATTTCCCGCTGAAAGAGCATCTTTGTTTTTCCTATTCAAGACAGATGTTTTTGAGAAACTGAGAACTACCTCTCCCACAATTGTAATGTTATATCCACACTCCATCTCAGGAAGTCCAATACCAGAACAGAAAGAACAGTCTGAAGAGAAAACAGCAATAGTCCACTGGATAAAGAAGACATATCATCTAATTTATAACTTGATATTTGCTGCTACAAAGGCACATTTAACAGCTTCACATACAGCAAATTGGGAAACCTATTTCCACTAAGGAATTTCTCTAGCTTATCACAGCTAGAAGCACAGCCCTTTAGTCTTATCACCAATTTTTTAACAGATAATATTAGAAGGTTAATGATCTAAAAAAAATCTGATACTGATACATCCTTGTCAACATGGAACTTGATGCTGTTCCTCTTAGAAGACTGTGATCAGCTCCTTCTTCTATCTGCACTGTCATTAGGACCCAAGAATCCAAGAAAATGCTTCCAAGACTATTTGATCATTCACTTCTGCCTTTCATTCTACTATTTAAACAGTGCTGCTAAGAGGAAAAATGAAGTTTCTTACAGACAAGACCTTAAAGCACATTAAAGACCCCTACACTGAAACCACCGCTACCAAATGAAACAAAAACAAAAGTCATCTGCTTTGGAAACCATCCACAGCAAAAGACAACAGCATAATGGAGCAGTAGCTTAGACCAGGGCAAGACAGGGCTCACTGATTAAAGAAAAAAACAAGGTAAAGTCTGCTTTGACTGATTACAACTCCACTTCTCCAATACTTCATTCTGCCAGAAGTATAAAGATGTGGGGTTTTCAAACTTCATTTTCTTTTCAACTCTACCACTGGGGTTCAGGAAGGTGTTTGTTTTCAGTGGGTGACACTTGCTTTCAAGACACTTGCACAATTGAATAGTATTTTCCCATCTGAACATGTAAGCTATTTACCTGTTCAGGAGTATCAGAGAACAGCACCTCAACCTCATCAAGAACAAGATGGCAAAGATTACGAAACAGCGGGTGACGTTCAGACAGTCTCAGGAGGCAATATGGTGCAGGCACTATTACCTCACCTACAAGTTGGTAAAGGACAACTGTTAACATTAATTTACATTCCACATGACACACTAGTTTTATCAAAAAGGTCTCAACTGCATTTCAGATGCATCATCTTGAAGTTATGGGAAGGTTTTTTTGGTTGGTTTTGGTGGTAAGGTATTTTTGTTTGGATATTTGTGTGTGTTTGGATTTTTGGTTGGGGTTTTTGTTTTGGTTTTTTTTAAATAGGGACCATATAACTCCATGTTCTGACTTCTAGTCAACAGTCATTTTAGTTCGCTTCTATTTCTTTACCCCTGTGTGTCTTTAAGATCTGAGTACGCAAAACTGTGTTTTTGAAACACTGAAAAGTCTTTGTTAACAGCTTTACAGAGCAGGATGTCATTTCATTTCCAAAAAAGACCATGGTAGAACCAGATCGACAGAAGGTAAATATCTAAACACATTCAAGCATAGCCTTTAGTAGTTTGGTTTTAACAACAAAATAATGCCAATACTGTATCTTCACTTCTTACAGTTTTATGCAATTAAGACAGCCTACATTGCATTCAAGTGTCATTAAGACGACAGAAGTATTCTTACATCCTTGGATTTTCACACTTTTAGCTGCTTCTTTGTTCTACCCAAGCATTAACAACATTGGATGAAGCTGTCTGGAGCATCTCTGGTATGTTTTCAGTAGCTCAAAAACAAGTCGTGCCTTCTTCCACCCAGGACACAAGATAAGTGCTAGTGGCTAGGTGTGGATGTACAAAACAGTTACAGTAGAGCATGAGACAACTGTTTAGAATCTTAGTCATTGTACTGTTTCAGAATTTAGGGCAAAACTAAAATCTGCAAAACAGGCCTTTCAATGCTTCAAACAGAAGCTTTTAACACCATATCACCTCTTAAATGCAGATGGTACAGGCCCGAGGAACCGTGCACCAAGCTGGAGACAAATGGATGTGCAGCAACACACGGTGAAAGGTCCAAAAGTTTCATAGAAGCAGAAACATCTTGTCTTACTTGGAGCTGTGTGAGCCATTTTCAGTGGTCCCTTACAGCCTCAGTGACTCTATGTTTCTGTGATCTAATGCATTAGAAAATGAATGACAATGTTTTAAAAATCAAACCAGACATTTCCATTTCACTATGTAACAGCCCCTTAAAAATCAAGCTTCATCGAGTATCCAAGTGATATGACATTAACCACTTGTTAGATATTACTTGATAAATAAGTTACAGACTCCCACACTCATGCAGTCCATCTCTGTCAATGTTTAAGCAGATGGCCTAAATAACCTGGGAAGCATCATGAAGATACTCTAAGATTCCATCAGATGCACCCATTCTCAACATGCACTACCTTTTGGATCATTCATTGACATTTGCACCTTAGAACACAAAACCTGCAGTACTCTAATATATACATCCTCCACTCCTGTTTCTCAAGGTTTGTAGCAACTGCTCGACTGCAAAAGTGTAAGAATTGGTGGAATATACAAGAAAGGATTATTTCCCTGATATGAGATGGCAACTACATCACATCCTTGAGCTATTGGTGGCCAACAGTAAGATTCAGTGGAGTTAGGGCCTAAAACTTTTTTCCAAGCAAGTTCCTACAGAAAGAGAAATAAAGAGTTCTACCTGAAAATCGTGTGCTTGAAACACCAACAAGGCAACACAAAGCACTGAGCAATTTAAAAGCCTTTGACCCACTGCATAATACATTTCCTTAACACACAATATGATAAGAGTTCTTCTGGGATGAGGAGTTAAATTCTTACATCTCATTCAAATGCCATCATTTGTAGCAGTGGTTGATAAATCAGATGAAACTGTACAATTCTACAGTCTCTCTGAAGCATAATTTACTCAACCGTATGAACAACCTCCTACACATTCCTCAATCAAAATTAGCTACTGTCATATTTAGTATCTGAAAGTTAAGGTATGATACTTATGAAAGCTATGAACCATATGAAATAGATGACAAAGGCAATACTTAGTAGATGGGTTTGAGCTTACATCCAACTTAAAAACTATTTTTTTTGAGAAGAATTAGCCAAAGAAATGCTAAACACAAATGAAGTACAACTCACACACACGTCACACAGAACAGTGCTGAGACTCCTACTGTCCCCTGACTTGGCCATTGCCTCTGTTTCTTGCTTTTTTTCTTTTTGTCTCTTCCCCTGCTTTTTTTTTTTGCCCTTCATATTTTCACAGAGGCACCATCAACTTTGCTGGCTTGCTGACCTTTGGTCTGGTCTTGTTGCTGATGTGGCTGGATTCAGTCCCTGATGTCCCTCCACAGAGTCCCTCCACAAAGACCGCTCTTGTAGCCTCAACACTACCCACACCTTCCACATATATGACACACGTTTGCAGAGGTTAAATGGAAGTTATATCCTGGAATTACCTGTTGCTCATTTTCAGTTCTATGTGTGTTCAAAGGATCAGAATTTAAGCACTGCTGAAGCCTGAGAAATATACAAATATTAAATTCAATGTAAATGCAAAAGGAAAGTGTAATCGATAAATATCACCAATATTTCTAAATGGCACGAAACAGTTCACCTACAAAATATCTCTGATGTATTACCTGTGCCAACCCTCAAATATGAAAGAAGAAATCAAAAAGGACCATTTTGGATGTAAAATTTACTATTAGGTTTTAGGTATCTGAAAATAACCCAAAGGTTTTTTTAACCAAGACAATTGGTGGGTTCCTCAACTTCAGAAGAAAATCAGATGGGACTGCAGGAAAAAGGTGTCTTAAAGTTGCAAAACCATGAAACAATGTATCTTTGCAACAGTTAAAACTTGAATTAAAAACACCCCTCAGCTTGTTTACATATGCAGCAAGTGATTTGCAGCATAATAAAAGCCTTGCACAAGTCAACTCAGTCAGATTTCACTCAGCTTGAAAACTTTATAAATCACACTAAGAATAAAAGAAGGCAACTGAATATGCTGAGTGTGCAGAAACGTACTGCCTCATCACAGCCCTGTTTTCAAGCTACTGTTTAGAAAGAATTGCTATTTTTACTGTGGTCTGGATAAGTATCAGCAGCTTCTAATGGCCTCCTTCCCCAATACCATGTGCACACATCTTGTCTTACCCTCTGCCCTTTTAACTGTCTAAGAAGAGTAACTGGAAACATACTACAGCTCCTAATTATCTGACTACACAATTGGTTCAAATATGTAACATACTGTACCATACCTGTCTGTGTGAACTGCTGGATTTTCCTTGAAAGGCAATCCTGGGATTGTTTTGACAATCTATCAAGAAAAGACAAACCCTTTTCTGGCAGTAAAATACTGTTTAAGAGCAACATTTTAGAAAAAAAAGATTACTGAGCTCAAGGTGGTTTTCTTACCTAACCGAATTTTCTTCATTAAGAATCAAGCATGCAACAAGAACATCAACCACACAGGAGAATCAGTTCATGTTCACAGCTCAAGCTATAGCTTCTGGCAGCTCTTTCTTTGAAGAATCTGCCCCTGTATTCCCCCAACAACTACCAAATGCTGGCCACATAAAACCACTACACATCTTCACAGCACTAGAGCAAGTGAGCACAAAAGGAGACACAACCTGTTCAAAGTCCATCGTTGCAATCTAAAAAACCAAAACCACCAGAACCACAAACTTGAAGGACAATGTTCTCTTTTAACTAGATCAAGAGTTAGTCCCAGATTTGTTACAGAAAAGGACGTGATAGCTGACTACAGTATTCCTAATCTGCCTTACAGATGCTTAACTTAATTCAATTTGACATTTGAATAGAAAATCTAACAGTTACAGATGTGGTAATTTCACTGTCATCTGTGTTGGAGCTTTGTCATGTCTTTTCAAGAACAGAACCAGATACAGCAAGATCTAGAAAGACAAGTTTAAAAGATGCAGAAACACGTTTGGGATTATCTGAATCTATGAAAGGCCAGTGTTTTTACAGTTGGTTGCAACTGACTTCTTTCTCTGCTTGTCTCATTTTCTAATGGCAAAAAGAACAACCAAAAGACAGTTGTATTTACATAAAGATATGCAAATGAACCGAGGGAACAAGGACAGAGGATATTTATAGTGATTCAAGTCTGTTTTAAACAAGACAACTCACGTAAAACATTCAAGTTACCTCTGTGTAGAGAAATCCCTCTAAACTCAAATCAAACAGTAAGGTATCACTGATCAATGTTACAAGTTATTTCAACAGCATCTAATGCTTTTCAGCATATCAACAAATGACCCTGCAACTCACCCTTTGTCTTATCAAGTACAAAATGCTTTAGAATATTCCTGCATCTGCTGATTTGATTGCTCTTTGTAAACTCTGATACATAGGCAGTGTTTGTTAGGATACCATTTGTTCCACTTGTTGGATTCCAACTGATACAGTAGTTCAATATATCCAGGTAAAGACAAATGATGCACTGCATGAATGATTGCTGCCAATACACACGGTTCCCACTTGTTTCAGGATCTGTTGATACCTTCTGCTGGAGCAGCACTGTCCTCAAATCAAGTGCAGGATTAACAACTTTCATTGGAAGAGAGTCAAGATTTAATGATGTTTGGGTCTCCTGATAATCTGCTGAACTCACTGCATTCCCTTCAGCTTGCTCAAAATGAGCAAAGTTGCTTAAGACGAGATCATCATTAACGCATACCTAAAAAACCCAAGTATTTGACTGACCAGAATCAACAAGCAAGTCATCATCACATACTGCTTTAGAATTTACTTGAAGCTGGAGACAACAGGAAGACATATGCAGTATGTACAAATGCTTTCTGAAGAGTACTCATTCCAGGGCAGGAAAGTTGGTCATATCTTCCTCTATGTTCTCCAAACAGGTGTTACTTACCAGTTTCATGCTTTTGCCTAAAATTCTGTGCTCAGTTTTCTATGACCTTTAAACATTTTTAGAAAAACTATCTTAGTTTTATGTCCCTTTGATTCAGAGTGCATCCAAACCTGGCAGGAAAAAACAATATTCAACTTAAAAGTTCTTACTGGCTCAGAGAGAAGTGACACTTGCCAACTGTGATTCTGAACAGAGAAGGTATTCAAATTAAGATGTAATCCAAGTTATTGTCTACAGTGAAGACCACAGCTCTAATGTTAAAAGTCTTGGTAAAATACTCCAAATGGCAGCAGTTTTCAAACACATTTATTTTTGTCTACTAGGCAGCTGCTTAAGTCTGACAGTAGCTGCAGCAGAGATTTAGCAGGAGTTACGCACTTTGGTAAGTGCAACGAGCTTTCTTCCTTTCTCCCAACTGTTTGGGAATTCAGCCTTATGCACATATGAACTTGTATTTATTTTCATAACATCATGCAACCGCCTTCTTGAAATATCTTTAAGTGTATCACAAAGAAGGACAAGAGTACAGTAAATTCACATAGTTGTTCATCTGAATTACTTGGGGGACTTCATTTGCTTGTCAATACCTTCCAAAGCGGTTCACAAGTTTCCACCTCACAGAATTCATTCCAAAGTTCACAAACAACAGATTTAGAAAATAAATCTTCTAATAAGTTAATGATTGCACTTCTACTGTATATGGCAAATTACAAAATTCACTTGCAAATAACACTTTTCGGTCTTAAATTTGTCACAAAGTTATAACTTCTATAGCAGAGTGCACAAAGAGGTTTATAGAGATAAAAATATCTTACCTTTTCACCTTTTATTGTCACATAAAGGAAAACATCAGATGTGGTATCTTCTACAGCACATACTTTGGTTGTCATCTGGGTAGTTGCTAAGCAGAGTTATAAATACAAGAACAAGGAAAAAGATTAAACCCATAGAAAATTATCAGTATTTGTCACTTCCACCTTTTGACACAGACAAAAATAGAAATCACAATTACATGTGTACACCATCTCTTTAGAGAAGCTAGTACAACTGTTGTAACTTTTAAATGAAATAAGAAAGTTACAGGGCAATAAGAAGGGTTACAAAAATGAAGTTCTCCTTAGTCTTTGAAGGAAAATTGAGAGCCAAAACAGATTAATGACTTCCACACACAAACTAACCTAGTTCTACACTAAAAATCTTTGTCAGAGTCTAAAAGATGAGCTATTCTGTAGCACAAATGCATACTTCCGAAGCTTGACCTTTACTTTTCTTGAAAGAAGCTTTATTTGTACATTTGTATAGCTTAGTTAGGCTCTTCATCCAAGCAAACACAGCTGATGAAGTCCACGAGTCAACTGTGAAGCACTGCTTCTGCAGACACTAAGGATGTGCCAGCAATGAAAAAAAATTATCACTGCTTACAGTACAGTCTGGGAAATGAAATTCAGTGTTATCACTGCTTCTGTAGGAACCTTTCCCTTTACTCTGCATGGTGACACACAGCTGGCTGTGGGGAAAAAATAAGTAAATCATGAGAAGCATTGCTTACTGGTTACCGTGGGGAGTTGATCAGCCTAAAGACCCTTTCTCATTTTCATAAACTCATCCTCTCCTCCCCAAATACAAGTATAGAAAACTCCACATAAAAGGCAAGTAAATGGGCAGGTAGTTTTTCAGGCAGAAGAATATAACGCAAGATTAGGATACCTCAGTGAAGAGTTGCTTTTCTAGTAAGACCAAAAGCTATCAGAGAAGACTGGATGACCCACTGAAACTTCAACTATGGGAAAAGACAAGAAGAGATTAAAGAGAAAGCAGTTCTGGACAATAAAGTGACTACTTAGAGCTCAATCTCTTTTTAACATGTGTAACAAAGATGCACCTCTTCTGAGCTGCTGCTTACATCCTCGTCAAACAACAACTAACAGGGTAAATCCGTAAGCCAGATTGTGACATCTCCATACAAAACTACAACAATACATTTGTGATGCTGAATCAAAGATTCAGGACAAATAGACAGAAAGGCTTCATTGTTCAAAATAACTGTCACACGAGTCCTATGTTATTTAGCCTATCCAAGAGCCAGATACCCTCTAGTCAACTGTCAAAATTGATGCAGCATGGAAGCCCACAGTACTCAACATGCAGCTCCACAAATGTTTTTGCCTTAGTCCACACAGAAACCACTAATGTAGCTTCTTTCTGTATTTTTAACATGCAACATTCTTAAATAAATACAAAATACAAGCACTACAATTCTCCAATGGTTTCTTTTTCCCAAAACAGAAATACCAATGACCATTTTGGCAGGACGTTTTATTTACCTTTGAGAAGGTTTTGAAAATACTGAGTAGCAGCATTATCCCATCTTTTAGCTGCTCTAGGAAAATAAACACAACCAACCATCCTACCTCAACAAAAATCAACAACTTTGGAAAAAGCTTTGGATACATGTCAAGAGATTACTTCAAGTCATGATAAATCTTAAGAAAGGCACCAATGAGACATAACAAAGGATTAAAACAGGTCAATAATAAAACTGGAATCACTAAGGAAGAAACATTCATTAATCACTAATCGGTTCTGTTTAAGAACTGCTCTTCTGAAACAGGTTTTGTAACCCCATTTCCTACCTTCTTCTTGAAACACAATCTCTTCTAAAACTAACTGCTGTAACAAGACTTCATGCTTAGGAAACTTACTAATACAGTTATTAAACTCTACTTACACTGTTCCTGCAGTACTTCCACAGAAGCTGACATGCAGTGTCACTGGCTGTGTGCGATACAGTCTACATTTCTTTGCTCTATATGGGATCCACATGAATGCTTCCTGTGCCACTGGAATGCTTAAAAACAAAGCAGAAATAATCTCCTTTTACAAAGTAGATTTTATTCTTCAAAAGTCATTGGTCTCATATACATTCTTCCATTGTCTGGTGTCTGACAATACAGTTCTTCCAGAAGTTTAGCTCCCACTGTCATACATCCTGGAATCATCATTTTTCTCTCCAAGAGAGGTGCTACCAGGAGCAATTCATCTATAGATTTGCTCCAGGTATTAATTGTAGAATCATAGAATGGCGGGGTTGGAAGGGACCTTTAGACATCATCTAGTCCAACCCCCCTGCAGAAGCAGCTTCACCTAGATCAGACTAGACTTTACTTAGACTTCTTATGGCATCCTAATCTTCTTAGACTAGACTTCACCTAGACTTTACTTAAAGTCTTTCTGATCTTTTGCCACAAAATCTGAAGTATTTTCATGGCATTTAGCCCTCATACTACTACTACATATAGCACCTGGCACCATTTATTCCCCTCTACAATAATGACTGCTGTGAGAAACCAGGTATCATTAATACCAGCAAGAAGCAATCCTGATAAATACACTAATGTGCATTTGCACTCACTTTCCTAGAAATAACTTATTCTTTGGAAAGCTATCACCAGAGTGTTAATTTACCTTTTACACTTGATTTCACCTGAGACATTTAACAACCAGCAAAACACCTTGTACAGCAAGGTTTTAAGATCCATATATCTATCAATTCTGTTTAAATCTTTCTTTTGCAATTAAAAAACCCCACAGATTTACTTCTGGTTGAACATATTTTAAACCTGAGGCATTGTCAACCTGGTTTCCAATACATTAAATTTAAAAACATTGTTTAACTTGAGATTTATTTTAAAATAAGCTTCATTTTGCAGAATATCCAAAAAAATGGTAAAGCTTCTTGTACTCAAAGCGGCATACTGTATTAGAGAAACTAACCTTAAATGTAGCTAAAAACTTAGAACAGTTACTCTGTAAACCGTATTTCTCAAGATTTCAGAAACTGCAGGTTTCACAGTGGTTTTATTTACAACTAGGAACCTGTAAGAACTCTTTTTCTTTCGCAGTATGTCAAGACAGACTGACAGCTCTTAGCAAACAAGCCAGTAAACTGCAGTGGGGAAAAGATCCACAGAACAAGACTGGTTTGCATGCACACTTGCAATGGCCTGTTACATGGCTAGAAGTTTCTCGTGGACTCAACCCACACCTCAATTAAACCAAAGCCTTGCTACTACCAATCTTAAGAAGCCTTCAGTAGTATTTGTATGCATCAACTAACGAAAAACTGTCAAAATAATCCAAACACACACTTATCTGACTTAACAAAAATATATTTGGCATAATCCACAAGGAAACATCGTGTTTGATAATGGTCTGTACAGTGTATGATTGACTTAATAACTGCTCTACACCAGCACTTGTGCTCTCCACTGAACACCACACAAACCTGAAAGAGAAAGAACAGGACCGTACGTTCTTCTAAATGGAGTGAATTACACTCAGGTTTGTTTAGAAGCGAGACTACAGTACTTATTATATGGCCTCAACTTGCTTTTAAAACACAGGCATTACAACTTATGCAGTTCTGAAGGTTACAGATAGGAAGACACAACTCACACTGATACCATGAGCTGTTTTTATACGTGACAATTTTGTTTTGAAAAAGCATCCTGGATACTTCAGCCCCAAACCAATGCAAAGACTCTTGCTATCTACACAACACAGCGATGCTTTTACCTGTCCTTCTTCTACCGTGACTGGTTTTACCTCATCCACATCTTTGTAAGGTGTGTGGTAGAGCTGATTCATTGCAGCAGTCAGGTTTTTATATTCTATTTCATCGACTGTGTAAGGCTCACATCCTTCCATAGGAACCCAGAAGCAACCCAGACTTTCAACCTAGGGCAAGGAGTAGATAACAAAACCAGGTAATACTAGACTTAAAAACATCCCATTATTTGAGCAGAAGCTATCTGAGCAGCAAATCTAAAAACGAAACTTAATCTTTAGTGAGGCCCGTTAAAAAGTACTGGGGCTGGATACTGAGCATACAGAATGTCAACAAGCAGAACATCTTTCAAGTCATTAGGTCATTAAATGACTTCTCAGCTTTCAAGTTTCTTCAGCACTGTAATTAATGGCACACACAATCTAAAAGGTATTGCTATTATCTAAAAAGTTGGTTAAACCAAACACTGTGTAAAGTTCAGAGACATAAGGCTTCCCTATTATTGTCAAGAACTATGTATGAAAACACAGAACACACAACAAACCCCATCAACGGGCTTTTCTTCATGCTCAAGAGTCTACAGGACAGTTGCTTTCTTTATAATAGAGTCATAGCTTTCTGCTTAGCCTTTGTAACCAGTTCTATCCCAGTCTCTCCTCTGATCTGGGTCTCCTGCTCTTAGGGGTTAATCCCAGTTCAACAC
Source organism: Colius striatus (assembly GCF_028858725.1). NCBI lineage: Eukaryota > Metazoa > Chordata > Aves > Coliiformes > Coliidae > Colius > Colius striatus. The sequence goes on from NC_084786.1 coordinate 1,171,213, forward strand.
CACACAGCTGCTTCCTAACTCTCCTGCAGTGGGATGATTAACAGAACTGGAAGGATTAAAGTGAGAAAACTCCTAGGTTGACGGGTGAAATAGGTAAACACCTCACAGGGTAAAACAAAAGCTAGGTGTAGAAGCAAAGCAAAATGAGGAATACATCGTTTCCCATTGGTGGCCAGATGTTTATGCATCTCCTGGAAGGCTTCAGCGTGTATTAACACTGACTTGGGAATGTCTCTAGTTATTGAATTTGGCTTCCCCTTTTCTCCTCCTTCCCCACAGGTTTTATTGCTGAGAACAACATCCTATGGTATGGAACGTCCCTTGGGCAGTTGGGGTTAGCTGTCCTAGCTATATTCTGGGAAAGGGACTTTTCCCTGATGCCTTGTGGAATTGAGTAGAATCTAGCACTATACTGCACTGTATTTAAGATTACGTTGCACAGCTTCCAGTTTAGATTTTAGCTGCATCCCTACTGACCACTGTTGAGATTAAACAAGTATAAACACCTCTAACACATAAAAAGAGATACCAGCACATCTATGTGAGAAACCAAACAAGCTTCCTCGTGAAAGACTCGGGTCAGACTCTGCAGGGAAGCACTTGTACGAAGCGTTCTTGCAAGAGCGGTGTCCTAGCCAGCAGCACACCTGACAGGTACAACATTGGGCTTGTTATTCCCTATCCAGGGTCCCTCCCTTGTTTCCCCACTGATCAGGTACTCCAAGGTTTACAACTTCTCCAGGCACCTACAATCCCCTCAGGGGATGGCTGGTTTTTGTACATTATGACCCATTCCCCACAGGCCTGAGATTTAAAACTCTAGTTAACGCTACAAAACTGTCTTATGGTCAGTGCACTGATTTACACCACACAGACACAGACAGCAGTCGAAACTCCTTGTATTAAGTTCTTTCTAATTCTGCAAAAGCAACATCAATATTTCTTACACCTGGGGCATCATGGCAAGGGGACGTCCCCTCCCGCCCAAAAAACAACCGCCCCCCCCCCAAGCCACGAGGCACGAGGGCAAAGGGCACAAACCCCCCTAAATGACCCAAGATGCCCCCAAATGAACCCCAACTCCTCCAAATGAGCCTAAAATCCCCCCAAATGAGCCCCAAACCCCCCTAAATGAGCCTGAAACCTCCTCAAATGACCCAAAACCCCCCAAAATGGCCCCAAAAGCCCCCCACGTGAGCCCAAAACCTCCCCAAATGACCCAAAAACCCCCAAATGAGCCCAAGATCCCTCCAAATGAGCTCAAGAACCCCCCAAATGAGCCCAAAACCACCCAAACTGACCCAAAATGCCCCCAAATGAGCCCATAATCCCCCCTAATGAGCCCCAATCCCCCCAAATGAAACTGAAACCTCCTCAAATGACACAAAACCCCCCCAAATTGTCCCAAAAGCCCCCCACATGAGCCCAAAACCTCCCCAAATGACCCCAACTCCCTCCAAATGAGCCCCAAAATCCCCCAAATGATGCCAAAACCCCTCAAAATGGCCCCAACTCCCACCAAATCACCCAAAACTCCCCCAAATGAGCCCAAGACCCCCCAAATCCCCCCAAATGAGGCCCAACCCCCCCTAAATGAATCTGAAACCTCCTCAAATGAGACAAAACCCCCCAAAATGGTCCCAAAATCCCCCAAATGAGCCCAAAACCTCCCCAAAGACCCCAACTCCCTCCAAATGAGCCCCAAAACCCCCCAAATGATCCCAAAACCCCTCAAAATGGCCCCAACCCCCTCCAAATGACCCAAAACTCCCCCAAATCAGCCCAAAATGCCCCAAATGACCCCAGAGCCCCCACATGGACCTAAACTCCCCCAAATCAACCCAAAGGAGCCCAAAACCCCCCAAAATGACCCCAAACCCCCTCAAACGACTCCAAAACCCCCAAACGATCCACACTCCCCCCTAACCTCCCCCAAATAATCCCCAACCCCCCCAAACGACCCCAAATCCCCCCAGGCCCCCCAAGTGACCCCATATCCCCCCAAACGACCCCAAACCCTCCCAAATGACCCCAAAACCCCTCCAAATGAACCCAACGCCCCCTAAATAACCTCAATCCCCCCCAAAGGACTCCAACCCCCCCAAGCGACCCCATATCCCCTCAATCGACCCTAAAACTCCCCAAACCCCCACAGAACCCCTCAAACGCTCCCACACCAGCCCAAACAACCCCAGACCACCCCCAAAAGCCCCCAAGACCGCCCCAACTCACCTCCCCCCTCTCTCCATGAGTTTCCGCATCCCTGTGGCACCTCAGACTCCGCCCCGGATGATGGGGGGCTGTCCCTGATACCCCCCAAAGACGTAGGGAGGGTGGAGGAGGGGAAAAGAGCGTGGGGGGTGGTCAAGCCGAAGCCCACCCACTTTTTGGGGGGGTAGGTGGGGTTTAGGGGGGCTCCACCCCCCTGATGGTGCAATAACTCCCCCTCCCGCCCCCAAAATGTCCCTCGGGGTAAGCTGGGAGGGGGCTTATGGGGGGGGAGGGGTCTCCCCATGAGCTCAGACCCCCCTCAAATGACCCCAAAATCCCCCAAAATGAGCCCAAAACCCATCCAAATGGCCCCAATCCCCACTCAAATGACACCAACCCCCTCAAATGAGCACAAAATCCCACAAATGAGCTCAAAACGCCCCCAGATGGCCCCAAACCCCCCAAAATGAACCCCAAATCCCCCCAAATGAGCCCAAAACCTCCCAAATGACCCCAAACCCCACAAAATAAACCGAAACCCCCACAAAATGAGCCCCAAGCCCCCAAATGACCCAAAACTCCGCAAAATGTCCCCAAAACCCCCGAAAATGAACCCAACCCCCCCCAAATGAGCCCAAAACGCCCCAAATGGCCCGAAAACCCAACCAAAATGGGGGTTTCGGGTCACAAAATGAGGGCGGGTTGGTCACAGGTTCAGTTTGAGGCGAGAACGGCCGTTTTAGGGGCAAAACCGCTGCTGTGAGGTGGGAAAAGGAGCTCGGGTCGGGTACAAAGCACCCAACATGGCGGCTGTGCGGACGCCGCCATGTTGTACGGACTCCGTTACGGTGAAGGGGGCGGGTGCTGTGCGGACGCCGCCATGTTGTACGGACGCCGTTACGGTGAAGGGGGCGGGTGCTGTGCGGACGCCGCCATGTTGTACGGACGCCGTTACGGTGAAGGGGGCGGGTGCTGTGAGGGCGCCGCCATGTTGTACGGACGCCGTTACGGTGAAGGGGGCGGGTGCTGTGAGGGCGCCGCCATGTTGGGTGAGGACAGAGGCGGCCGCCATTTTGTGCCGAGCGCGCGTTTTCCGGCTTCCGCCCGGCTGAGGGGAGGGAGGAGGCGGAGAAAAAGCGGCTTTTGACGCCAAAAGCGAGGGCGAGGAACAGCGGGGAGGGGCACGGGGAGGAGGAGGGACGCGAGAGGGAGCCGGAGAAAGGTGTTGGGAGGCGCGGGGCTGGCAGGAACGGGGAGAGAATGGTTTAAATTGCTCCGTTTTACCCCAAAAAGCGGCGGGTTGTTGAGCTTAGAGGGACCGTTTTGCCCTCAGAGATTAAATTTCCTCTCACACCTTCGTTTTATGCCTCAAATGATTCCCATTTTCGCCCTCAAAGCGGCGGGTTTGCCCTAAACCAGTGGTTTTTGCCTCAGAAAGGCGCTTTTCCCGCCTCAAAGGGATTTTCCCCCTCTCAGATTAACTTAATTTCCTCAAAGCAGCTATTTTCCAAAAAAAAAACCTGTTTTTCCCCACAGAACAGCGATTTTCCTGCCTCAAAGGGATTTTTTTCCCCCTCAGATTACTCAGTTTTCCTCAAAGCAGCGATTTTCACCCAAAAAAGCAGTTTTTCCCCTCAAGGAGGCGCTTTTCCCACCACAAAAGGATTTCTCCCCCTTCAGATGAACTTAATTTGCTTCAAGGCTCTGATTTTTACCCTAAAACAGAGGTTTTTTTCCCCTCAAAATGTGACTTTCCTGCACATAAAGTAGCTTTTTCCCTCACCCAAAGCCTGGGATCAACTTCATTTGCCTCAAAACAGCAATTTTCACCACAAAAAAACAGTTTTTTCTCTCAGGCAATTTTCCTACCTCAAAAGCTTTTCCCCCCCCTGAGATGAACTTAATTTGCCTCGAAGCAGTGATTTTTACCCTAAACCAGAGTTTTTTTCTCCTCAAAATGTGACTTTCCCCCACACAAACTGGATTTTTTTTATCAAACAAAGCCTGGGATCAACCTCATTTGCCTCAAAGCAGCTATTTTCACCCCAAAAAGCAGATTTTTTCCTCAGAAAGGCGCTTTTCCCACTTCAAAGGGATTTTTCCCTCCTCAAATGAGTCTAATCTGCCTCAAAGCAGCAATTTTCACCCCAAAAATCATTTTTCCCCCTCAGAAAGCAACTTTTCCTTCTCAGATGAGCCTAATTCTCCTCAAAGCAGCGATTTTCACCCCAGAAAAGCAGTTTATCCCTTCAGAATTGCACTTTTCCTTCTTTACAGGGACTTTTCTCCCCTCAGATGAACTCAGTTTGCCTCAAAGCAGCGATGTCCCCCCTAAAAAAAGCATTTTTCCCCCTCAGGCGCTTTTCCTTCCTCAAAGGGATTTTCCCCCCCTCAAATGAACTTAATTTGCCTCAAGGCAGTGATTGTTAACCCAAAACAGACTTTTTTCCCCTCAAAACGTGACATTCCCCCACACAAAGTGGATTTTTCCCTCACAGAAAGCCTTGGATCAACTTAATTTGCCTCAAAAGCAGCGATTTTCCCCCAATAAAGCTGTTTTTCCCCTCAGAAAGGCGCTTTTCCCACTTCAAAGGGATTTTTCCCTCCTCAGATGAGTCTAATTTGCCTCGAGGCAGCGATTTTCACCCCAAAAATCAGTTTCCCCCCTCAGAAAGGCACTTTTCCTGACTCAAAGGGACTTTTCACCCCTCAGATGAACTTAATTTGCCTCAAAGCAGTGATTTTTACCCTAAAACAGAGTTTTTTCCCCTCAAAATGTGACTTTCCCTCACGTAAAGTGGCTTTTTCCTTCATATAAAGCCTCGGATCAACTTCATTTGCCACAAAGCAGTGATTTCCACCCCAAAAAAGAAGTTTTTCCCCTAAGGCGCTTTTCCCACCTTAAAGGGACTTTTCTCCCCTCAGATGAACTCAATTTGCTTCAAAGCAGTGATTTCCACCCCAAAAAAGCAGCTTTTCCCCTCAGAAAGGCAATTTTCCCTCTTTAGAGGGACTTTTCTCCCCTCAGATGAATTCAGTTTGCCTCAAAGCAGCGATTTCCCCCCTAAAAAAAGCATTTTTCCCCCTCAGAAAGGCGCTGTTCCTTCCTCACAGTGATTTGTCTCACATCCACTTGTCTCCACACGTGTCTTTGTAGGCTTGTTTTGTCTGAAGGGACAGAGGCAAGGAACCACAGTGAACAGAGGCCCAGACCCATCGCTGCCTGGCTGACAGCTTTGTCACTGCCAGCTTGGCCCAGGTGTGGGCTGGCAAGTCAGAGGCCCTGTGTCCCACTACGAGTCCCTGGAGATAGAGTCTCAAAAGCACAGAAGACAGACCTCATGAACTGAAACCAGAGCTCTACGTTCTGCACAAAGCACCTGTGAGGAAACGAGGCCGTGGCTGCCACTTGGATCTGACCCAGCCAAGGAGCAAGTCTCTGTGGCAGCTGACAAAGCTCTGAGTTGTTGTTTTCTCTTTTCTACTCCAAAAGCTACGAGTATTTCCAAGCAGATTTCAACATCTACACGGAAGAGTCAAAGAACACACCAATTCAGAAGCCAGCCCCTAAGAAAGCCTTCATTGCTCTCTCCCATTCAGGACAGACTGAAAGAGGAGGAGGACGAGCTCTCTCCTCCCCTTGGGCATCCTGAGCTACTGCTTTAAACATGACTGACCAGAAACAGGGAGCACTGGGTCATTTTTGACAACGGAGCTTTATTAGCAAAGCAACTTCATCCATGAAAATACAGAGCAAGGCTAGTCGTGTTCACACTGAGGATAACTAAAGTGTTTCCAACCATAGGAAATGGTTTTCCTCGGCCAGGGGGGTCTTTTCCTCCGTCACCTCCAGCAGGGGTGCGCGTGGGCTGCAGCGCAACGATGGTGCTGACCACAGGGCATCCTACAGGGACCGCAGGGAAAAAACACTGACACAGGAACAGAAAGGATTGTGCAGGGCACCCGTGTTTTCTTTCTAAGCTGCTCAGGCGAGACTGAAAAAGCCCAGATGCAGCCAAGAGAGATTCAGGGGACAGGGTGGACACTGAGCGACACCCAAAAGCCCCCAGCCCCAGGTTTCTCACACTTTTCAGAGGTTCCATGGCAGCCTGTCTGCCAACAAACGTCTGCCTTCATCCTACTCTTGGTGTAGGAGCTCTCCTCATTCGTATGCATTCAGTCTGCTCAGCCTAGACTGAAAAAAGGCTGCCCTGGGACCAACATCTTCATCAACCACCTGGATAAGGGGACAGAGGGACCCTCAGCAAGTTCCCTGCTGGCACCAAACTGGGAGCACTGGCTGATTGCCCAGAGGCTGTGCTGCCATTCAGCAGGATTTTGACCAGCTGGAGAGTTGGGCAGAGAGGAACCTCCTGAGGTTCAGCAAGGACAAGGGCAGAGTCCTGCATCTGGGAAGGAACAACCTCCTGCACCAGGACAGGCTGGGGGTTGAACTGCTGAAGAGCAGCTCCAGGAGAACTACCTGGGAGTGCTGGCTGAAAATAAACTGAACATGAGCCAGCAACGTGCCGTCGTGAGCAAGAAGCCAATGGCATTCTTGGGGCATGAGGAAGAGTGTGGGCAGCAGGGTGAGGGAGGTTCTTCTCCCTTTCTGCTCTGCCCTGGTGAGGCCTCATCTGGAGTCCTGTGTCCAGTTCTGGGCTTTGCATCACAGGGGCTGTCTCCATGGTGTCTCCAAGGCTTGGGGAGCTCCTGGGCTTGCCCTGAAGGCTTTGTGATGTCACCTGAGAGTCACAGTCAGCCCATGACATCACTTGAGCTGGGACACAGTGTCACATCCAGCCAGCAGCACAGCAGGACATTGTGAGCTGCCAGCAGCACGAGAGACATTGGGACGTGCCAGCAGCCAGCAGCACCCGAGCCACAGCGATGCGGCGTTTGCTACTCCTGTTGCTGCTGCTGGTGGCAGCCCAGGGGGTGTCTGGGTGTCTGCGCTGCTCCCCAGGGGCAATGGAGATGCTGGAGATGCTGACAGGCCCCTTCCTGCAGCGGGGGATGTCACACAGTCCAGAGCTCAGGACCCGGCTGAGAGCCATCCTGCTGAGGACTGTGCAGACACTGGGCCAGCTGCCACACAACCCAGAGACCTTCATGGGTGTCATAGGTAAGGGGGACCCAAAACCCAGACCCCCATCCCTCTCCAAAACCCCCCATTCCCCTCCCCTCCAATAACCCCATCCTGAACTCCCCCTGCCCCTGCCAAACCCACTCTGGCTCTCGGGAATCCACCCCAACTGCCCTCCTGACCCTCCGATTCTGCCCCAAATTCCACCCAAACCCATCATCCACCTCCCTTCCTTTGTGCCCCCCCCCCAAAAGGGTGCAATGAAGGGGAAGGTTCAGCTCCTCTCCCCCTACCCCCTTTGTGCCCACCCTCCCACCCCCCTAGACGAGGCAATGCTGGAGGAGATCACCATCTACTTTAGACGGACCATGTCTGGCGTGGTGGAGAAAAACCTCCAAGGTGAGCCTGAACCCCAACAGGGGGTGGGGATGTGGTGGGTTTAGCCCTTGCTGGCTGTCAGGTGTCCAGCAACTTGTTCTCTCGCTCCCTCTCCTAAACTGGACAGGGGAGAGAGAAATATAAGGAGAGGTTGATGAGTTGAGGGCAGGGGTCCTTCCCATAGGATGCCCCACGGGCTGCAGGTGGGTCTCTGATCCCTCACGGCCCTCCACGGGCTGCAGGGACACAGCTGCCTCACCATGGGCCTCAGCACAGCTCACAGGGGAGTCTTTCTGTCAGGGCCTAAGCAGCCTCCTCCCCCTCCTTCTCCACTGACCTTGCTGACTGCAGACATGTTGTCACATTCTCCCTCCCTGTTGCTGCTGCAGCTCAGCAAGTGCCCAGCAACTTCCTCCCCTTCTCCCGTCCGTTAATCACAGAGTCGTTACCTCAGTCACTAATTGGCCAGGCCTGGCTCAGCTGTGTGTCCATCTTAGAACTGACTGGCATGAGCCCTGTCAGCTACAGGGGAAGCTTCTGGCAGCTCTTTCTTTAAAGAAGCACCCCCTGGAGCCTCTCGTTACCAAAACCTGGCCCTGGCAAAGCCAGCACAGGGACACGCACACCTCCCTGCCTGGAGCTCCACACAACTCCTGTCAGACACTGCTCAGAGAGTGCTGTTAACTGTGGGGGTAACAGCATGTCACAGGGCTGTGGACTCTGGAACCTAAGAGTGGAGGCCCTGCAGAGTAGGGCTCTGGGGCATCTCCCTCCCCTCTGGCTGACAGATTTCCCTTCCTCTCCCAGACAAGCAGCTCTTCAATGAGATGTTCTGGGCCATGCAGGATGTGACCAACCACTTCCAGCAGCTCATGAAGCAGTTCCAGAAGGAAGGTGGGACCCAGGACCCTGGGACATCTGCTGAGCTCCTCCCAATCCCCGCCCTGCCCTCTGACCTCACTCTAACTCCCTTTTCCCCTTCCTCTTGCAGTGTTTTGCCCCAATACCTGTGGTGAGTAGAGGAGCTGGGGGGGCTGGAGGTGGCAGTTTGAGGGGGTCCTGGACCCGTCCCTACGTTGTGACCTGACACACACTCCTGTGGCCCCCCAGGAAAGATGGAGGTGATGTGGATCGAATGCAGCTCGTGCAACGTCACCCTTTACGTCTGCAGCCGGACGGTGCATTGCGGGGGTGAGTGGGGCTGTTGGGGTCAGTGGGGAGAGGGGGGCTGCCGGCTTTGGGGGGTAGGGATAGAGATGAAGGGTTCCTGGAGAGGACAGATGGAAGTCTAAGGGGTCTCAGGGGTATAAGTCAAGGAGAAAGGGAGGTCCTGGGGGGGTGTAATTTGGGAAGAGGGGTCCTAGGAGGACAATCTGAGGGGTCCCAGGGCAATAACATGGGAATGAGGGGCCCAGAGGGGGCAATTCGAGGAAGAAGGATCCTGGGGTGGTGATTTGTGGAGCTCTCGGGGACAGGAAGGCAGTTTGGGGTCCCTGGGTAGGATCCACGTGTGTGAAATAGGGGGGTTCTCATCGCACTCCCCCCACCCCGCTGCAGAGCGGCATCTGTGGGTGGAGGAGGGGAAGGAGCTGCGTCTGGACTGCGGCCTGGCCTGGCACGAGCTGGCCCACGGCACCAAGAGCTACTGGTTCTACCGGCTGCGGGGCCACACGGAGGGTCCCCCCCAGCCCCAGGAGCAGCTCCAGGCCGAGAGCTCCGAGCCGGTGCTGGTGCAGAAGGGGGTGACGGCAGCGGCGGGGGGACGGTACCGCTGCGAGATGCGGGACGCGCGGGGGGACGTCGCCTCCGAGCTCGTCTTTGACGTCGTGGGTGAGGGCACACGCACACATCCCCCGCCCCAGTTCCCACAGGGGGATCCCGCTGAGCCCTCACCCCGCTCTGTGTCCTTTCCCCCCGCTCCTGCCTGCAGTGACCCGCTCGTCCGCGCGCTCCCACCCGGCCCCGGCCCCGCCGGCCTCTGGCCCCGCTGCGGGGGGGGTCCCGGTGCCCACCATCATCATCGCCAGCTGCAGCAGCGTCGTCGTGGTGGCCATCGTGGTCATGGGCTTGTGGTGAGGCTGTGGGAGGGGGCTGCGTGATGCCGTGCCCACAGGGGGATGGAGCTTTAGTGCTAAGCTCTGCCCCCTGCCCTCCCCACAGCCTCTGCCAACGGATGCACCGCAGCGCCCAGGGCCAGCAGAACCCTGAGCTCCCCTGAGACCCCCACAACCTCCCGGACCCACAGGACACCCAGGACCTCCAGGTAGCCCAGGACCCCACAGGACCTCCAGGACTCCCAGGACCCCACACCCTCCCCCTGCTATTAAAGTAGACACAGACTCCGTTTCCCCACGCTCTGCCTCAGTTTCTCGCACAATGTGGAAGGGCCCACGAGGGGCTGAGGGGGTGGGGGGAGTTTATTGACCTTCTGCCTGTGGTGGGACCTGAGGACGGCTGAGAGCTGGGGGTCAGAGACACCGGGGGGACACGGGCCAAGGGACAGCAGAGGGGCATGGGGGGAAGGGAGGGATGGAGGGAACACAGAGTGGGAAGGGGGGAGAAATGAGGATGGGGGAGGGGATGGGGGAATACGGGGGTGTTAGGGGACCAAGAGCCTGAGGCTGGGACATGGAGGGACACAGATCACCAGTGTGTCTGAAGTGCAGCACAGGCTGTCTCCTGTCACTATTTGCCAACAGGCATGTTCCCATGTTTAATTCTTCTCCAGATATTGCCATCTTTTCCCTCATAATAGTGTTGTAAGGAACTTGTAGTTAACTCCATGTAACACAACCAAGATAGCAATCAAGTAAACAATCCAAGGGCGTAGTGGGCGATTTTCCTGCCTCAAAGGGCGATTTTCCTGCCTCAAAGGGATTTTTCCCCCTCAGATGAACTCACTTTTCCTCAAAGCGTCGATTTTCACCCAAAAAAGTAGGTTTTTTTACCACCTCAAAAAGGCACTTTTCCTGTCTCTAGAGGATTTCCCCCCCCTCAGGTGAACTTAATTTGCCTCAAAGCAGTGATTTTTACCCTAAAACAGAGTTTTTTCCCCTCAAAATGTGACTTTCCCCCACATAAAGTGGCTTTTCCCCTCACACAAAGCCTGGGATCAACTGAATTTGCCTCAGAGCAGTGATTTCCACCCCAGAAAAGCAGTTTATCCCTTCAGAATTGCACTTTTCCCTCTTTACAGGGACTTTTCTCCCCTCAGATGAACTCAGTTTGCCTCAAAGCAGCGATGTCCCCCCTAAAAAAAGCATTTTTCCCCCTCAGGCGCTTTTCCTTCCTCAAAGGGATTTTCCCCCCCTCAAATGAACTTAATTTGCCTCAAGGCAGTGATTGTTAACCCAAAACAGATTTTTTTCCCCTCAAAAGGTGACATTCCCCCACACAAAGTGGATTTTTCCCTCACAGAAAGCCTTGGATCAACTTAATTTGCCTCAAAAGCAGCGATTTTCCCCCAATAAAGCTGTTTTTCCCCTCAGAAAGGCGCTTTTCCCACTTCAAAGGGATTTTTCCCTCCTCAGATGAGTCTAATTTGCCTCGAGGCAGCGATTTTCACCCCAAAAATCAGTTTCCCCCCTCAGAAAGGCACTTTTCCTGACTCAAAGGGACTTTTCACCCCTCAGATGAACTTAATTTGCCTCAAAGCAGTGATTTTTACCCTAAAACAGAGTTTTTTCCCCTCAAAATGTGACTTTCCCTCACGTAAAGTGGCTTTTTCCTTCATATAAAGCCTCGGATCAACTTCATTTGCCACAAAGCAGTGATTTCCACCCCAAAAAAGAAGTTTTTCCCCTAAGGCGCTTTTCCCACCTTAAAGGGACTTTTCTCCCCTCAGATGAACTCAATTTGCTTCAAAGCAGTGATTTCCACCCCAAAAAAGCAGCTTTTCCCCTCAGAAAGGCAATTTTCCCTCTTTAGAGGGACTTTTCTCCCCTCAGATGAATTCAGTTTGCCTCAAAGCAGCGATTTCCCCCCTAAAAAAAGCATTTTTCCCCCTCAGAAAGGCGCTGTTCCTTCCTCACAGTGATTTGTCTCACATCCACTTGTCTCCACACGTGTCTTTGTAGGCTTGTTTTGTCTGAAGGGACAGAGGCAAGGAACCACATTGAACAGAGGCCCAGACCCATCGCTGCCTGGCTGACAGCTTTGTCACTGCCAGCTTGGCCCAGGTGTGGGCTGGCAAGTCAGAGGCCCTGTGTCCCACTACGAGTCCCTGGAGATAGAGTCTCAAAAGCACAGAAGACAGACCTCATGAACTGAAACCAGAGCTCTACGTTCTGCACAAAGCACCTGTGAGGAAACGAGGCCGTGGCTGCCACTTGGATCTGACCCAGCCAAGGAGCAAGTCTCTGTGGCAGCTGACAAAGCTCTGAGTTGTTGTTTTCTCTTTTCTACTCCAAAAGCTACGAGTATTTCCAAGCAGATTTCAACATCTACACGGAAGAGTCAAAGAACACACCAATTCAGAAGCCAGCCCCTAAGAAAGCCTTCATTGCTCTCTCCCATTCAGGACAGACTGAAAGAGGAGGAGGACGAGCTCTCTCCTCCCCTTGGGCATCCTGAGCTACTGCTTTAAACATGACTGACCAGAAACAGGGAGCACTGGGTCATTTTTGACAACGGAGCTTTATTAGCAAAGCAACTTCATCCATGAAAATACAGAGCAAGGCTAGTCGTGTTCACACTGAGGATAACTAAAGTGTTTCCAACCATAGGAAATGGTTTTCCTCAGCCAGGGGGGTCTTTTCCTCCGTCACCTCCAGCAGGGGTGCGCGTGGGCTGCAGCGCAACGATGGTGCTGACCACAGGGCATCCTACAGGGACCGCAGGGAAAAAACACTGACACAGGAACAGAAAGGATTGTGCAGGGCACCCGTGTTTTCTTTCTAAGCTGCTCAGGCGAGACTGAAAAAGCCCAGATGCAGCCAAGAGAGATTCAGGGGACAGGGTGGACACTGAGCGACACCCAAAAGCCCCCAGCCCCAGGTTTCTCACACTTTTCAGAGGTTCCATGGCAGCCTGTCTGCCAACAAACGTCTGCCTTCATCCTACTCTTGGTGTAGGAGCTCTCCTCATTCGTATGCATTCAGTCTGCTCAGCCTAGACTGAAAAAAGGCTGCCCTGGGACCAACATCTTCATCAACCACCTGGATAAGGGGACAGAGGGACCCTCAGCAAGTTCCCTGCTGGCACCAAACTGGGAGCACTGGCTGATTGCCCAGAGGCTGTGCTGCCATTCAGCAGGATTTTGACCAGCTGGAGAGTTGGGCAGAGAGGAACCTCCTGAGGTTCAGCAAGGACAAGGGCAGAGTCCTGCATCTGGGAAGGAACAACCTCCTGCACCAGGACAGGCTGGGGGTTGAACTGCTGAAGAGCAGCTCCAGGAGAACTACCTGGGAGTGCTGGCTGAAAATAAACTGAACATGAGCCAGCAACGTGCCGTCGTGAGCAAGAAGCCAATGGCATTCTTGGGGCATGAGGAAGAGTGTGGGCAGCAGGGTGAGGGAGGTTCTTCTCCCTTTCTGCTCTGCCCTGGTGAGGCCTCATCTGGAGTCCTGTGTCCAGTTCTGGGCTTTGCATCACAGGGGCTGTCTCCATGGTGTCTCCAAGGCTTGGGGAGCTCCTGGGCTTGCCCTGAAGGCTTTGTGATGTCACCTGAGAGTCACAGTCAGCCCATGACATCACTTGAGCTGGGACACAGTGTCACATCCAGCCAGCAGCACAGCAGGACATTGTGAGCTGCCAGCAGCACGAGAGACATTGGGACGTGCCAGCAGCCAGCAGCACCCGAGCCACAGCGATGCGGCGTTTGCTACTCCTGTTGCTGCTGCTGGTGGCAGCCCAGGGGGTGTCTGGGTGTCTGCGCTGCTCCCCAGGGGCAATGGAGATGCTGGAGATGCTGACAGGCCCCTTCCTGCAGCGGGGGATGTCACACAGTCCAGAGCTCAGGACCCGGCTGAGAGCCATCCTGCTGAGGACTGTGCAGACACTGGGCCAGCTGCCACACAACCCAGAGACCTTCATGGGTGTCATAGGTAAGGGGGACCCAAAACCCAGACCCCCATCCCTCTCCAAAACCCCCCATTCCCCTCCCCTCCAATAACCCCATCCTGAACTCCCCCTGCCCCTGCCAAACCCACTCTGGCTCTCGGGAATCCACCCCAACTGCCCTCCTGACCCTCCGATTCTGCCCCAAATTCCACCCAAACCCATCATCCACCTCCCTTCCTTTGTGCCCCCCCCCCAAAAGGGTGCAATGAAGGGGAAGGTTCAGCTCCTCTCCCCCTACCCCCTTTGTGCCCACCCTCCCACCCCCCTAGACGAGGCAATGCTGGAGGAGATCACCATCTACTTTAGACGGACCATGTCTGGCGTGGTGGAGAAAAACCTCCAAGGTGAGCCTGAACCCCAACAGGGGGTGGGGATGTGGTGGGTTTAGCCCTTGCTGGCTGTCAGGTGTCCAGCAACTTGTTCTCTCGCTCCCTCTCCTAAACTGGACAGGGGAGAGAGAAATATAAGGAGAGGTTGATGAGTTGAGGGCAGGGGTCCTTCCCATAGGATGCCCCACGGGCTGCAGGTGGGTCTCTGATCCCTCACGGCCCTCCACGGGCTGCAGGGACACAGCTGCCTCACCATGGGCCTCAGCACAGCTCACAGGGGAGTCTTTCTGTCAGGGCCTAAGCAGCCTCCTCCCCCTCCTTCTCCACTGACCTTGCTGACTGCAGACATGTTGTCACATTCTCCCTCCCTGTTGCTGCTGCAGCTCAGCAAGTGCCCAGCAACTTCCTCCCCTTCTCCCGTCCGTTAATCACAGAGTCGTTACCTCAGTCACTAATTGGCCAGGCCTGGCTCAGCTGTGTGTCCATCTTAGAACTGACTGGCATGAGCCCTGTCAGCTACAGGGGAAGCTTCTGGCAGCTCTTTCTTTAAAGAAGCACCCCCTGGAGCCTCTCGTTACCAAAACCTGGCCCTGGCAAAGCCAGCACAGGGACACGCACACCTCCCTGCCTGGAGCTCCACACAACTCCTGTCAGACACTGCTCAGAGAGTGCTGTTAACTGTGGGGGTAACAGCATGTCACAGGGCTGTGGACTCTGGAACCTAAGAGTGGAGGCCCTGCAGAGTAGGGCTCTGGGGCATCTCCCTCCCCTCTGGCTGACAGATTTCCCTTCCTCTCCCAGACAAGCAGCTCTTCAATGAGATGTTCTGGGCCATGCAGGATGTGACCAACCACTTCCAGCAGCTCATGAAGCAGTTCCAGAAGGAAGGTGGGACCCAGGACCCTGGGACATCTGCTGAGCTCCTCCCAATCCCCGCCCTGCCCTCTGACCTCACTCTAACTCCCTTTTCCCCTTCCTCTTGCAGTGTTTTGCCCCAATACCTGTGGTGAGTAGAGGAGCTGGGGGGGCTGGAGGTGGCAGTTTGAGGGGGTCCTGGACCCGTCCCTACGTTGTGACCTGACACACACTCCTGTGGCCCCCCAGGAAAGATGGAGGTGATGTGGATCGAATGCAGCTCGTGCAACGTCACCCTTTACGTCTGCAGCCGGACGGTGCATTGCGGGGGTGAGTGGGGCTGTTGGGGTCAGTGGGGAGAGGGGGGCTGCCGGCTTTGGGGGGTAGGGATAGAGATGAAGGGTTCCTGGAGAGGACAGATGGAAGTCTAAGGGGTCTCAGGGGTATAAGTCAAGGAGAAAGGGAGGTCCTGGGGGGGTGTAATTTGGGAAGAGGGGTCCTAGGAGGACAATCTGAGGGGTCCCAGGGCAATAACATGGGAATGAGGGGCCCAGAGGGGGCAATTCGAGGAAGAAGGATCCTGGGGTGGTGATTTGTGGAGCTCTCGGGGACAGGAAGGCAGTTTGGGGTCCCTGGGTAGGATCCACGTGTGTGAAATAGGGGGGTTCTCATCGCACTCCCCCCACCCCGCTGCAGAGCGGCATCTGTGGGTGGAGGAGGGGAAGGAGCTGCGTCTGGACTGCGGCCTGGCCTGGCACGAGCTGGCCCACGGCACCAAGAGCTACTGGTTCTACCGGCTGCGGGGCCACACGGAGGGTCCCCCCCAGCCCCAGGAGCAGCTCCAGGCCGAGAGCTCCGAGCCGGTGCTGGTGCAGAAGGGGGTGACGGCAGCGGCGGGGGGACGGTACCGCTGCGAGATGCGGGACGCGCGGGGGGACGTCGCCTCCGAGCTCGTCTTTGACGTCGTGGGTGAGGGCACACGCACACATCCCCCGCCCCAGTTCCCACAGGGGGATCCCGCTGAGCCCTCACCCCGCTCTGTGTCCTTTCCCCCCGCTCCTGCCTGCAGTGACCCGCTCGTCCGCGCGCTCCCACCCGGCCCCGGCCCCGCCGGCCTCTGGCCCCGCTGCGGGGGGGGGTCCCGGTGCCCACCATCATCATCGCCAGCTGCAGCAGCGTCGTCGTGGTGGCCATCGTGGTCATGGGCTTGTGGTGAGGCTGTGGGAGGGGGCTGCGTGATGCCGTGCCCACAGGGGGATGGAGCTTTAGTGCTAAGCTCTGCCCCCTGCCCTCCCCACAGCCTCTGCCAACGGATGCACCGCAGCGCCCAGGGCCAGCAGAACCCTGAGCTCCCCTGAGACCCCCACAACCTCCCGGACCCACAGGACACCCAGGACCTCCAGGTAGCCCAGGACCCCACAGGACCTCCAGGACTCCCAGGACCCCACACCCTCCCCCTGCTATTAAAGTAGACACAGACTCCGTTTCCCCACGCTCTGCCTCAGTTTCTCGCACAATGTGGAAGGGCCCACGAGGGGCTGAGGGGGTGGGGGGAGTTTATTGACCTTCTGCCTGTGGTGGGACCTGAGGACGGCTGAGAGCTGGGGGTCAGAGACACCGGGGGGACACGGGCCAAGGGACAGCAGAGGGGCATGGGGGGAAGGGAGGGATGGAGGGAACACAGAGTGGGAAGGGGGGAGAAATGAGGATGGGGGAGGGGATGGGGGAATACGGGGGTGTTAGGGGACCAAGAGCCTGAGGCTGGGACATGGAGGGACACAGATCACCAGTGTGTCTGAAGTGCAGCACAGGCTGTCTCCTGTCACTATTTGCCAACAGGCATGTTCCCATGTTTAATTCTTCTCCAGATATTGCCATCTTTTCCCTCATAATAGTGTTGTAAGGAACTTGTAGTTAACTCCATGTAACACAACCAAGATAGCAATCAAGTAAACAATCCAAGGGCGTAGTGGGCGATTTTCCTGCCTCAAAGGGCGATTTTCCTGCCTCAAAGGGATTTTTCCCCCTCAGATGAACTCACTTTTCCTCAAAGCGTCGATTTTCACCCAAAAAAGTAGGTTTTTTTCACCTCAAAAAGGCACTTTTCCCACCTCAAAAAGGCACTTTTCCTGTCTCTAGAGGATTTTCCCCCCCTCAGGTGAACTTAATTTGCCTCAAAGCAGTGATTTTTACCCTAAAACAGAGTTTTTTCCCCTCAAAATGTGACTTTCCCCCACATAAAGTGGCTTTTCCCCTCACACAAAGCCTGGGATCAACTGAATTTGCCTCAGAGCAGTGATTTCCACCCCAGAAAAGCAGTTTATCCCTTCAGAATTGCACTTTTCCCTCTTTACAGGGACTTTTCTCCCCTCAGATGAACTCAGTTTGCCTCAAAGCAGCGATGTCCCCCCTAAAAAAAGCATTTTTCCCCCTCAGGCGCTTTTCCTTCCTCAAAGGATTTCCCCCCCTCAAATGAACTTAATTTGCCTCAAGGCAGTGATTGTTAACCCAAAACAGATTTTTTTCCCCTCAAAAGGTGACATTCCCCCACACAAAGTGGATTTTTCCCTCACAGAAAGCCTTGGATCAACTTAATTTGCCTCAAAAGCAGCGATTTTCCCCCAATAAAGCTGTTTTTCCCCTCAGAAAGGCGCTTTTCCCACTTCAAAGGGATTTTTCCCTCCTCAGATGAGTCTAATTTGCCTCGAGGCAGCGATTTTCACCCCAAAAATCAGTTTCCCCCCTCAGAAAGGCACTTTTCCTGACTCAAAGGGACTTTTCACCCCTCAGATGAACTTAATTTGCCTCAAAGCAGTGATTTTTACCCTAAAACAGAGTTTTTTCCCCTCAAAATGTGACTTTCCCTCACGTAAAGTGGCTTTTTCCTTCATATAAAGCCTCGGATCAACTTCATTTGCCACAAAGCAGTGATTTCCACCCCAAAAAAGAAGTTTTTCCCCTAAGGCGCTTTTCCCACCTTAAAGGGACTTTTCTCCCCTCAGATGAACTCAATTTGCTTCAAAGCAGTGATTTCCACCCCAAAAAAGCAGCTTTTCCCCTCAGAAAGGCAATTTTCCCTCTTTAGAGGGACTTTTCTCCCCTCAGATGAATTCAGTTTGCCTCAAAGCAGCGATTTCCCCCCTAAAAAAAGCATTTTTCCCCCTCAGAAAGGCGCTGTTCCTTCCTCACAGTGATTTGTCTCACATCCACTTGTCTCCACACGTGTCTTTGTAGGCTTGTTTTGTCTGAAGGGACAGAGGCAAGGAACCACAGTGAACAGAGGCCCAGACCCATCGCTGCCTGGCTGACAGCTTTGTCACTGCCAGCTTGGCCCAGGTGTGGGCTGGCAAGTCAGAGGCCCTGTGTCCCACTACGAGTCCCTGGAGATAGAGTCTCAAAAGCACAGAAGACAGACCTCATGAACTGAAACCAGAGCTCTACGTTCTGCACAAAGCACCTGTGAGGAAACGAGGCCGTGGCTGCCACTTGGATCTGACCCAGCCAAGGAGCAAGTCTCTGTGGCAGCTCACAAAGCTCTGAGTTGTTGTTTTCTCTTTTCTACTCCAAAAGCTACGAGTATTTCCAAGCAGATTTCAACATCTACACGGAAGAGTCAAAGAACACACCAATTCAGAAGCCAGCCCCTAAGAAAGCCTTCATTGCTCTCTCCCATTCAGGACAGACTGAAAGAGGAGGAGGACGAGCTCTCTCCTCCCCTTGGGCATCCTGAGCTACTGCTTTAAACATGACTGACCAGAAACAGGGAGCACTGGGTCATTTTTGACAACGGAGCTTTATTAGCAAAGCAACTTCATCCATGAAAATACAGAGCAAGGCTAGTCGTGTTCACACTGAGGATAACTAAAGTGTTTCCAACCATAGGAAATGGTTTTCCTCAGCCAGGGGGGTCTTTTCCTCCGTCACCTCCAGCAGGGGTGCGCGTGGGCTGCAGCGCAACGATGGTGCTGACCACAGGGCATCCTACAGGGACCGCAGGGAAAAAACACTGACACAGGAACAGAAAGGATTGTGCAGGGCACCCGTGTTTTCTTTCTAAGCTGCTCAGGCGAGACTGAAAAAGCCCAGATGCAGCCAAGAGAGATTCAGGGGACAGGGTGGACACTGAGCGACACCAAAAGCCCCCAGCCCCAGGTTTCTCACACTTTTCAGAGGTTCCATGGCAGCCTGTCTGCCAACAAATGTCTGCCTTCATCCTACTCTTGGTGTAGGAGCTCTCCTCATTCGTGTGCATTCAGTCTGCTCAGCCTAGACTGAAAAAAGGCTGCCCTGGGACCAACATCTTCATCAACCACCTGGATAAGGGGACAGAGGGACCCTCAGCAAGTTCCCTGCTGGCACCAAACTGGGAGCACTGGCTGATTGCCCAGAGGCTGTGCTGCCATTCAGCAGGATTTTGACCAGCTGGAGAGTTGGGCAGAGAGGAACCTCCTGAGGTTCAGCAAGGACAAGGGCAGAGTCCTGCATCTGGGAAGGAACAACCTCCTGCACCAGGACAGGCTGGGGGTTGAACTGCTGAAGAGCAGCTCCAGGAGAAGTACCTGGGAGTGCTGGCTGAAAATAAACTGAACATGAGCCAGCAACGTGCCGTCGTGAGCAAGAAGCCAATGGCTTTCTTGGGGCATGAGGAAGAGTGTGGGCAGCAGGGTGAGGGAGGTTCTTCTCCCCCTCTGCTCTGCCCTGGTGAGGCCTCATCTGGAGTTTTGTGTCCAGTTCTGGGCTCCCCAGCTGGAGGGACAGAGAACTGCCAGAAAGACGCCAGTGCAGGGCCACAGAGACTGGATCAGGGGACTGGAGCATGCTTCATATGAGGAAAGGCTGCAGGACCTGGGGCTGTTTAGTCTGGAGAAGAGGAGACTGAGGGCAGACCTTATTAACATTTACAAATATCTAAAGGGTGAGTGTCAGGGGGTTGGGACATCCCTTTTCTCTGTTGTAGCTAGCAACAGGACAAGGGGTGATGGGATGAAACTGGAACACAAACAGTTCCATTGAAACACAAGAAAGAACTCTTTTACTGAGAGGTGAGGGAGCCCTGGCACAGGCTGCCCAGGGAGGCTGTGGAGGCTCCTTCCTTGGAGGGCTTCAAGGCCCACCTAGACACGTTCCTGTGTGACCTGATCTAGGTGGGAGCTGCTTCTGCAGGGGGTTGGACTGGATGATCTCTAAAGGTCCCTTCCAACCCCACCATTCTCTGATTCTATTCTATGATTCTGTGAAATCTCTGAAGTCTGGTACCTGGTTCAGGCATTAAAGGTGTCCCACCTGGGAAGCCTGCTTCCCTTTTCCTTGCAGGTGCTATTTAGAGCATACACAGTTGCTTTTTCTGAGTAAAACCATCAAAAAAAAACCCAGAGAAACAGCTGGGTGATTTCCCTTCCCCAGGGCTGGCCACTGGACAAGGTGCTGGTCGGCAGCACTCTCAGGGTGCAGGGCTGGGCCCAGGACAGGCCTTTTGCAGGCACCACACTTCTGGAGGCTCCTGCTAATGCAGCTCCTGGGCACTGCTCAGGGAATGAGGGCACTTGTCCATAATTGCTGGCTTTGGTCCCTCCCCATCGGTTCTGGCTCCCTGCCCTCATCTTTCACCTCCTCCCTCTCTGTCTTTACCCCACCACTGTTTTTTCTTTCTCTTTCTCTGTAGGACTCCTTGTCTGTATTTTCTAACCCCTCCTTGTCTGTCCTACATCCTGTTGCTATTTTTTCTCCTCTCCTGCTCCCTGTCCTTTGCCTTTTCCTGTCACCATGTTGTGATTCCTGGCCTTATTTTCCCTCTCTCCCCCACAGCCTGTCCCCACTTTCCTGCTCATCTTGCTCAGCTGGCTGGAGCTTCTCTCTTCTCTCCAGGCCTCCATCCTGCTCGCCATCCCCTTTTAGCTCTTCCTCTGACTCTCTCAGCCCATCGCTGTTCCACCCTCCTGTGCCTCCTTCTGCTGATCCACATCCCTCTGTTCCTCACTCTCTCTGGATGCTTTCCCTCCCTTCTTTTCTCTGTCCCTGCCTTCTGTCCCTGTCTCTCCCTTTCTCTCTCCTTTCCCTTGTCTCTCTGTCCTAATCCCTGTCCCATTTCTCTGTCACTCCGCTGTCCTGCTGCCTTTTCTGTCTCTCTGTCCCCCACTCCCTCTCCCTGCCTGTGTCTGTGTATCCCCCCATCCTCCTTTCTGCCCTTCCAATCCTCTCTCTGTCCCTCTCTGCTGCTGCTTGTTGCTCTTTTTCCTCCTGCACTCCCTGTCTCCTTAAGCTCCATCCCTTTCCTGCTCTGTCCCTCTGCCCTGCTCCTCCCCCATATTTTCCTCCTCCTCCTCCTTTGGGGCTTTGGCTCCTCCTGGGGCTGGGCCTGTGCAGCCCTGGGGAGGCGGCCATGGGGCTGCAGGGTCAGGGGGGCCTGGCCAGGGGCTGGTGTCCCTGCAGGGTCAGGCAGCAGGAAGGAGGCCCCGGGGCGTGTGGGAGCTGTAGGCCTGGGGCACTGGCTGTTGGCTCCTGGGCCATGTGGGAGCTGTAGCCCTGGGCAGGGGCTGCCAGCCGTCCCTGTTCATTGCTGGGCCAGCCAAGGGCACTGACGGCTCATTTCCCCACCCAGCAGCACTGTCTGTGCCTCAGTGTGTCTGTGCTCTCTGTGGGGCACTGACACAGCACACAGATCCCAGCCAGAGCTGCTGTGGCCTGAGCCAGAGGCTCCCTCAGCGCCCAGCCCCGGGGCAGCCAATGGCAGCGCAGCAGGCGGGCACAGCCCTGATTGACGTGTGAGCGGCGGCCAATCGGAGGCGGCGGCGCCTCAGGGAGGGCGGGCCCAGGCAGGGCAGTGACAGCCCCGCAGCCAATCAGAGGCGGCGGCGCCTCAGGGAGGGCGGGACCAGGCAGGGCAGTGACAGCCCCGCAGCCAATCAGAGGCGGCGGCGCCTCAGGGCGGGCTCTGGCCCCTCCCGCCCTGTGCTGCAAAGCCCCTGAGCCACAGGCAGAGGCAGAGGCAGGGCCAGAGAGACGGGAGCTGCTGGACACAGGCCCCGAGGGGCCGAGTGCTGAGGGGCCGGCACATGGGTGTGGGCAGCAGAGGCTGCGGCCCTGCAGAGGAGAAGGCTGAGCTCAGGGGCCCTTCTCAGCGCTGAGGGCTCCCTGCAGGGCGGGGGGCGAGAGGCTGGGGCCGGTGTGTGCTGTGTGGTGGGCAGGGACGGGACACGGGGTGCCGGGCACACGCTGACACAGGGGCGGCCACCCAAGGCCCTCCCTGGGTACCCCCAGGCACTGCCCATGTGCAGCCTGGGGTGTGAGGGGACGCGGCACGCAGCGGCCGCACGGGCACAGAGACACACAAGGGCAGCATCTGCCCAGCTGCTGCTTGTGCCCTCCAAGGGGAGGCCTTGGCAGCTCAAAAGGAGGGGGTTTACCCAACAAGGTGTGTTAGAAAGCTAAAACGAGGCTTTGGATGCTGATAACTGAGGTTGAGACTGGAGAATGAGGGGTTGAAAGCTGAAAAGGAACAGGTTAAAGCTAAAAAGAAGAACTTGGGCCACAAAGTGAGACTTTGGAACCAAAAATTGGAGGACTGTGCTCCAAGCAATAAGGTTAGAAAAGGCAAAAAGGAGGCTTTGGAAGCTAAACATGAGCATCTGAGCCACAAAACGAGCCTTTTGAGGTTAAAATTGAGTGTTTGGAAGCAAAGAAATGAGGGTTTGTGCACAAAAATGAGACTTTGAAAAGAAAGGTGATGGTTTGGACCTAGAAGAGGATGAGTTGAAATCTAATCCCAAGGTTTGGAAGGTGAAAACTGGGCTTTGGGAGAAAATTAGGGTTTGGGTCACCAAGTGAGGTTTGAAAGATTTACATGATGGCCTAGGCCTCAAAATAAGGCATTGGAAGCTAAAAAGGAGGGTTTGGGCCCCCAGAGGAGGGTTTGGAAGCAAACCCTCTCGCTTTGGATGGTGAAAATGAGGATTTGTTCCCAAAAGTACCACTTTGGAAGCTAAAAATGAGGATTTGGATGCAAACCAGGAGGTCTTGGGCCCCAGACCGAGGACTGAGACAGCCAAGTTGTACCTTCCCAGCCCTTTAGGTGTGGGAGCTGCCCTCAGTCGTGTGCAGTTCGTCTGCTCAGCCCAGATGAACAAATGCAGGGTGCAGGCCAGAGAGATGGGGTGGGCACTGAGGCACACAAGGAAGAACCCAGCCGCAGTTTTCCTACCTCTGTCATAGAACCATGGAATTGTTGTGGTTGGAAAAGGCCTCTCAGATGATGGAGTCCAAGCCCTCACCTCACACTGCCAGGCCCATCGCTGAACCACATCCCTCAGCACTTCATCTACGCGACTTGTGAATATCTCCAGGGGTGGGGACTGCACCAGCTCCCTGGGCAGCCCGTCCCAGTGCTTCACAACCCTCTGAGTGACAAACTTCTTCCTGATGTCCAACCTGAACCTTCCCTGGCGCAGCTTAAACCTGTTTCCTCGTGTTCTGTTATTGGGTACTGGAGAGAAGAGCTCGACCCCCACCTCACTACAACCCCCTTCAGGCAGCTGTAGAGAGTGATCCTGTCTCCTCTCAGCCTCCTCTGGGCTCAACATCCCCATCTCCCTGAGCCTCTCCTCATCAGACCTGTTCTCATGACCCTTCCCCAGCTTTGCTGTGACTCTGACACCCAGCTGAACCCACGGTGCAGTTGATGGCAGCAACAGGTTCCCCAGGTGCTGGTGGGCTGCTGGGGATGAACACAGCGTCTGCCAAAGCTCGTGCAGATGTTGAGGCTGCGAATAGTGCAGCAGGAGATGAGAGAAGTGACTGTGCAGAGGGATTTCTGAGCTTCCCCAGCCAGCCCTTGGCACAACCAGCTCTGAGCCAGAGGCATCCCTGTGGGGGCAGAGAGGTGCAGCCGTCGGCTGCTCCCAGGAGTCAGAGGCAGCCTGAGCTGGAACCTTCCCTGACTGATTCACGATGGTGTCTTCCCCAATAGCCCCCTTTCTTAAGCCATTTTTACACTCTCTTTCCCTTCAAAGTGGGGCTGGAGTGACTCTGGTCACAGAGACCTTCATCTGGATTGCTGTGTAATGCTCTCACTTTGCTTTTAAAGGTGTGGGGTGAGGAGAATGCAGAGCACATGCTCAGTGAGGGCTGGTGGCACCTTGGAGCTGGGTGGGCTTTGGGATGGAGCTGTGTTTCGGTGCTATAACGAGAGTCTAATGAGCAAAGTTCACCCAAAACCCAGCATTTTTTAAGACAATGACAGACTGTTGGCCCAGGTGTCAAATGAATTGCAGATGTTGCAGAAGCCTCAGAGCACAGAAGCGTCATTCAGCCAGAAATCTGCAGGAACACATTTGTAAGTGTTTGGTGTCTGAAATATTGGCGTTAGGAACTTGTTCCCTTGTGGCAGCACAAGCTTCAGGACATTGCTGATCTTGGAGAGTCACAAGAAGCCATCACTGCAGCACATCTCACTCCTGTTGTTATCTGGCAAGAACAGAACTTATCTTGGGCAAATCAGAGTGAGGGAAATGAATCAGAAACTGCTCAAGTCTGTCCTGTGGTTTGGCCAAACAAAGGTGAAAAACACACTGTGAGGAAGACTCAGATCTTCATCCTCAATGGCCCCTGAGGCCATGCTAAAGAGATTTGAGGGAGCTGTGGCCTGGGCAGACTGAGGCAGGACAATGAGGGGAACTCATGAAGAAGTGCAATGAACATGCAGATCTAGTCTGGGACATGTGGAAAGTTTTGCTCTAAGCAGGGCACACACTTGGTGGAGCCATCCCCTGTGTGCCCAGCGCTGCCAGAAGGAATCCCTGCTTGACAGTCACATTGGCTACTGAGTCCTGATTGGTACTTTCCTGGCATCACAAACATACAGCTTGTGAGTTCCACAGTACCCTGCAGCTCCCTTCTTCTGCAAGAGCTCACAGGGCTGCCCACGCAGTCTCTGCTCTGTCCCAGCCTCCGTGCTGGTGTCCCAGGGAGCCACTGTGGAGCGGATTTCTTGCTCCCCAGCTGCCTCCTCCCTGCAGCCCTGCTCAGTGTCAGACTTTTGCTGACAGTGTGAACAGTGCTGTGCCTTTAGTAGAAGTTGAAGTTCTAAATTATTGCCAGGAATGATTCCAGAGGCCATCCCAGGGGAGGGGGAGCGCTGTGGCCATCACCAAGGGAGAGGGAGAACGTTGTGCACTGCTGATGTCACACAGAGGCTGTTCCAGACCCCACCCGGCGTTTGTGACCTCACCTGGCCAGAGGCTATAAAGCCTCCCAGCGGGTCAGCCAGAGCCAGTTGGGCTGAGCTGCCCTCGGGAGGACTCAGCTCCTCCTTTGGCTACTCGCCTTCCTGATTGCTTACAGCCATTTCTCATTTGCTACCCACTTCTCAACTTCCATCCTCTTCCAAAGGTAAGGATGCCCTAAACTCTCAGGACAGGGAAAAGGATGTAGACAGGGATGACAGGAGAGGCTGCTCTGCACCTCCCAGTCCATTTCCAGGCTGAGCTCTTCCACCTGCAGAGCCTGGCCAAGGCTATGGGTAGTGTTGCTGTCTGGTGATTCTTCGGTTGACCTCAAGATGAGGCTTTGGAAGCTAAAAGCAATGCTTTGGGCCCAAACATGAGGGTTTAGAGCACAGAGCTGGTAGAGCAGAGCTGTGAATGGAAGGAGCAGCCGGAAATCTGCTCCTAGCAATAGCTCAAGCAATTCCTGTTCCCTTGCCTGGGACTACAGCTTGGCTGCAGCTTGTGGTTTTGGTGTGGTGCTTTAGCCCTGGCTGGGTGCCAGGTGCCCACCAAGTCGCTCTATCCCTCCCCCTCCTCAGCTGGACAGGGGAGAGAGAAATAAAACAAGAGGTTTGTGAGGCAAGGTAAGGACAGGGAGACCCCTCAGCAATTAATGTCTGGGGCAAAACAGACTCAGCGTGGTGAGAAAAGTTTTGATTTATGAATGAACCATTCAAAGTGATCAGGGAGAGGAGATCTCCTCCTCTGGAGGTCTTCAAAAGCCACCTGGACATGTTCATAGAATCATAGAATCACAGAATGGTGGGGGCTGGAAGGGACCTTTAGAGACCATGGAGTGCAACCCCACTGCTTTGACAGCCAGTGTGTGTCTGTGGGAAATGTTCCACCACCAGTGTGTGAGTGTGTGTGTAAAGGTTTGATCCTTGAGCCTTTAATGATGCCAGAGGCCATCCCAGGGGAGGGGCAGCGTTGTGGTGGTCACCAAGGGAGACAGAGAATGTTGGGTTGTGCCGATGTCACACAGGGGCTCTTCCAGACCCCACCCGGCGTTTGTGACCTCACCTGGCCAGGGACTATAAAGCCTCCCAGCGGGACAGCCAGAGCCAGTTGGGCTGAGCTGCCCTCGAGAGGACTCAGCTCCTTCTTTGGCTACTTGCCTTCCTGATTGCTTACAGCCATTTCTCGTTTGCTTCCCACTTCTCAACTTCCATCCTCTTCCAAAGGTAAGGATGACCCAAACTCTCAGGACAGGGAAAAGGATGTAGACAGGGATGACAGGAGAGGCTGCTCTGCACCTCCCAGTCCATTTCCATGCTGAGCTCTTCCACCTGCAGAGCCTGGCCAAGGCTATGGGTAGTGTTGCTGTCTGGTGATTCTTCGGTTGACCTCAAGATGAGGCTTTGGAAGCTAAAAGCAATGCTTTGGGCCAAAACATGAGGGTTGAGAGCACAGAGCAATAGCTCAAGCTCTTGCTGTTCCCTTCCCTGGGACGACTTGACCATGCTGTGTGTTTCTCCTGCTAGATGCTGCTGTGGCTCTGTGCAATGGCTCTTTGCTTGGCCAGCGTGATCCCCTACGCCGTGCCTGGAGCGCTGGCACTGCTGGGCTGCTGGTGGCTCTACTCCCACAGCAAAGAGCAGCCCAGAGATGGTGCTGAAGCGGCAGCAGCTGCTGAGGAAGCGCAGCAGAGAGGAGGGACAGAGGAGGAATCATCGCCCCAAGGGGAAGCCTGTGTCCCTCAGGAGCTGCCTTTGTCAGCAGCAGAGGAATGCCCAGGGACCGACCTTCAGGATGTGTCAGCAGCAACAGCTGAGCCCAGCACTGCTGAGGGTGACACGGCAGGAGCAGAGACAGGAGGATGTGCAGAGGAGAGCGGCGTCCCTGCTGCTGTTTCTGTCCCCGGGCAGAGCACAGTGTCCCGGCAGCGCTGCAGCCAGCCCCGCACAGGGCTCAGGCTCAGGCGCCGACGCAGAGCAGCGCCAGCAGCGCCGGCAGCGCCAGCAGCGCGTGTGGGAGCCGGGCAGGAGCTGAGCAGTGCCCAGAGCGCTCCCGGGGAAGCGGCCACAGGCGCTGAGGAAGCGCAGGAGGAACGAGGGCTAGAGGAGGAATCCCGGCCCGAAGCAGCAGCCGCCGTCCCTGCTGGCTGTTGTGCCCTCCCGCTTCCTGAGAGCGCAGTGTCCCAGGCAGGGCTGAGGCTGAGCTGCCAACCCAGCCCCGCGGCCGGCAGCAGCGCCGGCAGCGCCAGCAGCGTGTGCGGGACCCCGCCGGAGCCGAGCCGTGCCCAGAGCGCCGCTGCACTGCCGCCATCCCCGCAGGCAGAGCCCTGGGCTGCGAGCGGGGCCGTTGCCGGCTGTGGCACACGCAGCCCCTTCCCCGCCGCTCAGCACACGGCTGCCAGGAGGTTTGCTGGCGGCTGGATGCCGGCGGGCAGCGAAGTGGAGCACGCGCCAGGTAAGGGCTGCTCGGCCCCGTTGGGCTCTTTGGCTCTTGGCTTCCAGATCCTAGATGGTGTGTGCTGGGGAAGGGCTCACTGGGTGTGAAGGGCTGCTGCTCGACTCGGGCCTCCTGTGCTGGCATTCCCAGAGCTGGGCTGGGTGGTCCCCAGGCATCAAGGGAAGCTTTCAGTGGGCTCTGTGTGATGGGACTTGACCCTTTCTGACATCCTGGGGATCCTGAGGCAGGAGCATCCCAACAGAATGCGGAGCAAGTGCTCAGTGGCATCTCTCTGCCAAAGGATCTCTTCTCCTGGGCTGGTGTGTGGGAGCTGCGTTGTGTGGGCTGTCTGAATGCTGACATGGTGCCTTTCTGGCAGGTTTCAGTGCGACTCACATGGACTTGGAGGACACAGACAGTCTCCAGGGGCAGACAGTGAGTCACCAGAACCGGCGCCGAAAGAAAAAGTCCAATGTCCTTGTGTGGGAAATAGAGGTGCCCAAGGTAAGCAGCCACTGTCCTGCTCGTGCCTCCTGCCCTGCCCTACACAGCCATCTCCTGCTTCTTCCATCTCAGGCCAACCCAGGGAGATTCAGAACCAGCCAACGAGGGTTTCAGCGTTTAGTTGTCAGGGCTACACCCTGGGATGGTTGCTGGAGTCCTTTTTCTCCATCACTTTCCACCCTGATCTGTCAGGGTGATGCTCTGAAAGCCTTCAGCAGGCTTTGAGTTCACAGTCCCTGAGAGCAGGGGATAAATTGTGGTGCTTTCCCCTGTGCAGGAGGGTCATGTTCCAGCTGCCTGTCCAAACCCACCCTGCAAATGAGCTGCAGGAACCAGGAAGATGGGCAAAAGAAGCCCCAGGGCACAGTGGTGTTTGATCTACATTTCTCTCCTTGACTCTTGCTTTCTCTTTGCTATCAAGGATACAGTCAGACACATGATTGGCAAACAGGGACAGTTTATTAACAGCTTGAGGAGAGAGTCTGGGGCCACAATTTCTCTCTCAGCGCTCCCTGACGTTGATGACTATGAAGTCTGTCAAATCAAAGGTAAGAGGAATACCTCTGTGTTCAGAGTCCAAGATGTAGCTTGGGGGCCTTGAATTAGAAATGGATTCAGTGGCTTGGCAAGGCCACAGCTTTTACCCAAGTGTTCTGCTCAGGGCTGTTCCAGGAGACGGATGTGGCAAGTGGCCTGGGCCTGGGCACGTGCAGCCTCTCTTGTAGGGCTGGGAATGCATTTGAGCAGCTTTGGCTGCTGCAGCTGAACCAGCCCCTTTTGCAAGATCCCTTTTGGCTTGAAGCAGCAGACAGGGGATGCTTGTCAGCATCTTGACTGGGAAGGATGTTGGAGCAATTGGGGCTGAGAAGTATCTGCCAGCCAATTGGGTCCCTGCTGCACGCCAAAGCCATTCCAAGTGGGGCCTGGGGCTCTGAGCTGCTCACGGTGGTTGGATATCAGTGTCTGTGGCCAATCTGTGGGATTTTTGCCTTCCAGGCCTCTCCCATCAAGTGGACAGAGCGCTGAGCCTGATTGGCGGGAGGTTCCAGCACCTGTGTCTGGACAACAAACACTGTGCTCGTTTCTGCTGGCAAAAGGTTATGTTCTAGAAGGATGTGGGAAGGGGTGCAGCATGGGCAGCTGCCCCAGGCTGGCCAGCAGGTGTTGGATCCCATCCTGACATGGTGCCCAGCACATGTGTGCAGTTGTGTCGGGTCCCGGCTGATGAGCAACGGCGTCACTCACCATCCCCTTTGTACATCCCCTTGTGCATTGTTAGAACTGTTTCTCCTTCCCTTGTTCCTTGTTGTTGTTCTATTAAACTGTTCTGATTGCAACCTCTGGGAGCTTTTGATGTTTCCCCTTGTGTCTGGTTCCAGCAGTGAGCCAGCACCCTCCTGGCTCTTTGTCCCTGGCTGAGCAAAACCAGGACATCTACTCTGTCCCTCCCCCTGCTCCAGTGACACGTCCTTCTGTCCTTAGGGCTGCAAAGTCCCAGCTGCCTCCATCACTCTCTGCAGAGAAAAGCAAGAGCAGAAAGTCTTGCCAAGCCCAACTGTAGTTTCTCTTGGCTGTATCCTACAACTCTGTCCATGTGCTACAAAATAAAGCCCAACACTGGACAAGTCAAACACTGGAAACAAGGGAAACTTGACAGAAGCTTTTGGCTCCCAACTGTCCTGTGTAGGGAGCCCTGGTTTGGGGCTGTCCTGGTTGGGGCTGGGCTAGAGTTAACTTGCATAAGACACTTGGAAGGGAAACAGCCTGTGCAGCTGACCCAGGCCAGCCAACGGCTTTTCCAGCCCATCCTGACGTCATGCCCAGGAGAGAGGTGAGGAGCTGCCGGAGGGGCACGTTGAGTTCTATCCTTGTGTGAGCTGACACGGGCAGCACGCAGCAACAGCCACAGAGCCACGGATCAACTGCCAAGAGTCAAGTTACTCTCGGGAGCTTTCAGCATCTCAGCCAAATGATCACCTTCCGGATCGTGCTCTGCTGCTGACGGCCCTGTCTCCTGGGATCTTTCCAGTGTACTGGAGTGTTTCAGAGTCAGTGGCCCTTGCAGTGCATTATTGCCACTTGTTTTGGCAGCTTGATCCTCTGGAGCAGCCCCAGCATCAGGGACCCATTCTGCACAGGTGAGACACTGGGGTAAATTTTATCTTATTTAAACCTTTTATGCTACTTCTGACGTCTCCAATTGAGTGTGCTCCTCCTCATTTTGGAAGTCTCTCTCATATCTGGGGCTGTGTCACAAAGACAGAAGCCAGCTGAGCAGCTGCTTCTGGTTTTTCAGGGTCCAGGTGAGTGTGTTTGCTGGCAGTGGCTTTGAGCCGCTCCATGAAGGCAGACAGGAATCCATTTGCTGCTTCTTTCACTTCATAGACTTGGAATCAAACGTTTGCTTTTGGCACAGTGTGTTTTCTGCCAACTAGTGCCCATCTCTGATATCTTCTTGAAAGCCTTTGGGGTCCTGGCTGGTTGGGATCCCACCCTGGCTTTGCAGCAGGAACATTTTGATGGATGGATTCCTGCCGGTCCCCATCAGCGTGTGTTCCTTCCACCTGGCTGGAGCAGGATGGAACACCATGTTGTTCAGCACCATCTGGCAATGGCTCTAGAAGGGGATACAACCTTGGCACACACACACTGGTTGTGGAACATTTCCCACAGGCACACACTGGCTGTCAAACAGTGCAGAGAGCAGAGGGGAGGGTGCTGCAGAGAGCGGCTCTGCAGGCGCCTTCAGTCACATCTCTCACAGTTGCTGCAGCTCCAATTCTCTCTTGAGGACTCTGTGTTCATTCTTGACCATCTCTTTATGGTGGTTACAGGATCAATTATTCCATTACATTTCTTGAGGGTTTCCTGTGAGGTTTCATCCCTCCTTTGAGTGCTGGACAGCCTTCTGACACATCAAACTAGCACTAGGTCACAGCTAATCAGCTTCTCCTGGCTGGCTGTTCCACCTGGGGGCAACTGATTTGCTTTCAGTGGTTTAAAATTGCTGGCAGGAGAGATTTCTTTAAGCTTCCCCTTGGGACTGCTGCACTCCTATTGCAGCCAAATGCCAGCCGTTAAACAGGCAAAAGGCAATGTGGCAGCAGTCAAACCCCGCTGTGTTGCAGCTTCTCCTCGGGTGTCAGAGGGGCTGGGGGTGGCTGGGCTGAGATTCTCAGGGATGTCCCATTCAGTGTTTCACTTGGGTTGTTTTTACAATATCCACCAAAAACCAATCCCTACACCAAGGCAATCAGCAAGATGCTGAGACAATGACCATCATCCAGTGAAGAGAAAACGAACTGTCAGAGCCAGGTGACCACAACCCAGCAGGGACTGAACCCCCACATTGAAATGAGATTCTGTCTCTTACCTGAATAACCAGACAGGGACACAGACCCCTATGAACCAAATCTGGGACAAGACCTTAACCAGGTGACCAAATGGGGATTTGAACCCCATCCCTAACAAATATTCAAAAGCAGCAACTAATGCCAAAGGCCTGGAAGCCTGTGAGCAAGCTGACAGCCCGGGAGCAGTGCACACAGCCCACTTCAATATAAGAACAATGTCTTTCCCTGTGAGGTGAGGGAGCCCTGGCCCAGGCTGCCCAGGGAGGGTGTGGAGGCTCCTTCCTTGGAGGGCTTCAAGACCCGCCCTGGAAATGTTCCTGTGTGACCTGATCTAGGTGGGAGCTGCTGCTGCAGGGGGGTTGGGCTGGATGATCTCTACAGGTCCCTTCCAACCCCACCGTTCTGTGATTCTATGTGCAGAGCACTGGGCGATGGGGCCTGGGAGCAGTGGGGTAAAAATGGAGCAACTGCCGCAGCGATTCCTGACCCGGGAGGGCTCCGGGAGCCCTTCGAGCTGCTGCCACCCCTCTCTGGGGCTGGACTCGCTCCCCCTTCCCGCGGCACCGCATCGAGCGGCGTTTACACACGAACAGCACGAAGGAAGCGCCAGGGGGGGTTGGAGCAGGACACGAAGTTTTGGGGTGACCGAACGGCCCCCGGGAGCGCGAGCGGCAGCGCGAGCAGGGTACGAGCGCGGGCTCCGCGCGGGGCACGCTGGGAAGCCGAGGCCCCCCCCCTCCGCCGCACGACGCCTCCCGCCGGGCGCCGCCGCGCAACTACAACTCCCGTCAGGCACCGCGGCTCCCGCCCGCGGCTTTGGGCGGCAGCGAGGCGCTGGGGGTGATGGGAAATGGAGGCTGCGGGGCCAGAACGAGCCTCCGCACCTCGTTCTTCATCGGCTCAGCCTGTTCCTGCCGCGTTCCTTCCTACGACACACGACTCGCATCACACGTTACTTTCCCGCAAGGTTCAGTCTCCTTGAGGCAGTTTTAGGGTCTGGATCCCAGTTTTTAGGCTTAAACCCCTGGTTTTAGGGTCTGACTCCTCATTTTTGGGGCCTAATGTCTAGTTTTTAGGGTCTAAATCCTTGTTTTGAGGTCTATACGACCTGGTTTTAGGTCTAAATCCTCGTTTCTGGTGTCTAAACTCCCAGTTTAAGGGTCTAGATCCTCGTTTTTATGACTAAACCCCTCGATTTAGGGTCTAAATCCTTGTTTTGGGGGTCTAAACAAGCAGTTTTAGGATCGAAATCCTTGTTTTCAGTATAAACCTCCTGTTTTAGGGTCTAGATCCTAATTTTAATGGCAAAACCCATACTTTTAGGATCTAAATTCTCTGTTTTGGTCTCATTTTTTGTCTAAACCCAGAGTTTTAGCATCTAAATCCTTGTTTTTAGGGTCTAAACCCACTGTTTTAGGGTCTAAATCTTCATTTTTGTGGTCTTAAGTCTAGATGTTAGGGTCTAAATACTCATTTTTGGGATCTATACCCCCTGTTTTAGGGTGTAAAAGCTCATTTTTAGGTCTAATCCCGTATTTTTAGGGTGTAAATCAATTTTGGGGGGGTCTAAGCTCCCGGTTTAAGGGTCTTAATCCTATTTTTTGATCCTAAAGTCTAGTTTTTAGGGTCTAAATCCTTGTTTTAGGTCTATAACACCTGGGTTTGGGTCTAAATCCTCGGTTTTGTGGTCTAAACCCTCAATTTTAGCGTCTAAATCCCCCTTTTTTGGTGTCTAAACTCCCAGTTGTAGGGTCTGGATCCTCGTTTTTAAGGACTAAGCCCTCGGTTTTAGGGTCTAAATCCTTGTTTTTCAGATCTAAACACCCAGTTTTAGGGTCTGGATCCTCGTTTTTAGGATTACACCCCTGGTTTTAGGGTCTAAATCTTTGTATTTGGGGTCTAAACACCCATTTTTAGGGTCTAAATCCTCATTTTTTGGTCTAAACCCCTGGTTTTAGGGTCTAAATCCTCGTTTTTTTGCGCCTAGAGTGTAGATTTTAGGGTCTAAATCCTCATTTTACGTCCATACCACCTGGTTTTCGCGTCTAAATTCTTGTTTTTGGGATCTAAACTCTGTTTTAGGGTCTAAATCCCCTTTTTTATGTCTTAACTCCCAGTTTTAGGGTCTGGATCCCCATTTTTAGGCTTAAACCCCTATTTTTAGGGTCTAAATCCTTGTTTTTGGGGTCTAAACAATCAGTTTTAGAGTCTAAATCTCCTTTTTTTTGGTGTCCAAACTCCCAGTTTTAGGGTCTAGATCCTTGTTTTGGGTTTCTGAACCCATTCTTTTAGGGTCTAAATCCTCATTTTTGGGGTCTAAAGTCTAGATTTTAGGGTCTAAATACTCATTTTGGGATCTAAACCTCCAGTTTTAGGGTCTAAAAGCTAATTTTTGGGTCTAACCCCAAACATTTAGGGTCTAAATCAACTTTTTTGTGTCTAAGCTCCCGGTTTATGGGTATAAATCCTCATTTTTTGGTCCTATAGTTTAGTTTTTAGGGTCTAAAACCTCATTTTAGGTCCATACCACCTGGGTTTGGGTCTAAATCCTCAATTTTGGGGTCTAAACCCTCAGTTTTAGCATCTAAATCCCCTCTTTTGGTGTCTAAACTCCCAGTTTTAGGGTCTGGATCCTTGTTTTTAGGATTAAACCCCTGGTTTTAGGACGTAAATTCTCATTTCAGGGTCTAAACCCCTAGTTTTAGAGTCTAAATGCTTGTTTTGAGGTTTATACCACCTGATTTTCAGTCTAAATCCTTGTTATAAGGGTCTAATTCCTTAGTTTTAGGACCTAAATCTATGTTTCTGGTGTCTGAACTCCCAGTTTTAGGGTCTAGATCCTCGTTTTTAAGGACTAAACTCCTGGTTTTAGGGTCTAAATCCTTGTTTTTGGTTTCTAAACACTCAGTTTTAGGGTCGAAATCTCCTTTTTTTAGTGTCTAAACTCCCAGTTTTAGGGTCTAGATCCTTGTTTTGGGTTTCCGAACCTACTGTTTTAGGCTCTATATCCTCATTTTTGGGGTCCAAAGTCTAGATTTTAGGATCTAAATCCTCATTTCAGCATCTAAACACTCAGTTTTAGCATCTAAATCCAATTTTTTGGTGTCTAAACTCACAGTTTTAGAGTCTAGATCCTCGTTTTTAAGGACTAAACCCTCAGTTTTAGAGTCTAAATCCTCGGCTTTTGGACCTAAAGCACCCTCTGAGATACAGGCCCTGCTTGAGCCCTTGGCACTGAGGGCAAGCCTTGAACACCCGAGTGCCAGGGTAACAAACCCACGAGGTGCTGAAGAGCAGCGAGCTCTAAAGAAAAGGAACCACAAGGCAAGAAGTATTGTTAGGGTGGGCAAATGCCAGCACAGGCACCGGAGCTGTGCCAGCAGCAGCTGCTCAACGTGGCCCCAGAGGCTGCTGTGGCAGTGACAGCCCCAAAGTGGTGGGAGGCAGCCAGGAGGCCGCCGTCCTGCCCCTGCTCGTGGCCGCCCTTCTGTGCCCCTCTGTGCCCAGGGCAGAGCAAGTTGAGGGGAGCACAGCAGCCCCAAACCAGGGCTCCCTACACAGGACAGTTGGGAGCCAAAAGCTTCTGTCAAGTTTCCCTTGTTTCCAGTGTTTGACTTGTCCAGTGTTGGGCTTTATTTTGTAGCACATGGACAGAGTTGTAGGATACAGCCAAGAGAAACTACAGCTGGGCTTGGCAAGACTTTCTGCTCTTGCTTTTCTCTGCAGAGAGTGATGGAGGCAGCTGGGACTTTGCAGCCCTAAGGACAGAAGGACGTGTCACTGGAGCAGGGGGAGGGACAGGGTAGATGTCCTGGTTTTGCTCAGCCAGGGACAAAGAGCCAGGAGGGTGCTGGCTCACTGCTGGAACCAGACACAAGGGGAAACATCAAAAGCTCCCAGAGGTTGCAATCAGAACAGTTTAATAGAACAACAACAAGGAACAAGGGAAGGAGAAACAGTTCTAACAATGCACGAGGGGATGTACACAGGGGATGGTGAGTGACGCCGTTGCTCATCAGCCGGGACCCGACACAACTGCACACATGTGCTGGGCACCATGTCAGGATGGGATCCAACACCTGCTGGCCAGCCTGGGGCAGCTGCCCATGCTGCACCCCTTCCCACATCCTTCTAGAACATAACCTTTTGCCAGCAGAAACGAGCACAGTGTTTGTTGTCCAGACACAGGTGCTGGAACCTCCCGCCAATCAGGCTCAGCGCTCTGTCCACTTGATGGGAGAGGCCTGGAAGGCAAAAATCCCACAGATTGGCCACAGACACTGATATCCAACCACCGTGAGCAGCTCAGAGCCCCAGGCCCCACTTGGAATGGCTTTGGCGTGCAGCAGGGACCCAATTGGCTGGCAGATACTTCTCAGCCCCAATTGCTCCAACATCCTTCCCAGTCAAGATGCTGACAAGCATCCCCTGTCTGCTGCTTCAAGCCAAAAGGGATCTTGCAAAAGGGGCTGGTTCAGCTGCAGCAGCCAAAGCTGCTCAAATGCATTCCCAGCCCTACAAGAGAGGCTGCACGTGCCCAGGCCCAGGCCACTTGCCACATCCGTCTCCTGGAACAGCCCTGAGCAGAACACTTGGGTAAAAGCTGTGGCCTTGCCAAGCCACTGAATCCATTTCTAATTCAAGGCCCCCAAGCTACATCTTGGACTCTGAACACAGAGGTATTCCTCTTACCTTTGATTTGACAGACTTCATAGTCATCAACGTCAGGGAGCGCTGAGAGAGAAATTGTGGCCCCAGACTCTCTCCTCAAGCTGTTAATAAACTGTCCCTGTTTGCCAATCATGTGTCTGACTGTATCCTTGATAGCAAAGAGAAAGCAAGAGTCAAGGAGAGAAATGTAGATCAAACACCACTGTGCCCTGGGGCTTCTTTTGCCCATCTTCCTGGTTCCTGCAGCTCATTTGCAGGGTGGGTTTGGACAGGCAGCTGGAACATGACCCTCCTGCACAGGGGAAAGCACCACAATTTATCCCCTGCTCTCAGGGACTGTGAACTCAAAGCCTGCTGAAGGCTTTCAGAGCATCACCCTGACAGATCAGGGTGGAAAGTGATGGAGAAAAAGGACTCCAGCAACCATCCCAGGGTGTAGCCCTGACAACTAAACGCTGAAACCCTCGTTGGCTGGTTCTGAATCTCCCTGGGTTGGCCTGAGATGGAAGAAGCAGGAGATGGCTGTGTAGGGCAGGGCAGGAGGCACGAGCAGGACAGTGGCTGCTTACCTTGGGCACCTCTATTTCCCACACAAGGACATTGGACTTTTTCTTTCGGCGCCGGTTCTGGCGACTCACTGTCTGCCCCTGGAGACTGTCTGTGTCCTCCAAGTCCATGTGAGTCGCACTGAAACCTGCCAGAAAGGCACCATGTCAGCATTCAGACAGCCCACAAAACGCAGCTCCCACACACCAGCCCAGGAGAAGAGATCCTTTGGCAGAGAGATGCCACTGAGCACTTGCTCCGCATTCTGTTGGGATGCTCCTGCCTCAGGTTCCCCAGGATGTCAGAAAGGGTCAAGTCCCATCACACAGAGCCCACTGAAAGCTTCCCTTGATGCCTGGGGACCACCCAGCCCAGCTCTGGGAATGCCAGCACAGGAGGCCCGAGTCGAGCAGCAGCCCTTCACACCCAGTGAGCCCTTCCCCAGCACACACCATCTAGGATCTGGAAGCCAAGAGCCAAAGAGCCCAACGGGGCCGAGCAGCCCTTACCTGGCGCGTGCTCCACTTCGCTGCCCGCCGGCATCCAGCCGCCAGCAAACCTCCTGGCAGCCGTGTGCTGAGCGGCGGGGAAGGGGCTGCGTGTGCCACAGCCGGCAACGGCCCCGCTCGCAGCCCGGGGCTCTGCCTGCGGGGATGGCGGCAGCGCAGCGGCGCTCTGGGCACGGCTCGGCTCCGGCGGGGTCCCGCACACGCTGCTGGCGCTGCCGGCGCTGCTGCCGGCCGCGGGGCTGGGTTGGCAGCTCAGCCTCAGCCCTGCCTGGGACACTGCGCTCTCAGGAAGCGGGAGGGCACAACAGCCAGCAGGGACGGCGGCTGCTGCTTCGGGCCGGGATTCCTCCTCTAGCCCTCGTTCCTCCTGCGCTTCCTCAGCGCCTGTGGCCGCTTCCCCGGGAGCGCTCTGGGCACTGCTCAGCTCCTGCCCGGCTCCCACACGCGCTGCTGGCGCTGCCGGTGCTGCTGGCGCTGCTCTGCGTCGGCGCCTGAGCCTGAGCCCTGTGCGGGGCTGGCTGCAGCGCTGCCGGGACACTGTGCTCTGCCCGGGGACAGAAACAGCAGCAGGGACGCCGCTCTCCTCTGCACATCCTCCTGTCTCTGCTCCTGCCGTGTCACCCTCAGCAGTGCTGGGCTCAGCTGTTGCAGCTGACACATCCTGAAGGTCGGTCCCTGGGCATTCCTCTGCTGCTGACAAAGGCAGCTCCTGAGGGACACAGGCTTCCCCTTGGGGCGATGATTCCTCCTCTGTCCCTCCTCTCTGCTGTGCTTCCTCAGCAGCTGCTGCCGCTTCAGCACCAGCTCTGGCCTGCTCTTTGCTGTGGGAGTAGAGCCACCAGCAGCCCAGCAGTGCCAGCGCTCCAGGCACGGCGTAGGGGATCACGCTGGCCAAGCAAAGAGCCATTGCACAGAGCCACAGCAGCATCTAGCAGGAGAAACACACAGCATGGTCAAGTACTCCCAGGGAAGGGAACAGGAATAGCTTGAGCTATTGCTCTGTGCTCTCAACCCTCATGGTTTGGCCCAAAGCATTGCTTTTAGCTTCCAAAGCGTCATCTTGAGGCCCACAGAAGAATCACCAGACAGCAGCACTACCCATAGCCTTGGCCAGGATCTGGAGGTGGAAGAGCCCAGCATTGAAATGGAAATGGACTGGGAGGTGCAGAGCAGCCTCTCCTGTCATCCCTGTCTACATCCTCTTCCCTGCCCTGAGAGTTTAGAGCATCCTTACCTTTGGAAGAGATGGAAGTTGAGGAGAAGTGGGAAGCAAACAAGAAATGGCTGTAAGCAAGCAAGAAGGCAAGTAGCCAAAGGAGGAGCTGAGTCTTCCCGAGGGCAGCTCAGCCCAACTGGCTCTGGCTGTCCTGCTAGGAGGCTTTATAGCCTCTGGCCAGGTGAGGTCACAAACGCCGGGTGGGGTCTGGCAAAGTCCCTGTGTGACATCAGCAGTGCACAACGTTCTCCCTCTCCCTTGGTGATGGCCACAGCGCTGCCCCTCCCCTGGGATGGCCTCTGGAATATTTCCTGGCAATAATTTAGAACTTCAACTTCTACTAAAGGCACAGCACTGTTCACACTGTCAGCAAAAGTCTGACACTGAGCAGGGCTGCAGGGAGGAGGCAGCTGGGGTGCAAGAAATCCGCTCCACAGTGGCTCCCTGGGACACCAGCACGGAGGCTGGGACAGAGCAGAGACTGTGTGGGCAGTCCTGTGAGCTCTTGCAGAAGAAGGGAGCTGCAGGGTACTGTGGAACTCACAAGCTGTATGTTTGTGGTGCCAGGAAAGTGCCAATCAGGACTCAGTAGCCAATGTGACTGTCAAGCAGGGATTCCTTCTGGCAGCGCTGGGCACACAGGGGATGGCTCCACCAAGTGTGTGCCCTGCTTAGAGCAAAACTTTCCACATGTCCCAGACTAGATCTGCATGTTCATTGCACTTCTGCATGAGTTCCCCCCATTGTCCTGCCTCAGTCTGCCCAGGCCACAGCTCCCTCAAACCTCTTTAGCATGGCCTCAGGGGCCATTGAGGATGAAGATCTGAGTCTTCCTCACAGTGTGTTTTTCATCTTTGTTTGGCCAAACCACAGGACAGACTTGAGCAGTTTCTGATTCATTTTCCTCACTCTGATTTGCCCAAGATAAGTTCTGCTCTTGCCAGATAACAACAGGAGTGAGATGTGCTGCAGTGACGGCTTCTTGTGACTCTCCAAGGTCAGCAATGTCCTGAAGCTTGTGCTGCCACAAGGGAACAAGTTCCTAACGCCAATATTTCTGATACCAAACACTTACAAATGTGTTCTTGCAAATTTCTGTGCTCTGATGCTTCTGTAACATCTGCAACTCATTTGACACCTAGGCCAACAGCCTGTCATTGACTGAAAAAACGCTGGGTTTTGGGTGAACTTTGCTCATTAGACTCTCGTTATAACACCAAAACACAGCTCCATCCCAAAGCCCACACAGCTCCAAGGTGCCACCAGCCCTCACTGAGCGTGTGCTCTGCATTCTCCTCACCCCACACCTTTAAAAGCAAAGTGAGAGCATTACACAGCAATCCAGATGAAGGTCTGTGTGACCAGAGTCACTCCAGCCCCATCTGGAAGGGAAAGAGATTGTAAAAATGGCTTAAGAGAGGGGGCTGTTGGGGAAGACACCATTGTGAATCCGTCAGGGAAGGTTCCATCTCAGGCTGCCTCTGACTCCTGGGAGCAGCCGACGGCTGCAGCTCCCTCCCCCCACAGTGACGTCTCTGGCTCAGAGCTGGTTGTGCCGAGGGCTGGCTGGGGAAGCTCAGAAATCCTCTGCACAGTCGCTTCTCTCATCTCCTGCTGCACTATTCGCAGCCTCAACATCTGCACGAGCTTTGGCAGACGCTGTGTCCATCCCCAGCAGCCCACCAGCACCTGGGGAACCTGTTGCTGCCAGCAACTGCACCGTGGGTTCAGCTGGGTGTCAGAGTCCCAGCGAAGCTGGGGAAGGGTCATGAGAACAGGTCTGATGAGGAGAGGCTCAGGGAGATGGGGATGTTGAGCCTAGAGGAGGCTGAGAGGAGACAGGATCACTCTCTACAGCTGCCTGAAGGGGGTTGTAGTGAGGTGGGGGTCGAGCTCTTCTCTCCAGTACCCAATAACAGAACACGAGGAAACAGGTTTAAGCTGCGCCAGGGAAGGTTCAGGTTGGACATCAGGAAGAAGTTTGTCACTCAGAGGGTTGTGAAGCACTGGGATGGGCTGCCCAGGGAGCTGGTGCAGTCCCCACCCCTGGAGATATTCACAAGTCGTGAAGATGAAGCGCTGAGGGATGTGGTTCAGCGATGGGCCTGGCAGTGTGAGGTGAGGGCTTGGACTCGGTCATCTGAGAGGCCTTTTCCAACCATAACAATTCCATGGTTGTATGACAGAGGTAGGAAAGCTGCGGCTGGGTTCTTCCTTGTGTGCCTCAGTGCCCACCCCATCTCTCTGGCCTGCACCCTGCATTTGTTCATCTGGGCTGAGCAGACGAAGTGCACACGACTGAGGGCAGCTCCCACACCTAAAGGGCTGGGAAGGTAGAACTTGGCTGGCTCAATCCTCACTCTGGGGCCCAAGACCTCCTGGTTTGCATCCAAACCCTCATTTTTAGCTTCCAAAGTGGTACTTTTGGGAACAAATCCTCATTTTCACCATCCAAAGCGAGAGGCTTTGCTTCCAAACCCTCCTCTGGGGGCCCAAACCCTCCTTTTTAGCTTCCAATGCCTTATTTTGAGGCCTAGGCCACCATGTAAATCTTTCAAACCTCACTTGGTGACCCAAACCTTAATTTTCTCCCAAAGCCCAGTTTTCACCTTCCAAACCTTGGGATTAGATTTCAAATCATCCTCTTCTAGGTCCAAACCATCACCTTTCTTTTCAAAGTCTCATTTTTGTGCTCAAACCCACATTTCTTTGCTTCCAAACACTCAGTTTTAACCTCAAAAGGCTCGTTTTGAGGCCCAAATGCTCATTTTGAGCTTCCAAAGCCTCCTTTTTGCCTTTTTCAACCTTATTGCTTGGAGCACAGTCCTCCAGTTTTTGATTCCAAAGTCTCACTTTGTGGCCCAGGTTCTTCTTTTTAGCTTAAACCTGTTCCTTTTCAGCTTTCAATCCCTCATTCTCAGGTCTCAACCTCAGTTATCAGCATCCAAAGCCTCGTTTTAGCTTTCTAACACACCTTGTTGGGTAAACCCCGTCCTTTTGAGCTGCCAAGGCCTCCCCTTGGAGGGCACAAGCAGGAGCTGGGCAGATGCTGCCCTTGTGTGTCTCTGTGCCCGTGCGGCCGCTGCGTGCCGCGTCCCCTCACACCCCAGGCTGCACATGGGCAGTGCCTGGGGGTACCCAGGGAGGGCCTTGGGTGGCCGCCCCTGTGTCAGCGTGTGCCCGGCACCCCGTGTCCCGTCCCTGCCCACCACACAGCACACACCGGCCCCAGCCTCTCGCCCCCCGCCCTGCAGGGAGCCCTCAGCGCTGAGAAGGGCCCCTGAGCTCAGCCTTCTCCTCTGCAGGGCCGCAGCCTCTGCTGCCACAGCCATGTGCCGGCCCCTCAGCACTCGGCCCCTCGGGGCCTGTGTCCAGCAGCTCCCATCTCTCTGGCCCTGCCTCTGCCTCTGCCTGTGGCTCAGGGGCTTTGCAGCACAGGGCGGGAGGGGCCAGAGCCCGCCCTGAGGCGCCGCCGCCTCTGATTGGCTGCGGGGCTGTCACTGCCCTGCCTGGTCCCGCCCTCCCTGAGGCGATGCCGCCTCTGATTGGCTGCGGGGCTGTCACCGCCCTGCCTGGTCCCGCCCTCCCTGAGGCGATGCCGCCTCTGATTGGCTGCGGGGCTGTCACCGCCCTGCCTGGTCCCGCCCTCCCTGAGGCGCCGCCGCCTCTGATTGGCTGTGGGGCTGTCACCGCCCTGCCTGGTCCCGCCCTCCCTGAGGCGATGCCGCCTCTGATTGGCTGCGGGGCTGTCACCGCCCTGCCTGGTCCCGCCCTCCCTGAGGCGCCGCTGCCTCTGATTGGCTGCGGGGCTGTCACTGCCCTGCCTGGTCCCGCCCTCCCTGAGGCGCCGCCGCCTCTGATTGGCTGCGGGGCTGTCACTCCCCTGCCTGGTCCCTCCCTGAGGCGATGCCGCCTCTGATTGGCTGCAGGGCTGTCACTGCCCTGCCTGGTCCCGCCCTCCCTGAGGCGCCGCCGCCTCTGATTGGCTGCGGGGCTGTCACTGCCCTGCCTGGGCCCGCCCTCCCTGAGGCGCCGCCGCCTCTGATTGGCCGCCGCTCACACGTCAATCAGGGCTGCGCCCGCCTGCTGCGCTGCCATTGGCTGTGCGGGGCTCTGGCTCCCCTCTGGGCAGCCGCTGTCGGGGCCTGAGGGCTCCTGTGGCCGCAGCAGGCGGGTGGGACCCTCAGCATGGGGCTGCTGGGCCTCAGGCGCAGGCTGTGTGCAGGGGCACGAGGGAAGCGCTGCTCAACCCTGAGACCCGGCACAGCGCCATGGGGCTGCTGGCCAGCTGACAGCCCCCTTCCCTCTGCTCCCTCCAACGTCTGTCCCCTGCAAACAGGACGCCCCCACCAATGCCCTTGGTGCTGGGTGACAGGGGCTTGTCCCCAAGGGCTGGCCCAGCAGGTTGGAGAAGCCTGGCAGAGGCGGGTGCCCGGGAGCAGACACCCCCCAAAGCACCAGCGTCCCCTCCCGTGGGGCCTGGCCTGAGGGCTCAGGACGGGGCGTCTGTCCCAGGGCCAGGCAGAATGC
Source organism: Colius striatus (assembly GCF_028858725.1). Classification (NCBI taxonomy): domain Eukaryota; kingdom Metazoa; phylum Chordata; class Aves; order Coliiformes; family Coliidae; genus Colius; species Colius striatus. Next base: position 1,214,114 of record NC_084786.1, read on the forward strand.
AGCGAGGGCCAGAGACAGAGCCGGGGGGACGACTGGCCCGTGGGCAGGAGAAGAGTGTCGGCAGGAGGCTTTGGGGCAGGAAGGGTGCTTTTTGCTGGTCTTGGGCACTACCTTTCTCCTGAGAAGTCCAGCCCCCAGCTGGTCAGTCCAGGGCTTTGCCCACCTTGCTTGGGGTCATCGGTGCCCTTTTTCCCCCCAGCCCCTGCCAGAGAGACGTGTGGTGCCCGAGGGGCTCCCGTTACAAACTGCTTCACTGCCTGGTGAATCTGCTGAGCAGGGAGCAGCCTTGCTGGGAGCTCCCCGCCATGGCGTTCATGGTCCAGGTGAGCCTGGTTGCTGGGAGGAGATGAAGGGGAGACCGGTCAGTGGGGCAGAGGGTGAGTGCTGGGTGTGTTTCAGCTCCTGGCCTGCCCTGACATGAGCCCTGTGATGAACGTGCCCTGCAGCTGGAACCGAGGTACCTGGGGAGCGAGAGCAGCATGATGCAGTGCCTGGTGCTCAGAGCCCTCAGCGCCCTCTGCCACAAACCCGCGATGGTGAGCAGGGGGCAGCCGCTGGAGCCGTGCTGGGGGCCTGGGGCTGAGTGAGGGGAGCTGGGGACACACAGCTGGGGCTTGGCTGTGCTTTGGGAGCTCTGGCAGCTGCTGCCAGCCCTCCTGCCTCCCCAGTGGCCTCCCCAAGCCCTTCGGGGCAGGTCTTTGGCTTCTGGGTCCCGAGGCTGCAGTGTGGGGTGGTTTGGGCAGTGCAGCTTTTGAGGCTTCAGCTGTTGCACACAGGCCAGAAGGACGTGGATCATGCAGAGAGCTGCTGGCAGATGCAGGTGGGGAGGTGGTTGAGTTGAGCCTCTACTTGCTCAGAAAGATGCTCCAGGCCTGTTGTAACGGTGCAAGCAATATTCATCCAAAGATGTAGAGAAGCCAGGTAATGCACATGCAGAGACACACAGGCAATGTAATGCCACCAACAGTGTTGACTCAAACCCTTCCTTTGCCAGCTACTTCCTCAGATGCTTCTTGCACCCCTGTGATCACCCAGGGCCCCATTGATTACCTTGCAGCAGCTGTTTCTGATAATTGGAAGTAGCTTGCCAGCTGCATTAACTTGTCCCTACCATCTTTATTCAAGCTGGCTGGTCCATGTCACATTTGTGCCTACAAACCCGCTGCTGAGCTGCAGACAGGCAAGTTCACGCACCCAGGTAGGGACCCTGGCTGTGGTGCCCTGAGGTGCAGCTGCTGAGCTGCTGTTCCCACCACGCTAAAGAAAGAGAAGATGATTTCTGTTTGCTGGTGAAAGCAACACAGGGGATGGCTTTGTCTGTGTTGGGTTCCCTTGCTCAAATCCCTTCCTTCAGATGCCTTCGTTTCCCTCAGTCACGTCTGTGACTGATCCCAGCAGCCCAGTGACTCTCCTGTGTGGTGTGTGGAATCCAGCTGTGCATTTGGGGAAGGGAGATGGGGGACACATGCCCTTGTAAACATGGTCATAAGAGGCATCAGGAGTTTATTTTCATCAGTGATCTTTACAACTTTCCTGTTGTTCCTTGTTCCATCTTTTCCTCGTGATCACTGTTCATGTCTTTTTGACATGACATTTGCAGTGCTGCTTCTCCTCCTAACCTTGGGGAATTTCAGTCAGCTCTGTTGGGAGTGTTTTGTTTGTGTTCCATTGAGCTTCTGCAGGAAATCTCAGATGGGTTTTTTTCTGCTCCCATGAACAGCCATGAATGGAAAGCATTTGCTACAAGGTGCCATTGAGTCAGCGTCACTCAGCTTTCTTTCCACGATTTTGAGAGCAACCTGGACTTTGCTTTACTTGTACCCACCAGTCTGTTTGGTGACACAATGAAGAAGCCAACTTCTACAGCTAATTAATAACTTTTACTCACTGTAGCAGCCATTCTGGCTCTTCTTTATGGCTCAGGAAAGGAGAGGGGAGTTACCACAATTAAAACAAGGAGGTAAGATTCAGCCAAGTCAGAAGTGCCTGATGTATTCATAGGATGGACTTCTTGGGATGCTTGCACAGCCTGTTTGAGTTTGTCTCTGACTGGGACGTGTAGTCTTGGAGAAAGGAGCACGGCTCAGAAATGTGCTTCCACCTGAACTCACTTGGCTCATCGGTGCTGCAGGGCCCAGGTTGTGGTTTTGGGGTCAGTCCAGTTCCTGTGTGTGTGAGCCAACATCCAGGCCTGACAAGGTCGTAGTGGTGAGGCACAGTGCAGCTGGAGCTCTTAGCCAGGCTGGTAATTCATCTGCAGAGCCAAGTCTAAACTACCAAGGTGTAATACAGAGCACTGTGTGGAGAACTATTCCAAATCATTTGCCAGGCAAAACTGTGACTGAGCGGCAGTCCGAAGTACTTTTGGGTTACAGTTGGTGTGTTGGCAGTCTCCACCTGTCCTTTTGTGATTGCCTCTTCTCTCCATTTCTCTACAAAGAGGGTGTTTCTCCTGGGAGAGCCCCGGTGCTGAAACACTCCTGGCCTGGCAAAGATCTAGCTCAACACCTTCAAGACATGCAGCTCAAAGTCAGCAGCAACCTTGTTCTTGCAGCCTTCAGCAGAAGGGAATGTTTGCTACTGCCTTTGGGAGTGCTGCTCTCAGAGCTAATTGAGAGTAGCAAGAATGGGTTTGTTCTGTAAGCAGTGTGGACTGGCCAATATGATCCTGCCAAGAGGGCAGTGATGCTGCAGATCATAGAATGGTAGGGCTGGAAGGGACACCCAGGTGGAGTTACCCTGTGCTGTCTGTTGTTCCTCTGCACTGTGTGTCTGCACCTCTGTCACAGCTTGACAAGGGTGACAGGGCTCCTGGGGTCGGTGGTGCAGAAACAGAGAAGGGATGGACAGCCCATGTCCCAGAGAGTTTCAGTCTGCTGCAGGGCGAGAGGCTGCAGCTGGAGCTCAGCAGAAGGGGTGCTGGGGCAGATGCTGGGGCTGAGCTTGACCCAGCACACCAGCTGCCTGGCTCAGCGTTGCCAGAAATGGGGCCTCCAACGCACTGTAGCTTTTAGCTGACTTTTGACAGCTTCAGCTCACCTCATCTCCAAGTCAAGTTTAGGTTTTGTCTGTCGGGATCTCCGTTCCTCAGGATACAGCTTTTCAATCATTGCATTGATTAGGAAGGCAGCCTTGCTTGGACTGATTGGGGTGAGGATGATGTCTGCTCCCACCCCACTGTAAATGCCTGTGACGCACACAGCACTGCCTGAGCTGGGTGTCTGCAGCCTCTCTGTGCTTGGGGAGGAAAGTCAACAGAGAGGACAGTGGTTGTGAGGCAGTGTGAGAGTGGGGACAGCTGTAGGGACAGTGCCAGCAGGGCTGTACAGCCAGAGTTACGACCAGCTGCCTTTTCCCAGCAGCAGTCGCCTCCCTGAGGGCTCGTTGCGGCTGTGCTGCAGGGCCTGGGCAGGGCAGCGTGCTGGAGCTCACAGAAGGAGATCAGAGCAGTCAAACAGGACTGGCATTCATGAAGCTCCTGACATCCCTCCTTGCTTCTCTGAGGAGCAAGGGCTCACTCGTTTCCCGATGGCTGTGTGAGCTGACACAGGCAGCACATGGGAACAGATACGGAACCATGGAGCAAACTCACTCTTGCACCATCTGGGGCATCTCCAACTCAGTCTCTGGGCAGAGGCAGGAGAGCGGGGACTCAGCACCATGGAGCTTGGTCCTAACAGTAGGAGAGAGAGAAGGCAAAGACCTGCAACCTGCTGCTGTCACCTGTACATCAGGGATTGCTGCCATTTCCCACTGTGATCTCTCCCAGGGCAGGGCAGGAATGGTGAGCGTGTCTGGCGGCTGCCTCCGAGTCCATCACAGGCCTGTGCTGCCCACGCAGGGATGTGCCATCTGCTGAGCACACAGAGCAAAACAGCCAGGAGCATCCTTGCTATCTCTGGGTCCCTTGAGCATGTGCTGCGCTAAAGGGTAAAGGAATGTGGCAGAAGCCTCTTGTGTTCCAGCTTGTCCTCAGATGTCAGAGGGGCTGGGGGTGGCTGGGTTTAGGTTCTGGGCGATGCCCAACGTGACGCTGTTGCTCTGGTCACGTCCAGGTGCTCTGAGCTGTCACGGTTACGGCTGTACCAGCAGTGCCCGGCACACGTGGCTCAGCCGGCTGCAGGGGCTCACACGGCCACACTCGCAGCCTGCTGCTGCCCACTGAGACACTTGTACACCCAGCTTAACCAACGGTGCAGCTGATGGAAGCAGCAGCATCTGCAGCTGCTGGTGGGCTGCCGGGGAGCCCTGTCTGCCAAAGCACCCGCAGGTGTTGAGAGTAGGAATAACGCGGGGTGAGGTCGGAAAAGCCACTCTAGATATGTCTGAGCTTTGCCAGTGAGCATTCAGTACAACCAGAGCTGACCCAAAGGCTTCCCCAGCGGGGAGAGAGCTTCAGCCACGGGCAGATCTCAGCAGTCAGAGGCAGTCAGTGATGGAGTCTTCCCTGACTTACTCGCAGTGGTGTCTTCACTTCACAGCCTCCTTTCCTAAGCCTTTTTGTAGTATTTTTCCCTTCAAGGTGGAGCTTGAGTGGCTCTGGTCACACAGACCTTGACTGTCCTTGCTGTCAAAGTCTCCTGCTCCGCTTTTGAAGGCACAGGTTAAGGCAAATGCAGAGCACACGCTCAGTGAGGGGTGGTCGCTCCTCGGTGGCCTTTGGGATGGAGCTGTGTTTTGGTATTGGAATGAGCAAAGCTCACCCAAAGGACAGCATTTGGTCAGACTGGGCCCAGGGTGACAAGCCTACAGCTTATCAGTTCCACGTGCAGTTCCCTTCTTCTGCACTAAGCCACAGAAGCTGCCCACAGTCTCTGCTCCATGCCGGGCTCCGTGCAGGTTGCCCAGGGAACCGTGGATCCCTCACACACCAGCTGCACTCCTCCCTGGAACCCTCTCCAGTGTGACACGTTTCCTTCAGGTGTGAACGATGCTCTCCCATGAGCCCGGGGTTCACCTCTCAATTCCTGCCACTGCTGATTTCCGAGGCTGTGGCAAAGGAGGGGGAGCGCTGTGTGTAGTCACCTGTGGAGGGGGAGCACTTTGGGCTGTGCTGATGTCACAAGGGGAGTGTTCCAGAACCCACCCAGCGTTTGTGACCTCAGCTGGCCAGGGGCTATAAAGCCTCACAGCGGGACAGGGAAGGTCAGTTGGGCTGAGCTGCCCTCGAGGGAAGGCGGCTCCTTCACTCGCTCCTCACGCTCCTGATTTTCTCCCAGCACTTCTTGTTTGGTGCTGGCTTCTCTTCCATTCCTGTCCTCTTTCAAAGGTAATGATGATGGAACTTTCGGGGCAGAGAAGAGCAGGTCCAGAGGGGATGAAGGCAGAGGCTGCTCCCCATCTCTGGCTGAGCTCTTGCAGCTCTCCAGGGCTATGGGGAGAGTTGCTGTCAGCTGATTCCCATTTCTTTGCCAGCCCCTCGGGTAGGTGAGCAGAGGGGGTCAGGGTAGTGTGAGGTGTTGGGCTCAGCCTGCAGTGATGGGAAGCTCCCCCTGACTGCTGCCGTAGGGAGAGGGACAGAGGGACAAAGCTATTCAGGTAGCGGCCAACAGTCGGCCACTGCTGCACGCAGGGTGGGCAAGGGAGGGCTGGAGAGCCACGGGGCTCGTGCCAGCCACGGGCAAGCAGCAGGTCCTCTTCAGAGAGGGTGACCTGCCGTGCAGTCTTTGCAAAGGGCCTTGGGAAAGGCAGTCAGCTGGAGTCCTGTGGAGTGTGATGTGACCTCAGGTGTCCATCCTTGCTTCTGCATCCCCCCAGCTTGGGCCCCTCGTGGTGCCCCACACAGAATCCCCCTGGAACCAGCAGCTCTGTGACATCAGCGCCCAGGCCGAGGCTTTCCAGGCACTATCAGCACTACGGCATCAGACACAGCGCTGGGGGTGTTGTGCCCTTGGCTCTTGGAGCTGCCACGTGCCCTTGGCTCTTGGAGCTGCCACGTGCTGTCAGAGTGATGAAAGTTCTCATTGTCCTCGTCCTGCTGGGCCTGTGCTGCTGGCCTGTGAGTGCCTCAGTGCAAAGCTGTGGGTAAGTGGCTCTGGGAGGGAGCTTGGGCAGAAAAGAGGAGGCTGAGGGGGCATCTTATTAATAGTCACAAACATCTAAAGGGTGGGTGTCAGGAGGTTGGGGCAGCAGTTTTTTCTGTCAGGTGAGGGAGCCCTGGCCCAGGCTGCCCAGGGAGGGTGTGGAGGCTCCTTCCTTGGAGGGCTTCAAGACCCTCCTGTGTGACCTGATCTAGGTGGGAGCTGCCTCTGCAGGGGGGTTGGACCGGATGATCTCTACAGGTCCCTTCCAACCCCCCACCATTCTGTGACTGTATGATTCGATGATATGATGGGCTTCACTGGTTCCCCATGGCCCTGCCACAGCTTCCCAAAGCCCAGGAGCTGGGAGCCGGGCTGCTGGAACCGCTCGTCTGCGGGGTGAAGGCAGAAGCTGGGGCACAGGGTTCCCCGGCCCCGCTGTCCGTGCGCTGCCCGGTGGGGAGGGCAGGCGGCTGCCCTGCAGCCCCAGCAGCAGCCAGCCCTCCAGCAGGACACTCGTGACTTTCTGGTGACAGGAGAAGCTGCGGGACCCGGCCCTTGGCTGAACACCACGGGGTGTTGCGCGTCGTGGGCGGCAGCGATGCCTCCCCGGGAGCCTGGCCCTGGATCGTCAGCATCCAGCTTCCCGGGGCAGTGGGCAGCGGGCACATCTGCGGAGGCTCCCTCATCCATCCCCGGTGGGTCCTGACCGCAGGACACTGCTTTGACAAGTACAGGTGAGTAGGAGCAGGGCAGGGCCGTGCCCCCAGCACTGACAGAGTTCCCGTCCCGTGCTTGGCACGGGCTGGGCTGGTGCTGTTCCTGCAGCCCGGGGCTCACGGGGCACCTGGCCTCTCCCTCGGCGAGCTGGAGGCAGGGAACTGCTGGGCTCCCTCTGAGCCCTCTGCTCCCCATCTGCCCCCCAGGAACGTCCCGACGTGGCGCATGGTGATCGGGGCCACCCGGCTGTCTGAGCTGGGCTCCGAGGCCCAAGTGCGCAAGAGCAAGCGGCTGCTGATCCACGAGAGCTACCGCAAAGGCGCCTTCGAGAACGACATCGCCCTGCTGGAGCTGGACGAGCCCGTGCAGTGCAGCAACTACGTGCAGCTGGCCTGTGTGACTCACTTCTCCGACGTGGTGGTGTCACAGCTCACAGACTGCCACGTCGCTGGCTGGGGCTACACCGCGGAAGGCTGTGAGTGTCCCGGGAAAGCGCCTGTGTGCCTGGGGCGAGCCTGGGGAGACGGCTCGGGCTGCCCGAGGGCCGGGCTCAGGCTGCAGGCAGGGGCCTGAGCTACCTCAGGCTGCCACGATGCTGAGGGGACTTTCCATGAGGAAAGGCTGCAGGACCTGGGATGCTTTTTTGAGCCCTGGCCCAGGCTGCCCAGGGAGGGCGGGGAGGCTCCTTCCTTGGAGGTCTTCCAAACCCTCCTGGACACGTTCCTGTGTGACCTGATCTAGAGGAATCTGCTTGAGCAGAGGGGTCAGACTAGATGACGTTTAGAGGTCCCTTCCAACCCCACCATCTGGGATTCTATGATTTTGAGCCGTGGCCTAAAATCAGACAAGGGTCAAGTGCCTCTTTGGCAAGCTGCAAAGCCAAGGCTCAGGGAAGGGCTCTGCCCAGACAGGGGAGGGGAAGTGGCCCAGAGCTGCTGGGGGCTAATTCTTTGCCATGCTCACAGCTGCAGAAACATCCGACGTGCTGCAGGAGGCCAAGGTCCGCCTCATCAATGTCAAGCTCTGCAACAGCAGCGAGTGGTACGGAGGGGCTGTGCGCAGCTACAACCTGTGTGCTGGCTACCCGCGGGGCGGCATCGACACCTGCCAGGTAGGAGCAGCCACGGGCCAGCCCCGGCAGCACCCGCAGCCCTGGCCCACGTGGGGCTGCTGGGGCTCCCCAACACCCCCCTGACCCTGCTGGGGCTCCCCAACACCCCCCTCACACTGCTGGGGCTCCCCAACACCCCCCTGACCCTGCTGGGGCTTCCCAACACCCCCCTAAATCTGCTGGGGGCTCTTCAACACGCCCCTCACCATGCTGTGGCTTCCCAACATGCCCCTCACCCTGGTGAGGCTCCTCAACACCCCCCTGACCCTGCTGGGGCTTCCCAACACCCCCCTCACCCTCTGTCCTGTGCTGCAGGGTGACAGCGGGGGCCCGCTCGTCTGCAGAGCTCCACACGCCAACTTCTTCTGGCTTGTGGGCCTGACCAGCTGGGGGAAAGGCTGTGCCAGACCAAAGCAGCCTGGGGTCTACACCTCCACCCAGCACTTCTTCAACTGGGTCCAGTCACGGATTCGCTCAGGAGGAAGTGCTGCCACACTCGCCCGGCCAAAGAGGCCATCACAAGGCTCAGCCCTGGCAACAACAGCAGTGACTGAGTCCTGCTCATTCCCACTCCAGAAGCTGCTGGATTTCGTTAATTGGATCCAGCAGCTCCTGCAGTCTCTGCAGGGAAAAGTGGCTTAAGCAGCAGGACTCTGAGCACGGCTGGGTCCTGCCCCTCTCCTTCACTGGAGGTTCTCAGCAGTAGTGCTTAGGCAGTAGTCAGTAGAAGCTGTAGCTGTAGCACTGTCTTTGGACACAGTGTTGTTGGACTTTGTAAGATTGTATGAGTTTCCTGTTGTGTTTGACAGTTCATTGGCCTCTGCACCGGTGCTGCAGAAGTGCAGCAATACCTGTGCACTGGAACCTTTGAAATGGAGAGTTACTGACAGTGTTCATCAAAATTAAATGCAAAAGAAAAAGCAAAAGGCCCTGTAATGAGTGATGGTCAAAATTGTTCTTGTTGAACAAATGGAGTAGGATTTAATTCTATTATGCATATTGTTGTAAGCAGTAACTGCGTTTGTGCAAGTTTGGTTATGTTTGGTAAAACCTTGTAATAGTAGTTAAGCCAGCGCCCGGATGGTGCAACAGATAACAGAACTCCAGAGGCAGGAACGCTCAGCGACACCCAGTAACATCTTCCACCAACCTGGAGCTGGCAGATGCGTGTGGACAGCGCGTGGACACTGTCGACTGGCCAACCAGGAGCCAACTCGTCAGGGTGTCCCAGCGCGTGAACGAGTAGATAACATATATAAGCACATACGGAAAGTTTAGGAGGCAGCTGAGGAGATTCAGGCCCACGAGGGCTCCTGCTGTGTCCTGAGCAGCCGCTGCCCAACTCCTGAGGCAGAGCTCCAGGGGCAGCTGCTGGAGGTGACGGAGGAAAAGACCCCCCTGGCTGAGGAAAACCGTTTCCTATGGTTGGAAACACTTTAGTTATCCTCAGTGTGAACACAACTAGCCTTGCTCTGTATTTTCATGGATGAAGTTGCTTTGCTAATAAAGCTCCGTTGTCAAAAATGACCCAGTGCTCCCTGTTTCTGGTCAGTCATGTTTAAAGCAGTAGCTCAGGATGCCCAAGGGGAGGAGAGAGCTCTTCCTCCTCCTCTTTTAGTCTGTCCTGAATGGGAGAGAGCAATGAAGGCTTTCTTAGGGGCTGGCTTCTGAATTGGTGTGTTCTTTGACTCTTCCGTGTAGATGTTGAAATCTGCTTGGAAATACTCGTAGCTTTTGGAGTAGAAAAGAGAAAACAACTCAGAGCTTTGTGAGCTGCCACAGAGACTTGCTCCTTGGCTGGGTCAGATCCAAGTGGCAGCCACGGCCTCGTTTCCTCACAGGTGCTTTGTGCAGAACGTAGAGCTCTGGCTTCAGTTCATGAGGTCTGTCTTCTGTGCTTTTGAGACTCTTTATCTCCAGGGACTTGTAGTGGGACACGGGGCCTCTGACTTGCCAGCCCACACCTCGGCCAAGCTGGCAGTGACAAAGCTGTCAGCCAGGCAGCGATGGGTCTGGGCCTCTGTTCAATGTGGTTCCTTGCCTCTGTCCCTTCAGACAAAACAAGCCTACAAAGACACGTGTGGAGACAAGTGGATGTGAGACAAATCACTGTGAGGAAGGAACAGCGCCTTTCTGAGAGGGAAAAATGCTTTTTTTAGGGGGGAAATCGCTGCTTTGAGGCAAACTGAGGTCATCTGAGGGGAGAAAAGTCCCTTTAAAGAGGGAAAATTGCCTTTCTGAGGGGAAAAGCTGCTTTTTTGGGGTGGAAATCACTGCTTTGAAGCAAATCGAGTTCATCTGAGGGGAGAAAAGTCCCTTTAAGGTGGGAAAAACGCCTTAGGGGAAAAACTTCTTTTTTGGGATGAAAATCGCTGCTTTGTGGCAAATGAAGTTGATCCGAGGCTTTATATGAAGGAAAAAGCCACTTTACATGAGGGAAAGTCTCATTTTGAGGGGAAAAACTGCTTTTTTGGGGTGGAAATCACTGCTTTGTGGCAAATGAAGTTGATCCAAGGCTTTCTGTGAGGGGAAAAATCCACTTTGTGTGGGCGAATGTCACGTTCTGAGGTGAAAAAAATCTGTTTTGGGTTAACAATCACTGCCTTGAAGCAAATGAAGTTCATTTGAGGGGGGAAAAATCCCTTTGAGGAAGGAAAAGCGCCTTTCTGAGGGGGGAAAAATGCTTTTTTTAGGGGGCAAATCGCTGCTTTGAGGCAAACTGAGTTCATCTGAGGGGAGAAAAGTCCCTTTAAGGTGGGAAAAACGCCTTAGGGGAAAAATGTCTTTTTTGGGATGAAAATCGCTGCTTTGTGGCAAATGAAGTTGATCCGAGGCTTTATATGAAGGAAAAGGCCACTTTACGTAAGGGAAAGTCACATTTTGAAGGGAAAAACTACTTTTTTGGGGAGGAAATCACTGCTTTGAAGCAAATTAAGTTCATCTGAGGGGTGAAAATTCCCTTTGAGTCAGGAAAAGTGCCTTTCTGAGGGGGGAAACTGATTTTTGGGGTGAAAATCGCTGCCTTGAGGCAAATTAGACTCATCTGAGGAGGGAAAAATCCCTTTGAAGTGGGAAAAGCGCCCTTCTGAGGGGAAAAACTGCTTTTTGGGGTGAAAATCGCTGCTTTGAGGCAAATTAAGTTGATCCAAGGCTTTTTGTGAGGCAAAAATCCACTTTGTGTGGGGGAATGTCACGTTTTGAGGGGAAAAAAATCTGTTTTGGGTTAACAATCACTGCCTTGAGGCAAATTAAGTTCATTTGAGGGTGGAAAAATCCCTTTGAGGAAGGAAAAGTGCCTTTCTGAGGGGGAAAAATGCTTTTTTTAGGGGGGAAATCGCTGCTTTGAGGCAAACTGAGTTCATCTGAGGGGAGAAAAGTCCGTTTAAGGAGGGAAAATTGCCTTTCTGAGGGGGAGAACTGCTTTTTGGGGTGAAAATCGCTGCTTTGAGGCAAATTAAGTTGATCTCAGGCTTTGTGTGAGGGGAAAAGCCACTTTGTGTGGGGGAAAGTCACATTTTGAGGGGAAAAAAACTCTGTTTTAGGGTAAAAATCACAGCCTTGAGACAAATTAAATTCATCTGACGGGGGAGAAATCCTTTTGAGGCGGGAAAAGCGGCTCTTTGAGGGGAAAAATTGCTTTGTTGGGTGAAAATCGCTGCTTTAAGGAAAGCTGAGTTATCTGAGGGGGAAAAAATCCCTTTAAGGCAGGAAAATCACTGTTCTGTGGGGAAAAACAGCTTTTTTTGGGAAAATAGCTGCTTTGAGGCAAATTAAGTTAATCTGAGAGGGGAAAAATCCCTTTGAGGCTGGAAAAGCGCCTTTCTGAGGCAAAAACCACAGGGTTAGGGCAAAACCGCCGCTTTGAGGGCGAAACTGGGAATCATTTGAGGTATAAAACGAAGGTGTGAGGGGAAATTTAATCTCTGAGGGCAAACCGGTCCCTCTAAGGTCAACAACCCGCCGCTTTTTGGGGTAAAACGGAGCAATTTAAACCATTCTCTCCCCGTTCCTGCCAGCCCCGCGGCTCGCAACACCTTTCCGCGGCTCCCTCTCGAGTCCCTCCTCCTCCCCGTGCCCCTCCCCGCTGTACCTCGCCCTCGCTTTTGGCGTCAAAAGCCGCTTTTTCTCCGCCTCCTCCCTCCCCTCAGCCGGGCGGAAGCGGGAAAACGCGCGCTCGGCACAAAATGGCGGCCGCCTCTGTCCTCACGCAACATGGCGGCGCCCTCACAGCACCTGCCCCCTTCACCGTAACGGCGTCCGTACAACATGGCGGCGTCCGCACAGCACCCGCCCCCTTCACCGTAACGGCGTCCGTACAACATGGCGGCGTCCGCACAGCCGCCATGTTGGGTGCTTTGTACCTCCCACGAGCTCCTTTTCCCACCTCACAGCAGCGGTTTTGCCCCTGAAACAGCCGTTGTCGCCTCAAGTCGAACCTGTGACCAACCCGCCCTCATTTTGTGACTCGAAACCCCTATTTTGGTTGGATTTTCGGGCCATTTGGGGCGTTTGGGGCTCATGTGGGGAGGGTTGGGCTCATTTTGGGGGGTTTTGGGCACATTTTGCAGAGTTTTGGGTTCATTTTGTGGGGTTTGGGGTCATTTGGGAGGTTTTGGGCTCATTTTGGGGGATTTTGAGGTCATTTGAGGGGTGTCTAAGCTCATGGGGAGACACCCCCCCCCCCCCAATTCCCCTCCCAGCTTACCCCGAGGGTCATTTTGGGGGCGGGAGGGGGAGTTATTGCACCATCAGGGGGGTGGAGCCCCCCTAAACCCCACCTACCCCCCCAAAAAGTGGGTGGGCTTCGGCTTGACCACCCCCCACGGTCTTTTCCCCTCCTCCACCCTCCCTACGTCTTTGGGGGGTATCAGGGACAGCCCCCCATCATCCGGGGCGGGGTCTGAGGTGACACAGGGAAGCAGAAACTCATCGAGAGAGGGGGGAGGTGAGTTGGGGCGGTCTTGGGGGCGTTTGGGGGGTGGTCTGGGGTTGTTTGGGGTGGTGTGGGAGCATTTGAGGGGGTCTGTGGGGGTTCGGGGGGTTTTAGGGTCGATTGAGGGGATATGGGGTCACTTGGGGGGGTTGGAGTCCTTTGGGGGGGGATTGAGGTTATTTGGGGGGGGTTGGGTTCATTTGGAGGGGTTTTGGGGTCATTTGGGAGGGTTTGGGGTCGTTTGAGGGGATCTGGGCTCACTTGAGGAGTCTGGGGGGATTTGGGGTCGTTTGGGGGGTTGGGGATTATTTGGGGGAGGTTAGGGGGGAGTGTGGGTTGTTTGTGGGGATTTGGAGTCGTTTGAGGGGATTTGGGGTTATTATGGGGGATTTTGGGCTCATTTAGGTTGATTTGGGGGAGTTTGGGTCCATGTGGGGGCTCTGGGGTCATTTGGGGCATTTTGGGGGAGTTTGCAGGAGTTTTGGGTCATTTGGAGGGAGTTGGGGCCATTTTGAGGGGTTTTGGGATCTTTTGGGGCTCATTTGGAGGGAGTTGGGGCCATTTGAGGAGGTTTTGGGCTCATGTGGGGGGGGTTGAGACAGTTTTGGGGTCATCTGAGGAGGTTTAAGGTTCATTTAGGGGGGTTTGGGCCTCATTTGGGGGGATTTGGGGGGTCTTGATCTCATTTTGGGGGGGTCTTGGGCTCTTTTGGAGGGGTCAGGCTCATTTGGGGCCATTTTGAGTCTTTTGGAGGGAGTTGGGACCATTTTGAGGGGTTTGGGGATCATTTGGGGAGTTTTGGGTCTCATTTGGTGGTAGTTGGGGTCATTTGGGGAGGTTTTGGGCTCATGTGGGTGTCTTTTGGGACCATTTTGGGGGGTTTTGGGTCATTTGAGGAGGTTTCAGGTTCATTTAGGGAGGTTTGGGCCTCATTTGGGGGGGGTCTTGGGCTCATTTGGGGGTGTTTTGGGTCATTTGGAGGGGGCTGGGGCCATTTTGAGGGGTTTTGGGATCATTTGGGGAGTTTTGGGTCTCATTTGGTGGGAGTTGGGGTCATTTGGGGAGGTTTTGGGCTCATGTGGGGGGCTTTTGGGACAATTTTGGGGTGTTCTGGGTCATTTGAGGAGGTTTCAGGTTTATTTAGGGAGGTTTGGGCCTCATTTAGGGGGATTTTGGGCTCATTTGAGGGGGTCTTGGGATCATTTGGGGGAGTTTTGGGTCATTTGGAGGGAGTTGGGGCCATTTTGAGGGGTTTTGGGATCATTTGGGGGGTTTGGGGCTCATTTGGAGGGAGTTGGGGTCATTTGGGGAGATTTTGGGCTCATGTGGGGTGCTTTTGGGGCCATTTTGGGGGTTTTTGGGTTCTTTGAGGAGGTTTCAGACTCATTTAGGGGGGTCTTGGGCTCATTTGGGGGAGTTTTGGGTCATTTGGGGAGGTTTTGGGCTCATATGGGTGGCTTTTGGGACCATATTGGGGGGTTTTGGGTTTTGAGGAGGTTTCAGGTTGATTTAGAGGGGTTTGGGCCTCATTTGGGGGGGTCTTGAGCTCATTATGGGGGTCTTGGGCTCATTTGGAGGAGTTTTGGGTCATTTTGAAGGGAGTTGGGGCCATTTTGAGGGGTTTTGGGTCTCATTTGGGGGGTTTTGGGTCTCATTTGGAGGGAGTTGGGGTCATTTGGGGAGCTTTTGTACTCATGTGGGGGGCTTTTGAGACCGTTTTGGGTCATTTGAGGAGGTTTTAGGTTCATTTAGGGGGGGTTGGGGCTCATTTGGGGTGATTTTGGGCTCATTTGGGTCCATTTGGGGGGTCTTGGGCTCATTTAGGGGAGTTTTGGGATCATTTGGGGAGGTTTTGGGATCATGTGGGGGCTTTTGGGGCCATTTCGGGGGGTTTTGGGCTCATTTGGGGGGATTTTAGGCTCATTTGGAGGGATTGGGGTTCATTTGGGGGCGTTTTGGGTCATTTGGGGGGATTTGTGCCCTTTGCCTCGTGGTTTGGGGGGGGATTGTTTTTTGGGGGGAGGGGACGTCCCCTTCCCATGGTGCCCCGGGTGTAAGAAATATTGATGTTGCTTTTGCAGAATTAGAACTTAATACAAGGAGTTTCGACTGCTGTCTGTGTCTGTGTGGTGTAAATCAGTGCACTGACCATAAGACAGTTTTGTAGCGTTAACTAGAGTTTTAAGTCTCAGGCCTGTGGGGAATGGGTCATAATGTACAAAAACCAGCCATCCCCTGAGGGGATTGTAGGTGCCTGGAGAAGTTGTAAACCTTGGAGTACCTGATCAGTGGGGAAACAAGGGAGGGACCCTGGATAGGGAATAACAAGCCCAATGTTGTACCTGTCAGGTGTGCTGCTGGCTAGGACACCGCTCTTGCAAGAACGCTTCATACAAGTGCTTCCCTGCAGAGTCTGACCCGAGTCTTTCACGAGGAAGCTTGTTTGGTTTCTCACATGGATGTTCTGTCATTTCTTTTTATGTGTTAGAGGTGTTTATACTTGTTTAATCTCAACAGTGGTCAGTAGGGATGCAGCTAAAATCTAAAATGGAAGCTGTGCAGCGTAATCTTAAATACAGTGCAGTATAGTGCTGGATTCTACTCAATTCCACAAGGCATCAGGGAAAAGTCCTTTTCCCAGAATATAGCTAGGACAGCTAACCCCAACTGCCCAAGGGACGTTCCATACCATAGGATGTTGTTCTCAGCAATAAAACCTGTGGGGAAGGAGGAGAAAAGGGGAAGCCAAATTCAATAACTAGAGACATTCCCAAGTCAGTGTTAATACACGCTGAAGCCTTCCAGGAGATGCATAAACATCTGGCCACCAATGGGGAACGATGTATTCCTCATTTTGCTTTGCTTCTACACCTAGCTTTTGTTTTACCCCTTGAGGTGTTTACCTATTTCACCCGTCAACCTAGGAGTTTTCTCACTTTAATCCTTCCAGGTCTGTTAATCATCCCACTACAGGAGAGTTAGGAAGCAGCTGTGTGGTGTTGAACTGGGATTAACCCCTAAGAGCAGGAGACCCAGATCAGAGGAGAGGCTGGGATAGAACTGGTTACAAAGGCTAAGCAGAAAGCTATGACTCTATTATAAAGAAAACAACTGTCCTGTAGACTCTTGAGCATGAAGAAAAGCCCGTTGATGGGGTTTGTTGTGTGTTCTGTGTTTTCATACATAGTTCTTGACAATAATAGGGAAGCCTTATGTCTCTGAACTTTACACAGTGTTTGGTTTAACAAACTGTTTAGATAATAGCAATACCTTTTAGATTGTATGTGCCATTAATTACAGTGCTAAAGAAGCTTGAAAGCTGAGAAGTCATTTAATGACCTAATGACTTGAAAGCTGTTTTGCTTGTTGACATTCTGTATGCTCAGTGTCCAGCCCCAGTACTTTTTAACGGGCCTCACTAAAGATTAAGTTTTGTTTTTAGATTTGCTGCTCAGATAGCTTCTGCTCAAATAATGGGATGTTTTTAAGTCTAATATTACCTGGTTTTGTTATCTACTCCTTGCCCTAGGTTGAAAGTCCGAGTTGCTTCTGGGTTCCTATGGAAGGATGTGAGCCTTACACAGTCGATGAAATAGAATATAAAAACCTGACTGCTGCAATGAATCAGCTCTACCACACACCTTACAAAGATGTGGATCAGGTAAAACCAGTAATGGTAGAAGAAGGACAGGTAAAAGCATCGCTGTGTTGTGTAGATAGCAAGAGTCTTTGCATTGGTTTGGGGCTGAAGTATCCAGGATGCTTTTTCAAAACAAAATTGTCACGTATAAAACCAGCTCATGGTATCAGTGTGAGTTGTGTCTTCCTATCTGTAACCTTCAGAACTGCATAAGTTGCAATGCCTGTGTTTTAAAAGCAAGTTGAGGCCGTATAATCAGTACTGTAGTCTCGCTTCTAAACAAACCTGAGTGTAATTCACTCCATTTAGAAGAACGTACGGTCCTGTTCTTTCTCTTTCAGGTTTGTGTGGTGTTCAGTGGAGAGCTCAAGTGCTGGTGTAGAGCAGTTATTAAGTCAATCATACGCTGTACAGACCATTATCAAACACGATGTTTCCTTGTGGATTATGCCAAATATATTTTTGTTAAGTCAGATAAGTGTGTGTTTGGATTATTTTGACAGTTTTTCGTTAGTTGATGCATACAAATACTGCTGAAGGCTTCTTAAGATTGGTAGTAGCAAGGCTTTGGTTTAATTGAGGTGTGGCTCGAGTCCACGAGAAACTTCTAGCCATGTAACAGGCCATTGCAAGTGTGCATGCAAACCAGTCTTGTTCTGTGGATCTTTTCCCCACTGCAGTTTACTGGCTTGTTTGCTAAGAGCTGTCAGTCTGTCTTGACATACTGCAAAGAAAAAGAGTTTTTACAGGTTCCTAGTTGTAAATAAAACCACTGTGAAACCTGCAGTTTCTGAAATCTTGAGAAATACAGTTTACAGAATAACTGTTCTAAGTTTTTAGCTACATTTAAAGTTAGTTTCTCTAATACAGTATGCCGCTTTGAGTACAAGAAGCTTTACCATTTTTTTGGATATTCTGCAAAATGAAGCTTATTTTAAAATAAATCTCAAGTTAAACAATGGTTTTAAATTTGGTGTATTGGAAACCAGGTTGACAATGCCTCAGGTTTAAAATATGTTCAACCAGAAGTAAATCTGAGGGATTTTTTAATTGCAAAAGAAAGATTTAAACAAAAATGATAGATATATGGATCTTAAAATCTTGCTGTACAAGGTGTTTTGCTGGTTGTTAAATGTCTCAGGTGAAATCAAGTGTAAAAGGTAAATTAACACTCTGGTGATAGCTTTACAAAGAATAAGTTATTTCTAGGAAAGTGAGTGCAAATGCACATTAGTGTATTTATCAGGATTGCTTCTTGCTGGTATTAATGATACCTGGTTTCTCACAGCAGTCATTATTGTAGAGGGGAATAAATGGTGCCAGGTGCTATATGTAGTAGTAGTATGAGGGCTAAATGCCATGAAAATACTTCAGATTTTGTGGCAAAAGATCAGAAAGACTTTAAGTAAAGTCTAGGTGAAGTCTAGGTAAAGTCTAGTCTAAGAAGACTAGGATGCCATAAGAAGCCTAAGTAAAGCCTAGGTAAAGTCTAGTCTGATCTAGATGAAGCTGCTTCTGCAGGGGGGTTGGACTAGATGACGTCTAAAGGTCCCTTCCGACCCCGCCATTCTATGATTCTACAATTCTAAATAGGAAGTATGTTCATACCTGGAGCAAATCTATAGATGAATTGCTCCTGGTAGCACCTCTCTTGGAGAGAAAAATGATGATTCCAGGATGTATCACAGTGGGAGCTAAACTTCTGGAAGAACTGTATTGTCAGACACCAGACAATGGAAGAATGTATATGAGACCAATGACTTTTGAAGAAAAAATCTACTTTGTAAAAGGAGATTATTTCTGCTTTGTTTTTAAGCATTGCAGTGGCACTGGAAGCATTCATGTGGATCCCATATAGAGCAAAGAAATGTAGACTGTATCGCACACAGCCAGTGACACTGCATGTCAACTTCTGTGGAAGTACTGCAGGAACAGTGTAAGTAGAGTTTAATAACTGTATTAGTAAGTTTCCTAAGCATGAAGTCTTGTTACATCAGTTATTTTTAGAAGAGATTGTGTTTCAAGAAGAAGGTAGGAAATGGGGTTACAAAACCTGTTTCAGAAGAGCAGTTCTTAAACAGAACCAATTGGTGATTAATGAATGTTTCTTCCTTAGTGATTCCAGTTTTATTATTGACCTGTTTTAATCCTTTGTTATGTCTAATTGGTGCCTTTCTTAAGATTTATCATGACTTGAAGTAATCTCTTGACATGTATCCAAAGCTTTTTCCAAAGTTGTTAGTTTTTGTTGAGGTAGGATGGTTGGTTGTGTTTATTTTCCTAGAGCAGCTAAAAGATGGGATAATGCTGCTACTCAGTATTTTCTGAACCTTCTCAAAGGTAAATAAAACGTCCTGCCAAAATGGTCATTGGTGTTTCTGTTTTGGGAAAAAGAAACCATTGGAGAATTGTAGTGCTTGTATTTTGTATTTATTTAAGAATGTTGTATGTTAAAAATACAGAAAGAAGCTACATTAGTGATTTCTGTGTGGACTAAGGCAAAAACATTTGTGGAGCTGCATGTTGAGTACTTTGGGCTTCCATGCTGCATCAGTTTTGACAGTTTACTAGAGGGTATCTGGCTCTTGGATAGGCTAAATAACGTAGGACTCGTGTGACAGTTGTTTTGAACAATGAAGCCTTTCTGTCTATTTGGCCTGAATCTTTGATTCGGCATCACAAATGTATTGTTGTAGTTTTGTATGGAGATGTCACAGTCTGGCTTACGGATTTACCCTGTCAGTTGTTGTTTGACGAGGATGTAAGCAGCAGCTCAGAAGAGGAGTATCTTTGTTACACATGTTAAAAAATAGATTGAGCTCTAAGTAGTCATTTCATTGTCCAGAACTGCTTTCTCTTTAATCTCTTCGTGTCTTTTCCCATAGTTGAAGTTTCAGTGGCTCATCCAGTCTTTCTGTGATAGCTTTTGGTCTTACTAGAAAAGCAGCTCTTCACTGAGGTATCCTAATCTTGAGTTATATTCTTCTACCTGAAAAACTGCCTGCCCATTTACTTACCTTTTATGTGGAGTTTTCTGTACTTGTATTTGGGGAGGAGAGGATGAGTTTATGAAAATGAGAAAGGGTCTTTAGGCTGATCAACTCCCCAAGGTAACCAGTAAGCAATGCTTCTCATGATTTACTTATTTTTTCCCCACAGCCAGCTGTGTGTCACCATGCAGAGTAAAGGGAAAGGTTCCTATAGAAGCAGTGATAACACTGAATTTCATTTCCCAGACTGTACCGTACGCAGTGATAATGTTTTTTCATTACTGGCACATCCTTAGTGTCTGCAGAAGCAGTGCTTCACAGTTGACTCGTGGACTTCATCAGCTGTGTTTGCTTGGATGAAGAGCCTAACTAAGCTATACACATATACAAATAAAACTTCTTTCAAGAAAAGTAAAGGTCAGGCTTGGGAAGTATGCATTTGTACTACAGATTAGCTCATCTTTTAGACTCTGACAAAGATTTTTAGTGTAGAACTAGGTTAGTTTGTGTGTGGAAGTCATTAATCTGTTTTGTCTCTCAATTTTCCTTCAAAGACTAAGGAGAACATTTTTGTAACCCTTCTTATTGCCCTGTTACTTTCTTATTTCATTTAAAAGTTACAACAGTTGTAGTAGCTTCTCTAAAGAGATAGTGTACGCATCTAATTGTGATTTCTGTTTTTGTCTGTGTCAAAAGGTGGAAGTGACAAATACTGATAATTTTGTATGGGTTTAATCTTTTTCCTTGTTCCTGTATTTATAACTCTGTTTAGCAGCTACCCAGACGACAGCCAAAGTATGTGCTGTAGGAGATACCACATCTGATGTTTTCCTTTATGTGACAATAAAAGGTGAAAAGGTAAGATATTTTTCTCTCTATAAAGCTCTTTGTGCACTCTGCTGTAGAAGTTATAACTTTGTGACAAATTTAAGACCGGAAAGTGTTATTTGCAAGTGAATTTTGTAATTTGCCATATACAGTAGAAGTGCAATCATTAACTTATTAGAAGATTTATTTTCTAAATCTGTTGTTTGTGAACTTTGGAATGAATTCTGTGAGGTGGAAACTTGTGAAGCGCTTTGGAAGGTATTGACAAGCAAATGAAGTCCCCCAAGTACTTCAGATGAACAACTATGTGAATTTACTGTACTCTTGTCCTTCTTTGTGATACACTTAAAGATATTTCAAGAAGGCAGTTGCATGGTGTTATGAAAATAAATACAAGTTCATATGTGCATAAGGCTGAATTCCCAAACAGTTGGGAGAAAGGAAGAAAGCTCGTTGCACTTACCAAAGTGCGTAACTCCTGCTAAATCTCTGCTGCAGCTACTGTCAGACTTAAGCAGCTGCCTAGTAGACAAAAATAAATGTGTTTGAAAACTGCTGCCATTTGGAGTATTTTACCAAGACTTTTAACATTAGAGCTGTGGTCTTCACTGTAGACAATAACTTGGATTACATCTTAATTTGAATACCTTCTCTGTTCAGAATCACAGTTGGCAAGTGTCACTTCTCTCTGAGCCAGTAAGAACTTTTAAGTTGAATATTGTTTTTTCCTGCCAGGTTTGGATGCACTCTGAATCAAAGGGACATAAAACTAAGATAGTTTTTCTAAAAATGTTTAAAGCTCATAGAAAACTGAGCACAGAATTTTAGGCAAAAGCATGAAACTGGTAAGTAACACCTGTTTGGAGAACATAGAGGAAGATATGACCAACTTTCCTGCCCTGGAATGAGTACTCTTCAGAAAGCATTTGTACATACTGCATATGTCTTCCTGTTGTCTCCAGCTTCAAGTAAATTCTGAAGCAGTATGTGATGGTGACTTGCTTGTTGATTCTGGTCAGTCAAATACTTGGGTTTTTTAGGTATGTATTAATGATGATCTCGTCTTAAGCAGCTTTGCTCATTTTGAGCAAGCTGAAGGGAATGCAGTGAGTTCAGCAGATTATCAGGAGACCCAAACATCATTAAATCTTGACTCTCTTCCAGTGAAAGTTGTTAATCCTGCACTTGATTTGAGGACAGTGCTGCTCCAGCAGAAGGTATCAACAGATCCTGAAACAAGTGGGAACCGTGTGTGTTGGCAGCAATCATTCATGCAGTGCATCATTTGTCTTTAACTGGATATATTGAACTACTGTATCAGTTGGAATCCAACAAGTGGAACAAAAGGTATCCTAACAAACACTGCCTATGTATCAGAGTTTACAAAGAGCAATCAAATCAGCAGATGCAGGAATATTCTAAAGCATTTTGTACTTGATAAGACAAAGGGTGAGTTGCAGGGTCATTTGTTGATATGCTGAAAAGCATTAGATACTGTTGAAATAACTTGTAGCATTGATCAGTGATACCTTACTGTTTGATTTGAGTTTAGAGGGATTTCTCTACACAGAGGTAACTTGAATGTTTTCTGTGAGTTGTCTTGTTTAAAACAGACTTGAATCACTATAAATATCCTCTGTCCTTGTTCCCTCGGTTCATTTGCATATCTTTATGTAAATACAACTGTCTTTTGGTTGTTCTTTTTGCCATTAGAAAATGAGACAAGCAGAGAAAGAAGTCAGTTGCAACCAACTGTAAAAACACTGGCCTTTCATAGATTCAGATAATCACAAACGTGTTTCTGCATCTTTTCAAATTGTCTTTCTAGATCTTGCTGTATCTGGTTCTGTTCTTGAAAAGACATGACAAAGCTCCAACACAGATGACAGTGAAACTACCACATCTGTAAGTGTTAGATTTTCTATTCAAATGTCAAAATGAATTAAGTGAAGCATCTGTAAGGCAGATTAGGAATACTGTAGTCACCTATCATGTCCTTTCATGTAACAAATCTGGGACTAACTCTTGATCTAGTTAAAAGAGAACGTTGTCCTTCAAGTTTGTGGTTCTGGTGGTTTTGGTTTTTTAGATTGCAGCTATGGACTTTGAACAGGTTGTGTCTCCTTTTGTACTCACTTGCTCTAGTGCTGTGAAGATGTGTAGTGGTTTTGTGTGGCCAGCTTTTGGTAGTTGTTGGGGGAATACAGGGGCAGATTCTTCAAAGAAAGAGCTGCCAGAAGCTATAGCTTGAGCTGTGAACACGAACTAATTCTCCTGTGTGGTTGATGTTCTTGTTGCATGCTTGATTCTTAATGAAGAAAATTCGGTTAGGTAAGAAAACCACCTTGAGCTCAGTAATGTTTTTTTTCTAAAATGTTGCTCTTAAACAGTATTTTACTGCCAGAAAAGGGTTTGTCTTTTCTTGATAGATTGTCAAAACAATCCCAGGATTGCCTTTCAAGGAAAATCCAGCAGTTCACACAGACAGGTATGGTACAGTATGTTACATATTTGAACCAATTGTGTAGTCAGATAATTAGGAGCTGTAGTATGTTTCCAGTTACTCTTCTTAGACAGTTAAAAGGGCAGAGGGTAAGACAAGATGTGTGCACATGGTATTGGGGAAGGAGGCAATTAGAAGCTGCTGATACTTATCCAGACCACAGTAAAAATAGCAATTCTTTCTAAACAAGGCTGTGATGAGGCAGTACGTTTCTGCACACTCAGCATATTCAGTTGCCTTCTTTTATTCTTAGTGTGATTGATAAAGTTTTCAAGCTGAATGAAATCTGACTGAGTTGATTTGTGCAAGGCTTTTATTATGCTGCAAATCACTTGCTGCATATGTAAACAAGCTGAGGGGTGTTTTTAATTCAAGTTTTAACTGTTGCAAAGATACATTGTTTCATGGTTTTGCAACTTTAAGACACCTTTTTCCTGCAGTCCCATCTGACTTTCTTCTGAAGTTGAGAAACCCACCAATTGTCTTGGTTAAAAAAACCTTTGGGTTATTTTCAGATACCTAAAACCTAATAGTAAATTTTACACCCAAAATGGTCCTTTTTGATTTCTTCTGTCATATTTGAGGGTTTTTGTTGGCACAGGTAATACATCAGAGATATTTTGTAGGTGAACTGTTTCGTGCCATTTAGAAATATTGGTGATATTTATCGATTACGCTTTCCTTTTGCATTTACATTGAATTTAATATTTGCATATTTCTCAGGCTTCAGCAGTGCTTAAATTCTGATCCTTTGAACACACATAGAACTGAAAATGAGCAACAGGTAATCCCAGGATATAACTTCCATTTAACCTCTGCAAACGTGTGTCATATATGTGGAAGGTGTGGGTAGTGTTGAGGCTACAAGAGTGGTCTTTGTGGAGGGACTCTGTGGAGGGACATCAGGGACTGAATCCAGCCACATCAGCAACAAGACCAGACCAAAGGTCAGCAAGCCAGCAAAGTTGATGGTGCCTCTGTGAAAATATGAAGGGCAAAAAAAAATGCAGGGGAAGAGACAAAAGGAAAAAAAGCAAGAAACAGAGGCAACGGCCAAGTCAGGGGACAGTAGGAGTCTCAGCACTGTTCTGTGTGACGTGTGTGTGAGTTGTACTTCATTTGTGTTTAGCATTTCTTTGGCTAATTCTTCTCAAAAAAAATAGTTTTTAAGTTGAATGTAAGCTCAAACCCATCTACTAAGTATTGCCTTTGTCATCTATTTCATATGGTTTCAGAGTTTTCAAAATCTTGAAGAAAGAAACTTTGTCTTTCTTGGCAAGAAAATGAAGCCACCATCAATTCTGGAAACAGCACCACTTCTTGAAGATCTGGAAAGGGTAATGCTAATGTAATACATTACATTTAGTATTTTTAAGACTAGTATCATACCTTAACTTTCAGATACTAAATATTATGGTAGCTAATTTTGATTGAGGAATGTGTAGGAGGTTGTTCATACGGTTGAGTAAATTATGCTTCAGAGAGACTGTAGAATTGTACAGTTTCATCTGATCTATCAACCACTGCTACAAATGATGGCATTTGAATGAGATGTAAGAATTTAACTCCTCATCCCAGAAGAACTCTTATCATATTGTGTGTTAAGGAAATGTATTATGCAGTGGGTCAAAGGCTTTTAAATTGCTCAGTGCTTTGTGTTGCCTTGTTGGTGTTTCAAGCACACGATTTTCAGGTAGAACTCTTTATTTCTCTTTCTGTAGGAACTTGCTTGGAAAAAAGTTTTAGGCCCTAACTCCACTGAATCTTACTGTTGGCCACCAATAGCTCAAGGATGTGATGCAGTTGCCATCTCATGTCAGGGAAATAATCCTTTCTTGTATATTCCACCAATTCTTACACTTTTGCAGTTGAGCAGTTGCTACAAACCTTGAGAAACAGGAGTGGAGGATGTATATATTAGAGTACTGCAGGTTTTGTGTTCTAAGGTGCAAATGTCAATGAATGATCCAAAAGGTAGTGCATGTTGAGAATGGGTGCATCTGATGTCATCTTAGAGTATCTTCATGATGCTTCCCAGGTTATTTAGGCCATCTGCTTAGACATTGACAGAGATGGACTGCATGAGTGTGGGAGTCTGTAACTTATTTATCAAGTAATATCTAACAAGTGGTTAATGTCATATCACTTTGATACTCGATGAAGCTTGATTTTTAAGGGGCTGTTACATAGTGAAATGGAAATGTCTGGTTTGATTTTTAAAACATTGTCATTCATTTTCTAATGCATTAGATCACAGAAACATAGAGTCACTGAGGCTGTAAGGGACCACTGAAAATGGCTCACACAGCTCCAAGTAAGACAAGATGTTTCTGCTTCTATGAAACTTTTGGACCTTTCACCGTGTGTTGCTGCACATCCATTTGTCTCCAGCTTGGTGCACGGTTCCTCGGGCCTGTACCATCTGCATTGAAGAGGTGATGTGGTGTTAAAAGCTTCTGTTTGAAGCATTGAAAGGCCTGTTTTGCAGATTTTAGTTTTGCCCTAAATTCTGAAATAGTACAATGACTAAGATTCTAAACAGTTGTCTCATGCTATACTGTAACTGTTTTGTCCATACACACCTAGCCACTAGCACTTATCCTGTGTCCTGGGTGGAAGAAGGCACAACTTGGTTTTGAGCTACTGAAAACATACCAGAGATGCTCCAGACAGCTTCATCCAATGTTGTTAATACTTGGGTAGAACAAAGAAGCAGCTAAAAGTGTGAAAATCCAAGGATGTAAGAATACTTCTGTCGTCTTAATGACACTTGAATGCAATGTAGGCTGTCTTAGTTGTTTGTGACCAGAATGTTCCGAATGTTTTTGTGGTTGTTGATTGAGTGGCAGAACTACAAGTGAGTTTTCCAAAGACAGAGCTAGTAAAATGCTTGTTTGACTGCTCTGTGCCACACAGTGCAGAAATTAATTTCACCTAATATTTTGAGAAAGCTACTGTATATCCTGAGGTGTCTTCTCATGGAACTTCCAGTCAGTGTGGTATAGAGCTGAACAATTGTATAAAATGTTACAAGGATGATCTGAATTCTTCAGTGACTCAAAACATAATCATTTGGGGATTGAAAATGTTGGGAAGTCTCTAAGACCAGACATTCTGAGCATGACATGAAACTGGAAAAACATCACTTTTTGTGAAAAGTCTAGTGATTTGGCAGCACTGCAAATGTCCATGTTTTGGGGCTTTTGTTTACGACTATCTGAGGTAGTGCACTGTGCTTATGGAGTGTGAAACTTCTTCAGTGGTACTTCAATGAGAAACTTCAACACTGACAAATCATCAAAAATCACATGTATAAGAAAATACCGATGTGAGATTTTGATTGTGATGGGTTTTAATTTTGCTTCTGGAAGCTGTCAGAAATTCACACCCTTTGTGAGAGTTGTATATTGTGCATTATAAGTTTAACAGAAGATTTAGGATTTACCAATGTTCTTTGGCATATAACAATGCTTCGTGCTTCTTAAAAGAAGAAATACACAGTAAAGCATGTCTAGATTACATGAATTACCAGCCCTCTGGTTTGTATCCACCTTTAGGTTGTACAGCTTTGTATGGACAGTGAAAGAACCGCTGTGTTACTCAAAATACTGGCTTTTACCCACAGTAATCTTCAGAAGGTGCTGACATTCACTAATTCAGGAGATGAGGCAGAAATGGTTCATCGGGTGAGCATCATTTTACACAGGTAGGTGGGGTTTTTAATTATTAAGATATAACAAACTAAAATATCTTGACTTCTAAGAATAAAGGAGGTTTGTGAATTTGTAATTTAACTACTTCTGCTAAAAATAGCCCAAACCCTGCCCTTCTGCCAGCTGGAAGAAAGGCTGACAGGAATGTCTGACACAGAATGCATTCATGATGACATTTTTAACCATGTTCTGTCTCATTTTGATAAATCCCAATATGGTTCCTCCCCACAGTTACAGCTGTGGATATTGGGTCCCTCCTTCGGGACACGGCCTGCTCCGGCCATAGTGATAAAGAAGGAAATCACTGCCCCTGGCTCGGGGCCATTAATGAAGTGAATCGCTGCCCCTGGACTGGGGCCAGCTTTAGCAAAATGAGTCTCTACCGCTGCTGTAGGGTCTTTAAAGAAATGCAAACAAACCTCAGCTTCACCAGTTCTCTCCATACAATGCAGAAGGGTCTCTGCTCCAGCACACCTCCTCCTCTCTTTCATCGCTGACCTTGGAGTCGGCGTGGTTGTTTCTCTCACTGTTCCTACTCCTTGCACCACCAGCAGCCAGAAGAAGAAAGGGCAGAAGAAAGAAGAATGGAGGAAGAAACCTCCTCTTCAGGCTTCTTGTTACAAAGTGATGGTGGAGGCTCATTGGCTCAGCCCCAGCAGTGGGTCTGGCTCAGAGCTGGGGAGAGCTGCGAGCAACTTCTTCCAGGAGCCATCTTTACAGCCCCTTCCCCCTCACCAGAAAAGGCTGTCATGGCAAACCATGACAAAGTGGTTTGGGAAGGACCTTTTTTCTTAATGCTTAAATCAGTGGATGGAGAGATGGAAACAGCCACTGTTAAAGTGATGTCACACTTCACATGCTTCGAGTAGTACACTTACAAGTGTGTATAAACCGTGTGCTTAGCTTTAACAGATGAATGCATGCAGTCTTTGGAAGCTACAGATGCCACTTGTGTGACACATTTCAGTTTTCCTTCTCCAAGAATCTTTGCTCATCGTGTACACAGCATGCCTGACAACTTCTGTAATGCGATAAAGGTTTGACAAACCGTTACCAGGTTAATACTGCATTTGATCACAAAGTAGTGGGTACACAGAAGCTGTTAAAAATACGTGTGTATTTGTTTTAGCATTCTTCTGTAGACCAAGAGATCACAAAGGGGATCCTCCGCTATTTGCAGCAGGCAGAAGCTGAAGTTCCCCCAGAACTGCCTGGTTTGACTGCCAAGGTGCTAAAAGATGAAGAATACCAGAAATTGTCAAGGCCACTGTGTACCCATCTTAAAACATTTGGGGCTTGCAGGTAAGGAATTGCCAAGCTTTCTTACCACCCATACTGGTGTAGGAAGGTGGTATATGCCTCAATGATGCTGCTTCTGTTTTCTTGCTCATTTTTCCTGTTGGATACTTTCATGAAACCATTTTTTGCTCATGACTCTTTTTCTTGTGGTTACTTTTGCATCAGTTTCACTCTTCTTAGGTACTGCTACGAAAATCAAAATACCAACAATTTCTGGAGACCAATCTCATGTAGCCTGACAGGATATCATAATTCATTATCATTCCTGCCCAAGTGTTCTTGAGGGAACTTCAGGCTCTTTTTTGATTAGTATTCTAGCCCATAATTGCCCAAGGCTTATGCTTTGCTCTCTCCTCTGTTGTCTTCTGTCCCTCCAGATTAGGTAAGTAGATGACTCCTCTGAGCTGTGTCTAACTGGATTCTAACAGGGCCTTGGATGAAGCCCTCAGATATTCCTTCTAGTGTGGATGACCCTTGTTGCAAGTAACACAAAATTCAGTGTTAGTCTTTGTTTTATTCTGAAACTGGTTTCCTGGTGGATTTTGGTTTTGTTGTATAAACTTTTCCAACAAGAGCTTTTTGGCCACTTCTGTCTAATCTCCAGTCATTGGTGCTACTTGAAAGAGAAATTGAATACTGAGGGCTGATGAAACGTTAGTGTGAAAAGATGTTGTAAGCCACATCAAAAATAGTTTACAAGTAAAAGGTCTTTGTTCTAAAACCAGTTTTTAATATGTAGAAACAGAACAGTGTGTCTGGATCGTCGTCAAGTTAATTTACAAACAGACATGCCCCAGCATATCCCAGATACAATGACACAAACACCTGGATATCTGATGGTAAGTTACAGTTATTGCTTTTTCCCTTGGTTTGGTGTACCAGGAACACATCTTAAATACCTCCTTAGCATATTACCTTCATGTTAATGTAGCACATATCCCACATCTCTTGGGTATTTGGGAGATTTTTAGCTTTTTTAGTTTCTCCGTTGCTTAGGTGTGTGTCAGATTTTCCCTTAATCTTTAGCTTGACCTAAAATTGTTTTGTAGGTGGTTCTGAGTTTACCTTAGGTTTTCTCCTGCATTGGAGCCTCATGTTCTATGGGAAGAGGCATTTGTTCTGTTTATTCCTTTCCTCTATCAATTTAGAACATAAACCAAAATAGGCAAAGATTAAAGGTCCTGTAAATGTCATTATTTTTGTAGTAGAGCAAACACAATCCTCTGGAGTGAAGAAACGTTGCAGTGGAAGATCATTCCTGTTTAACAAGAGTTGAAGGGAGGATTTTTCCTTCTCTGTCACGTTGATGCAGACTTCCTGAAAAATGAGTATATTCTGGCCTTGTCAATTGAACCAAATATTTTCTCTATTTGCACTGTCCATAGACATGGGATATAAATTCTCTCTTCTAGATGGAGCAGTTGCTTCCTACTAAGGTGTCATTGTGGTTTTGAAAACAGTTTTGATAGAATCCTGTTACATTCAGACTGCCATTTTTAGTAGTTAAATAGTCATGAAACCTTCCTGGTTACCCGTTTGACTTTGCTGTAGTGGCTCTTCACATCTCAGTAACAGTTTGTATGTCAAAACTGCCTTCACTTGGCTTTTCAGTCCCGACTTTACTAGATAGTCTTCCTGTACAGCAGTACTGTAGAGTCTGTCTCATCTCCACCTTGGATAATGATTGCTGAGGGCAGATGTGTAGACACTGGTGCTTCCTTTCAAGGTTAGTACTTGGATCTGAGAACTGATGGGTGCTTTCCTTTTTGGATGAGCTGCTTACACTTTCTTCCTGTCCTGTCTTTAGCTAGAATTCAGGTGCGCTCAAGTCATGCAATCAATGGGCGTTCCCCATTCCCAAAAATCATAGGTTGTGAGAATAGACAATAAAAACTGGGTGGATTCCTTGGTGTCACTCCATTTCTGCCTAATAAATAAGCTTTTGTTGGCAGCTGGTAGTTGAAACTCGTTGATAACCTATAGATACAGTTTGAGTGCTTGAAACCTGGACAGATTTCGTAATACTCCTGTTATAAACTTGTACTTCCCTTTTGTGCACTCAAGACAGCAGTTGTGGCCTCTTTCCTCATCTAGTTCTGCTTCTGCTGACTGCAGAGCCTGGATATATGCCTTACAAATCAGTTGTCAATTGGATAAGTGTTCACTGTCTCTTTTGTTTAGAACTCGGTATCATGTTGCTTTCCTTTAAGAATCTCTAGTTGCATTGTGAGAGTTTTAGGGTTTTAGTAAGTGGAAATTACCTTTCTGGTCTTCTTTTCTGTCTGGCCTCATACACTCAGCTGTATCTCAGTACTTGTGCCTAGCATGAGCCTTTGGATGAAATGCAGCCAGCATTTTGTGAATTGGTGTTCTTGATAGCTTATGTCAAGCATTTTCCGTGCAAAAAGAGGGAAGGCGTCACGCTTCCCCAGTCAGTTCTTCTAAATCTCATTGTAAGGTTGGAGACCACTTAAAATTAAGCTTGGATGATGTGAAATGCCTTAGTGGTTAGTAGCTTGACAGGTAATAGTGTAGTTCACTAGTGTTCATTTAAGTGGAATACCACCAAGACCTATAGATCTTGCTCTATAAACTTGTGTCCAGTCTGGACTGGGCTATGGACAGTTACCATTCATAAGGATTCATTCATTCAGGATTATTCCTAATCTTTGGAGTAATAAGAGGTCATCATCTTCTGAAATGCATGTGTACAGCAGTATTTGTCATCTCTTTAGTCTGGAAAGAGGTAGGTCACCTTCAACATGAAAACGTCTCATTAACTTAAGAAACCATCAGTTGTCTTTATAACGTATTTTATGCTTTCAGATTCTGCCTCTCCACGTTGTAAATGCAACAAACTACTTTGGTCAAAGAGTAGATCAGCAGAAGGACCAATATACAATTCTTGCTGAAGGAATTATTGGGTATTTTAAGGAACCTGGTAATAAGATTGCTGTTAAAAATGTGGAGAAGCTGGCATTTCATGGTTTATGTCAGAAAACAGTTGTTCACAGGTAAAAATGTGGATTTGTTTTGGTTTAAATTATTCATGTGCACTTTTTAATACAAAGTAGTTTAGAACTTTTACTGCTAAGTTAAAGTTAACCCACCATCAAAACTAGCAAAAAAATCTCAGCTGTACAAATTGTTTTTAAAAAGCTCTCCCATGCTGCCTGTGCTGAAGGGAAGCCAGAATGGCTCCACATACACACCACTGAACATTGTGCTGTGAAAGTTTAATCTTTTTTAGACACAAGGAGGTGAAGAAACTTTACAACTATAATAATTTTTTGTTTCCTTTCCAACTCTGAAGGGCTCAGGTGCTAGATATTTCCCCAAAAGAGAAGGAAAATATGTTCTGTAGTGTCAAAATTCACTATATAGATGAAGGCAGAACATGTCAAGTCCAAAGTTACCAGCTGCTTCACTCACCTGCCAAGTTTCAGTGTCTGCCACCTCAGGCTGGGGACTTTGTAGAGTGACACCCATTGGTAATGAACTGGAGTGGAACCCAAAGGTAATATTTATCAGATTTTCAGTGGTATGTTCTTTTATTTCTCTTTGTGTGTTATTTTCTGTAAGAAAGCAGTAATGAACTGCAAACTTAGTTTTCAAATTTAACTCCTCATTAGTATTGACAAGAAATATCTACTATTGGGCCAGATTCTGAGAAGTCAGCTTTCTTGGTTTGTTTTCCTGCAAAATCAAGTGAGATTTATGCGATCTTTTTTCTTCAGTTCTTCTGAATTCAGTATCTTCTTCCAGAAAACGTTATTGCTGCTTTTGCATCTGTGGGGATTCAACGGGGGAAGGGTAGCCTCTGTAAATGAAACTGTGTTTGAGTACTGTCCCATTCAGGAAGCTCCATCCTTAATGAGTAACAAAATCTGTTTTTTTTTGTTTAATACTCGTGTCATGTTTAAGCTTGGAAGATTTGTTTCATTACAGTTATTGTAAAGTTAAGTTGGAATTCACCTCAAGTGCAGTGACTTTGTTTTTCCTTAGGTAACTAATTCTATTCATCAAACAGTTAAAGGAGAACTACACAAAGCGAAAGTAGTACTGCCCTTGGGAAACACAACTGGGATTGACCCAATGGGAGGTATAGAATTGCAGCATTACAAAATATTTGTATCTAAAGTCCTTTACCAAGAGCACCTGTTCTTTTCTTTGCTTCTGTCCGTTCCAAGTTCAATTTGATTCCACACGGTATTCAGGTAATACTGTTGGATAATTTACTGTGGTGGCGTCTGACCCCTGGAACAGGTTTCTCAGAGACTGTAGAGTCTCTGTCCTTGGAAATAATCAGAAGCAACCAGGATGTGGTCCTGGGCACATGATTCTAGGTGTCCCTGCTTGAGCAGGGAGTTTGGATGAAATTATCTCCAGAGGGCCATTCCAGCCACAGCCATTCTGTGGTAAACAGAGATAACTTCTCATGGCAATAATCTCAGGCATGGGATGAAATTGCTTTAATTATTGGTTTTCTCAGAGTCAACTCTTCAGGTTTTCCTGAAAAGAAAATATTAGTCAGTGCCATGTTTGTATTGTTCTGTCAGTTCCCTGGCCTGTAATAAAGGCACTGGCAAATATTCTTCTGGGTAAGACTGACTAGAAGGTAACAGCCCTCCATGCAATGAGTGTTTCCTCTCAGCATTCTCCTATTCTCCCAAAACCTTGTTGGTAGGAGATTCACTTAGAGGTGAGTTTTGCTTAAAGAGTTGGTTATTTTTTAATTGTCTGGACAAGTTCATCAGAAAGGCCACCCCTCCATCTCAGGATCATGACATGCCTCTTGTGGCTGCTTGGTCCTGTCCAAGAGTACAGTTAGTTAGTGTTTTGGAATGTGTGATGCTGTTTTCCATCTGACCATTCAGTCCATTTCAGATGAAAAATACAGTGGAAACGGGGAATTACTGGAAGTAATTCTCTTTAGCAGCTTCCTTTTCCATATGGCACATCTCAGCCTTTTTCTGATTGCTCTGCTTTTGTTCTTGTTTAGAGTTTTTCTAACTGTGTCCCCCCAGCAGTTTTCTTCTTCTATTTTGGTCTAGGAAGTTATTCTGTGTGGTGTGTATTTCAGATAACTTGTGTAATCAGGGCTCGGATTGTTTACTTGGTTGCTCTCTTGGTTGTGTTCCATGGAGTTAACTACGAGTTCCGTACGACACTATTATGATGAAAAAGATGGCAATATCTGGAGAAGAATTAAACATGGGAACGTACCTGTTGGGACATTGGGAGAAAACCAATTACTTACAGGTATCAATAAATGGGTACATGTTTAAAGTTTCACTTAGAGTAGCTTAGAGTTAGAGAGAGACTACTGATGAGTTATGGTTTCAACTTGGTGTGTTTTGTCATCCAAGGTCCGGGTTACCAGGCTTCCAGACTTGAAGATGTCAGTTAACGAATACGACGTTCAATCTGAGGTTTTGCCTACAGGTCTGGGAACTGACAATGCAGAACATAGAACACAACTTCAGAAGCTGTGCAGCCACATGAACCTATTGGACATGCAGCAAACTTGGAGCCCTTGTAAGAGTTTACAAGGTCTTTTGAGCATACACTTTATGAAAAAAGAATGCTACAATTAAGGAGATGTTTTCATGACTGATATTAATGACTGTGTGTTTCGTTTGAACACAGAAACAATAGTGTTTGTAATATGTCTGCATTCCTGTGACTATCTGTAGTGTGTCTGGGATGGTAGTGACTTTCCACAGCAGCTCCTGCAGTGCTGTGCTTACTGTTGATATCAATATTATGACTACCGCTCGCACAGCATCAGGGCTGTCCCTCCAGCACTCCTTCCCCCACCTTCACCAATAACTTTGGGTGGGCATGATCTTGGCACGGGCCATGGCCAGGACAGCTGACCCAGGCTGACCAAGGAGATATTCCATACCCTATGACATCAGCTCAGGAATATAAACTGGGGGAGACGAGCAGGAAGGGGAGGCGAGATTCATTTCTGGCCTTCCCAAAGCAACCGCTACGCGTACCGCAGCCCTGCTTCTCGGGAGGTGGCCGGACATCGCTGCTGATGGGAAGTGGAGAGGAACAGCTTTATCTGCTTCTGCTTTGCTTCCCGCGCGCGGCTTTGCTGCTTCTTTATTAAACTGCTTTTATCTCAACCCACGAGACTCCCATCTTATTTTCTCCCCTTCCCTGGCTTGCTGAGGAGGTGGGGGACAGAGTGGTGTGGTGGGCACCTGGCATCCAGCCAGGCTCAAACTACCACACCTACTTACCACTGTAGTTGCGGTCTGTGTACCTGCTTTCTTGTAGTGTCCACACGCAGTGGCATAACTTCTACTGGCAGCCTGTGTGTTTTCAATGGGAACTGAGCAGCCCAAGTGCATGGGATTGGAGATAAGTCCCACAGGAAAGCAGCTGCAAATGTGACACAGTGCAAGATGATAGACTACAATGGGACCTACTTACCACTATAGGTGGAGTCTGCCTTCCTGCTTTCTTGTAGCTCCCATACTCAGTGGTAGAGCTTAACCGACAGCATGTGTTATTTCAATGGGAGCTGAGGAGTCCCAGTGAGTGGGAATGGAGATAGTTCCCTCAGGAAAGCAGCTGCAAATGTGACACAGTGCTGGCTGATAGACTACATGGGGACATCACAGCACACGTGGGCACTGCAATGGGGTTCAGTGACATTGCCACACATGTGGCAATTGCAGAGAGACTCTGTGACATCACAGCAGACGTGGGCACGGCAAAAGTGCTCTATAACATCACATCACTTCTGGACACTCTAACAGTGCTCTGTGACATCACAGCACATGTGGGTACTGCATCCAGGCTGTGTGACATCATAGAATCCTAGAATGGTAGGGGTTGGAACGGACCATTAGATATCATCTAGACCAACCCCCTCCTCCAGAATCAAGTTCACCCAGATCAGGTCGCACAGGAACGTGTTCAGGCTTATGCTGAAGTCCTCCAAGGAAGGACACTCCACAAGCCCTGTGGGCAACCTGTTCCAGTGCTCCGTCTTCCTCTTCCGCGGACGTTTGACATCACAGCACAACTGAACACTGCAAGAGTGCTCTGTGACATCACAGCACAGGTGTGCACCGCAACAGGAGTGTGTAATACAACAGCCCATCTGGGCTTTGCAGTGGCACTGTGTGACATGACAGCACTTTTGGGCACTGTAGCAGTGCTCTAAGACTTCACATCATATCTGGGCACTGAAACAGGTTTCTGTGGCATCACAGCAGATGTTGTCACTGCAACAGTGCTCTGTGACATCACAGCACAACTAGGTACTGCAACATGGCTGTGTGACACTGCAGGAGATGTGGGCATTGCAGAGGTTGTGCTGTGTGTATTGCATCACAGCACATCTGGGCACCACTACACTGCTCTGTGACATCATTGTTATCTAGGCACTGGAATGGGGCTCTGTGACATCACATCACATCCGGACACTGCGGCAGTATTCTGTGACGTCACATCACCTTTGGGCACAGCAACAGTGCTGTGTGACATCACAGGATGTCTGGGCACTGCAGCAGTGCTCTAAGGCTTCATATCATATCTGGGCACTGAAACAGGACTCTCTGACATCACAGCACATCTGGGCACTGCAACAGTGCTCTATAACATCTTATCTCAACTGCACACTGCTACAGTGCTCTGTGACATTCCAAGACATCTGAGCACTCAATCACTGCTGTGATATATAACAGCATCACTAGGCACTGGCACGGTGCTCTGTGACATCACAGCACATCTGGGAAAGGCAGCAGTGCTCTGTGACATCACAGAACATGTGCACAGTGCAACAGGACTGTGTAACACAACAGCACATCTGGGCTTTGCAGCAGGACTGTGTGACCTTACAGCACATCTGGGCACTCCAATAGTGCTCTGTGACATCACAGGACGTCTGGGCATTGGACACACACTGTTCTGAGACTTCACATAGTATCTGGGCACTGAAACGAGACTCTGTCATCACAGCAGACGTGGGCACTGCAACAGTGCTCTGAAACATCCTATCACAAGAGGACATTGCTACAGTGCCTGTGAGATCACAGCACAAGTGGGAACTGCAGTGGTACTCTGTGACATCACAGCACATCTGGGCACTGCAACAGTGTTCTGTGACATCATAGCACATCTGCGCCCTGCAACAGGGCCGTGTGACATCATAGCACATCTGGGCATGACAAGGGGGTGTGTGAAATCAGAGAACATCTAGGCACTACAACAGGACTGTGTGGCACAGCAGTACATGTGGGCATTGCAGAGGATGTGCGGTGTGCGTCACATCACAGCACATCTGGGCAGTGCTACACTACTCTGTGACATCATAGCACATCTAGGCACTGGAACGGGGCTGTAGGACATCACAGAAAATCTGGGCACTGCAACAAGAGTGTTTGATATCACATCACATCCAGACACTGTCGTGGGGTTCTGCGACGTCCTAGTACTAGGCAGTGCAACAGTGCTCTGTGACATCACAGCACATCTGGGAAAGGCAACAGTACTCTGTGACATCATAAGACGTGTGCACTGCAATAGGACTATGTAACGCAACAGCACATCTGGGCTTTGCAGCAGGGCTGTGTGATATGACAGCACATCTGGGCACTGCAATAGTGCTCTGTGACATCACAGCACATCTCGACACTGGACACACAGTGCTCTGAGATTTCACATAGTATCTGGGCACTGAAATGAGACTCTGTGACATCACAGCAGACGTGGGCATGGCAACAGTTCTCTATAACATCACATCACCTCTGGATGCTGCAACAGTGCTCCGTGACATCACAGCACATCTGGGTACTGCATCTAGACTGTGTGACATCATAGAATCCTAGAGTGGTAGGGGTTGGAAGGGACCATTAGAGATCATCTAGAGCAACCCCCTCCCCCAGAATTCAGTTCACCTAGATCAGGTGGAACAAGAAAGTGTCCAGGCTTGTGCTGAAATCCTCCAAGGAAGGAGACTCCACAAGCCCTCTGGGCAATCTGTTCTGCAGGGTTTCTTTTTCTTTGTGCAGGGGTTCTTCTTTGTTGCGCGAAATGGGAGTGACCAGACGCCAATCTGATGTGCATCAGCTCCAATTTATTGTCACATCATCATCACTTCTATACCTTTTCCAAATGCTTTGTACGTGCCACAATTCATGGCAAATAGTTAATACTAAGCATCACGCACTATGCATAAGGCCTCAAAGTTTCATTTTGGTAAGAACTTAAACACCAACCTCACTGTGTTTAAACACCATCCTTATTGTGCATAAAACATCAGCCTTATTGTGTCTAAAATATCACCCCATCTGTTCGGCCTTCAGTTAGTTTTCTCTCACACTATGGTTATGCTTACCTTACGTTTAGTTACCTTTATATTATTGTTAGTTACATATGTTACCATTTATTAGTCAAGTACAGTCAATCATACAATGCTAAATTGAATGCTATATTCAGTCCTCTAACAACGCTTGGTTTAATGTCCTGTCCTATCTTCTTGCTTTGACCTTGTTTCTGTTACAATCTGCTGTTTCGGTTTTCCCCTTGCTCAAGCTTGCTATGGATGTGGACGAGGAGGTGCAAGCCGGTCCATCACAACTTTATCCGTCCATAATTAACCTCAACTCCCATTGAAAAAATACAAACTGTCGGTAGAATTTATACCACTGCGTATGAGAGCTACTAGAAAGCAGGAAGGAAGACCCCCAGCTACAGTTGTACGTAGGTCCCATTGTAGACTATCAGTCAGCACTGTGTCCCATTTGCAGCTGCTTTCCTGTGGGAGCTATCTTCAGTCCCACTCCTTTGGACTGCTCAGCTCCCATTGAAAAAATACATGTTGTCAGTTAAGTTATACCACTGCGTATGGGAGCTACAAGAAAGCAGGAAGGCAGACTCCAGCTACAGTAGTAAGAAGGTCCCCATGCAGTCTATCAGCCAGCACGGTGTCACATTTGCAGCTGCTTTCCTGTGGGAGCTATCTTCAATACCACACTCTTTGTCTACTCATCTCCCATTGAAAAAATACATGTGTCTGTTAAGTTACAGCACTGCGTATGGGAGCTACAAGAAAGCAGGAAGGCAGATCCCACCTATGTGGGGAGTTTTGTGGAGACTTGGCAAGAGAAAAGAGGACATGATAGAATACAGCTGGTTAGGCAGTAAGCATTAAGCGATAAGATAGTGGACTCCTGCTCAAGGCCGTGAGAGCAAGAGAGCTGTATGATAACAGGATGAGAAAGCAGGAGCTTAGTTTGGGTTAAGCAGCCATAAGTATCTGGAGTATGTTGAAACAAGGGCGAGGTTTGCACCTAACTGGGAACCAATGATGAGCTTAGCTTTTGCAATATGTATGAGCCTGATTATTGTATCTATAAAAGAGTTGTATCTTTGCAAATAAAGTTGAGACTTGTTGCACTGCAGGGTGGGCTTGTCTCCCGTCGTCTTCAGCAAATGGTGACCCCGACGTGATACACGAAGGACGTGATATACCGACTGGGCGCCACGGCGGAGCGACGAAGGGGTTCGGGTCCTATGCAGCAAGGACGGCAATAAGCGTGAAAATTGGGAACACGCCGTGCCCTGGGTGACCGTATAGCCGAGCCCGGCCGATACGTGCCGCTGGACCTTGAAGGGCTGCAACAGCGCGCTGACAAATAGGTGTGGAAAGGCAAGCGGCATATGATTTATTTACTGCATTCTTGCAGAAGCGGCAGATAAAGGGTATAGATCTGCAAAAAGACCTACCAGGGTTGTTAGCTTATGGGTATGCTAAGGGAGTGTTTCAGAATCCACATACAGTGCATGAATTGAGCGAATGGCGTAGATTTGGGGATTTGCTGTGGGAAGCTACCCTGGAGGACGATGAGATAGCTGAAAAGTTAGGGAAGTTTTGGCGGATAGTGCACAATGAGTTGTTGCAACATCAGGCAGAAAAGAAGGCTGCTGAGCACGCATCAGCAGCACAGAGTAAGAACAAAAACGATGAGCGTGACTGGTTCCAATCCACCCCGCTGGCTCCTACCGTCTCAAAAGTAATGCTCAACCCCCCGCGTGTAGAAAATGACCCTGGAGGCACGGACGGGGTACGAGAACCATATGAGCCATCAGCCCCTCCCGAGGAACAAGAGTGCCGGCCTAAAGAGCCCCCGCCTTCCCCCCCCCCACTTAGTGAGCCTGTCCCTGGGGCAGAGAGTGAACTGGCAGAGGCACCGAGAGTAGCGCCGGGAGAGGTGCCGAGAGAGCGCCGGGAGAAGCGCCGGGAGAGGTGCCGGGAGAGGTGCCGAGAGCAGCGCCGGGAGAGGTGCCGGGAGAAGCGTCGGGAGAAGCGCCGGGAGAGGTGCCGGGAGAAGCGCCGGGAGCAGCACCGAGAGTAGTGTCGGGAGTGGCGCTGAGGCGGATGATACCGAGAAAAAAGAAAAAGGTTCTTCTCTACACAAGAGTATTTACAAAGTCAGAGAAGCGAAGGGGCTTCAGAGCAGAGCCCCAGCTGGAGAGCTGCTTCCCATTCGAGCCCAACCCGCCGAGTTACCCCTGGGACGACTCGCAGGGGAATGCCGAGTGGGTGGAGTCGGGCCGGGGTGCGGCGCAGGATGATCAGAGGAGAGTGGGGGAGCGCGACCCCATGTTAGACTGGGCACCATCGGGCATGTGAGGGGAGACAAAGAAAACACGGGAGAGAGTAACAGCGGCTGCGCCGCCGGCGCCGGGGACGGCACGGAGTGAGCCAGACCCCCCCGCCCCTTCCATCCGCAGCCGCCGCCGCGCAGCCGCTTCCCGCGCCCGGTCGGTGTCTCCGGAGCCCCCCCACACACATCGCACCGACACCGCCGGCCCCGGCCCTCACGGACCGCTGGGCCCGTCCTTTCCATCCTCAGTCCCTTGCCTCAACGAGTGTAAAAACTGTTAGTCGTGATGTTATGCATTTTGCTGTAAATGTGATGATGAATACTGGTTTTCTTACAGGGGAAACTTTCTAAGGTGTTTTAGGTGTCAGGAACAGAACATTTTGGCATTGAGAAGCTAAAAGGTGGTTTGTGTTTTAGGCAATTTCAACAACCCAAGCAAAACATGTGGCTTACACTGGCCAAAGCAATCAATCAGTCTACAATATGTTTATCAATGGCCACTCCTGATAATCCTTTTTCTACCTGTTTGATGGGGGTTCCATCAGATGTGGCACAATGGCCTGTACCAAATGCATTAAAAACAAATCCCTTAGTTAAGAGTAATGGCAAAGTTGACAGCTGGGATTTGATCATTTCATGGTTGCCAATAATGACAACAGAGCCACAGAAGTTAGAATTATTGGGATCTATAAAGATGGATTTTTGTGTTATGTTTAATTTTACCGGCAATACCAAAACATTTGGGACAGAATGTGGATCCCATCCTGGGCGTGTATAAGAACACAACATCTTGGTGCAATTATACTTCACCAAAAAGACCCAGGTCTAGTCTTGTGCCTGTACAGTTACCAAAGGGAATTTTTCTGATCTGTGGGGACCAGGCATGGCCTGGAATAACCTCGAGATTACAAAGGGGACCACG
This sequence comes from Colius striatus, assembly GCF_028858725.1. Taxonomy (NCBI): domain Eukaryota; kingdom Metazoa; phylum Chordata; class Aves; order Coliiformes; family Coliidae; genus Colius; species Colius striatus. The sequence goes on from NC_084786.1 coordinate 1,254,426, forward strand.
CAGTTTGAGACAACTGATGATCTTGATGCCTAATCACACAATGATTTAGAAACATCATTGTCCAAAACAATTTGTGCATGCATTTGCTAGTGAATGTGATGACCATGTTACCTTTGGTCTCCCTCAACAATAATAGCAACTAGTATATTTGCTCCAGGTGTAAGAGTATCTGCTTTATTAACTCAGCTATGCAAATTAGGATGCTGGCTTAGCAAACAAAGTAACCAAACTTCAGTGACATTAGAAGGCTTGATTAGTGATGTAAGTAGTATTAGACATGCACTTGTGTATCATTGTATGCATGATATCCTCATTGCTCAGGAGGAGGCATTTACTGTAGATCAAGAGAGAGATCTAGAAACCATGTTATTTAGGGAAACTAACTTTCTTTGCTCCTCGACAGCAGGACTGGTTAAAAATTACCAAGTTACAGAAAACAAGAGACACCCACAACTTAAAAGGAGATTGTGATGGTAAAGTACAATTGTGGTCCATTACGGCGAATGTATTTGCTTCAGCATTTGTACCTGGGTTGGCTGCAGCCCAGGCCTTACGGCAGTTAGAAAAACTAGTGTGTTGGTCGGAGCAGCAAGCTAATGTTACTACTGATGTTATTGAAAAATTGTTAACAGACCAGAAAAGCCTTACACATGCCTTATTGCAAGATCATGCAGCTATTGATTTTTTGCTATTGGCACAAGGGCATGGATGCCAAGACTTTGAAGACATGTGTTGTTTTAATCTTTCTGATCATAGTGAATCTATTCACAAAGCTTTGGCATATTTAAAGGCTCACGCTAAGAGTATTACGGTGGGTTATAACCCTTTTGATAATTGGCTTCAATCAGCTTTTAGGGGGTTGTCACCTTGGTTGACTGTTAATCAAAGAAGGGTTAAGATGGATATTGATTATTTTGCTTTTGCTTGTAATGTTTAGAATAGTATATAGTTGTATTATGAAGGCAGTACACACATTGACTGACTCTGTCTTGATCGTGCAAAAACAAAACGGGGGAATTGTGGAGAAAAAATGAGGGAGCATGGACATAGATCCCGGGGTATAATGCTAGGCCCGTTGGGGCAAGGCAATCTGAGTTCTAGTTATATGAATTTAATGCACAATCCAGACCAGAGTTAGAGCCATGGTTAAAGTAGTTGCTGTCACATAGTCAGCGAAGACAGCAGGCCGCTTTCTGCTCCTTCAAGGTCGGGCTGTTTTCAGCTAACGAGCTAACAGCTCAAGGTGGAAAACAACTACGGGGGAAAAACAAGATGGGAAAATGTGAGGGAGCTTGCTTATTGCAGAAACCGCAAGTAGGATGAGCATAAGAATGTAATCTATTAGCTGCTGTTGCTGAGCTAGCTTTGAAGCTGCTGTGTATAGAAGTTAGAGCCTGCTTTCAATAAAGGCAAGAGGTGGTGTCACATCTGCAACCAAACACCCAGGAGAACGATCCGTCATACATTGAGAGATTCATCAAGAAAGGAAAATCAAATGCCTCATACCCTGGGCATATTCACAAGTGTCAATGAGGATGCAAATGTCCCCCAACACAGAATGAAAATCACAGCCCTGTTCCTAAAACAAACTGAGAAACAAACAGCCCCACCAGCCAGGGCTGAGCTCAGAGCCCTTCATAGCAGCTGCCTTCTAGTTACAAGCCCGGCCTCAAGCTGGGGCTGCAGCTACCAGCTGTCCCTCACCTCGAGGGTTCACTGAGAGCCCTCAGACACCTGGGAGAACAAGGGGCTGCACCAGGCTGTGGAGGATATCAACCCTCAGCTTCCCAAGGCTTTTGGTTGAGAGTGACAGATTTACCTACCATTTCCTGCCTTGTCTACATTTTCCATCAATCTCTTTAGGATCTCATTCAATAGCTGAGAACGTTTTTCTGTTTCAGGGTCAAATCTTTGTTTGACCACACAAAGCATCATTCTGGGACTCTGAGTTTCATTTGAAGCCCCAAAGTCTAAAACTGCTCCATCACATGCCATGGGCAATTAACCCCCTGGGCTACGGGACAGCCCCTTGTGGCTACCAACCCACAGAGACACCCTTGAGCTACAAGATACTCCTCCTGGGCTACCAAGTGACAGGGAATCCCTCCAGCCTTTTCCATTTGGCAACTGACCTCCCTGGGCTACCAGACACCCTTCCTGGGCTACTGACCTACAAGGAGCCTCCCTGTCTGTGTATATGAGCTACTGTGCCCCTTGGGCTACCAGACCTCCCTCTGGGATACTGACCCATGGAGCCTCCACTATCTCATGCCCATTGGCAATTTAATTCCCTGGGACTACCAGAAAGCCTTTTGTGGCTACCAACCTACAGAGACACTCCCCCATCCTGTGTCTATGCACTAATACACCCTGGGGGCTACAGGACACCTCTCGTGGGCTACCAAGCCACAGGGATCCTCCCAGCTGTGTCAATGGGCTACTGAGCTCCCTGGACTACCAGACCCCTCTCCTGGGCTACCAACCCATAGGGAACCCCCGTCCGTGTCCATGAGCTGCAGAGCCCAGGGACTACCATATTCACCCCTGGGGCTACTGACCCACAGAAACACCCCTGTCTGTGTCCAGATGCTACTGAGCCCCTTGGGCTACCAGATACCTTCCCTTGGCTACCAACCAGCAGGGATGTCTCCAGCTCTTTATAGTTGGCAATTGATCTCCCTGGACTACCAGACACACCCCATGGGCTACTGAGCCACAGGGAGCCCCCTTGTCATTGTCCATGAGCTGCACCACTTGGGCTACCAGAGACCCTTAACGATCCCCTTCTGGGTTTAATTTGGCAGCAGTTAAACCCCGTTGCTTTCCAACTGACCTCAGACAATTCTGGGTTGCTGGGGGTGGCTGGGCTTCACTCCTGAGTGATGTCCAATCAAACAGGTGACCGTGCTCAGGTTTTGTATGCTCTCAGGAACAGAATTAAGACTCAAAATGGAGTCAATCGCTAAACCACTTTATTTTACCCACAACAAACAACATTGTAGGGGAAAGGAGAGAAAGAAGGAAGAGAGAGAGACAGAGAGAGAGAAGTCACAACAGCCACCACCAGGATCCACAGCCCCCCATTCGAGTGGTGTCACTGGAAGCAGCTCTGGAGGGTGAAGGAGCACGAGCACTGGGTCAAGAATGACCTCTCCAAATACCCATGAGGAGGAGCAACCATTGAAGGAAGCTGCTTGTCTGACCTGGCTGAATGAGCTCCATAGCAAAAAGGCAGCAGCCAGGAGGTGGCAGCAAGGGGAGAAGGGAGGAATTTCAAAACCTTGTCCAAGGATGTCGGGATGACACCAAAGCCAAAGCTTTGGAAAGGCAACAGAAGCCAAGAGAGCTGAAAGAACCACAGAATCACGGGTTTTGACTTGTTGCACAGCTGATGGTGAAATCCAGTGTCTGGGTCCAGTAGCCAGGGCTTTACGGTCTCTGTGGGAATGACTCCACCTCTGTAAATGGTGGCAGCATGATCCAAAGCGACTCTGCACCAGGGGAACAGTGCCTGTCATGGGCCAGACCCGTGTGTGATGGAACGTGGACCACTCAGTTCTCCTTGAAAGAAAAGGCACACCAGCAGACTTCAGGTGTGTCAACCTGTGTCTCCTGTGGAGATAAAGACCACTGGGGACAAAAAGACCATCAGGTCTCCAGTCATGAGGGAAAGGAAAACAAGGTGACACAGACCCATGGAGACACCCTGCTAAGGGAACAGAAGTGGGGTGGATATTAGAAGCCATTTTTAGGCCTCAAACCACCTCGTTTCAAGATTTTATGTGGTTATGTAATCTGTGGGGACAATTTCTGTTCTGTTTGGAATTTCTGTTCAGGCAAATACAGGAAGAGGGCTACAAGATGCCAATATTCAATCACAAGCCATGTCTAAGACGGCTTCACAGGAGAGATGAGCACTGCAGCTAATGTTACTCCATGCCCATGGGGTTTGCAAGAATCTCCCTTGTGTTCCCTGTAGAGATAAAGACCATTGGAGACATTGGTCCCTTATTGCACACGTTACACACATGTATAGACATTTCCAAATCACTTGGCAATTAACTGAGCTAAGCTGTTGATTACCCAGTGGGCTAGACCAGAAAGGAAATAATTACCTGGTGTTCTGGACCAGGATGTTGCAGGGCTTCAGGGCACTGAGCAGCTTCATGGATAACTTCACAAACTCTTTTCTTCTTCCTTGGCAGCAGTTGCTGCCAACATTGCTCTTGGCTGTTTCATGGCCTGCAGGTGCTCAGTTCTGAACAGTCCCCGTGGTTCTCTCTCTCACCCCCATGGTGCCTGATTTCCAATTAATGTTCTTCCCTCTGGGAGCAGCTTCACAAAGGAGGCCGAGTTTTGCTGAGCTCTAAAATCTTGTCAGTTTACTTAAAAATAACTGTTCGATAAAATCACTTAAATTTTATAGTTTCTATAACATTTCTAAGATGGATTCTGTGACTCTGACTCTGTGTTTGATGCTCTGGCTCTGACTCTGTGATGGATTCTGTGACCCTGTGACTCTGTGTTTGATGCTGTGACTCTGTGACTCTGTGATGGATTCTGTGACTCTGTGACTGCGTTTGATGCTGTGACTCTGTGACTCTGTGATGGATTCTGTGACTCTGTGACTGCGTTTGATGCTGTGACTCTGTGTTTGATGCTGTGGCTCTGACTCTGTGATGGATTCTGTGACCCTGTGACTCTCTGATGCTGTGACTCTGTGTTTGATGCTGTGGCTCTGACTCTGTGATGGATTCTGTGACCAAGTGCCTCTGTGTTTGATGCTGTGCCTCTGTGTTTGATGCTGTGACTCTGTGTTTGATGCTGTGGCTCTGTGACCCTGTTACTCCGTGTTTGATGCCGTGACTCTGTGTTTGATGCTGTGGCTCTGTGTTTGATGCTGTGCCTCTTTGACCCTGAGACCCTGGCACTGCTGCCAACAGCTCCTGCTTTAGGGAAGAGACACAAACATCTCCTGTGCCCCCCTGAGCCTCCTCCTCGGCCAGGCCGTTGGGCTGCAGCCGTTGTTCCCCTGGGGCGGGCGGATGCATCGGGAGCTGCAGCTGCAGCTGCACAAACCGCAGCCCCCGCGGCCTCGCAGCGCCCGGGCAGGAAGCTGGTGGTTTCCTCCTGGCTCCGTGCCCAGGCACAGCCCCGCGGGGCCCTTCCAGACACCCCCACTGCAACTGCTCCTGCCAGGGCTGCTCCTTCGGCCTCACAGGGACAGGGACAGCAGCTCCCAGCCCTCGGGACGGCCTCGGCACAGCACTAGCCTCTCTGCGCCAGGCCCCAGAGCACGAGGTGCCGTCGGGGCCGGGACCTCACACCCTGCTCCAGCCCCTGCTGAGCTGGCAGGAGTTTCACTGCCACAAGTGGGGGGTGGGGGCTGGGGGTTTCTGCTGCTGCTGGTTCTGCCATAAACCCACCCTGGGCCATGGTGTACAGAAGCTGTTGTGGGTTTGTGTGGAGCCGTGGCTGGTCCCGGGGAAGGGGCTGCAGTGGTGGCTCCTGTGAGGAGCTGCTGGAAACTGCCATGGGCACAGAGGGGGCTGGAGCAGGGCCAGAGGCTGTTTCCCTGCTCTCCTGACACCGTCCCTGCTGCAGCCCCGGCCCTGTGGTTCTGCAGCACGGGGATGGCTCGGACACTGCAGCCTCGGGCTCTTGGCTGTGCCCAGCAGAAGAGATGCTGCTCCAACAGTCTGGTTCGAGGGCTGAAAAGCTGGTCCCCCCTCAGCTCCTCTGGCCCTGCGTGGTGACAACCCCCCAGCACAGTGCTGTGACCCCGCAGCGGAGCCGTCTCTCAAATATGGTCATGAACAGCGCTGGAGAAGTTCATTGGAGGCCTGGGCTGTGTGGCAGGGGAGAGAGCTCCTGATAATGTCTCCAAAGGTGCTGCTGCTGCTGCTTTGATTGGCTCCTGCTGCAGCTGGGCTGGCATCTGCAGAGAGAACTTGCCCTCCCCTGGCCATTGTCTCTGGGAGGTTCAGGAGCCGTGGCAGGGAGCGTGGTGCAGCAGGGATGTGCTGGCGGGGCAGGAGGCTCAGGATGGGCCCCGAGGGACTGGGCTGCCCTCAGATGCTGTGGCTGCTCCTCTGGATTCAGCTGTGCAGGGGTAAGTGCCGGGTCCCTTGTCCCACAGCCCAGGGCCAGCAGGTACCTGTGTGCCCAGCGGCATCTCTCTGGGAATGGGGTTCCTTTGGCGATGCTCCTGAGAGCAGAGGCAGAAGGTGCTCAAGTCCATGGAGCCTGTGCCCTCCCCTGTGCCCTTTTGGGTGGGAGAGCATCTGCTTTTGCAGGGCTCCAGTGCTCAGGGCAGCCTGTACCTGGCTGCATTCACAGAGCCCGTGTCCTGGGACAGCCTTTTGCCAGCACTGTGCCCCTGGAGCTGGTGATGGCCTGGCTGTGCTGGCAGCCCCCAGAGATGCCCAGGGCACTGCAAATGCTTGGGGTGTCCTAGGGTATTGGATACTGCTCCTCTAGCCCTTGGTCCAGGAGAGTCCTGACCCCACGAGAACAGCTTGTGCCCCTCCAGAGAAGAGACACAAAGAGCACGAAGCACCTTCAGTCCCTTCGTGGCCGTTGTCTCCCTGGGGCAACTTGATGCCGTTTCCTCTTGTCCTTTCACTGGTTACTTGGGAGAGGAGACTGACTGAGTTAAACCTGCATCAGTTGGAGGAGCAGCCTGACCTGACACTTGCCTGGTGGTTCCTCATTTCCAAATGGCTGGTTGCTCACTGAGAGCAGCCTGTAGCATTCAGTGACTGCGCTCAGGGGGCAGCTCTGCAGCTCAGCAGGTCCGTGGCACCATCGAGTTCCTGTCCCTGTCCCAAGCTCCCCTGGTGTTGCCAACATCTAAGGCTGCAGAGGACAAAGCAGATTCCCTCACTGTTGTTCCTTCTCTCAAAATGTGGATGTAACTTTAGTTTCCAGGAGTGCAAATAAGTCTCAATGAGTCCTCTGAGCAGCAAGACAGAGGATTCCCCCAGCCCTGCAGTGCTGGGGCTCGGGGCTGCTCTGACTGGTGCTGTGTCAGTGTCTGAAGGTGCTGTGGAGCTGAGGCTGGTGGATGGTGAACATCGCTGTGCTGGGAGAGTGGAAGTGAGACGAGAGCACGAGTGGGGCACCGTGTGTGATGACTTGTGGGACATGGCCGATGCAGAGGTGGTTTGTAAGCAGCTGGGCTGTGGGCCTGCCCTTGGAGCTCCCCAGGGTGGCTATTTCAGACGAGGATCAGGCTTCATCTGGATGGATAATGTGCTCTGCAAGGGCATCGAGTCAGCCCTGTCTGACTGCAAATATGGAGGATGGGGCAAACATAACTGCAATCACAATGAGGATGCTGGAGTTATTTGTTCAGGTAAGAGATGAGCCTGGGATTTATTTTTGGTGCTGGATATGAGGAAGGGATCTGGCTGCACCATCAGGTTCCCGGTCACCAGTTTGTCCCCTGGGGCTTCGTGCTGGCCTGTTCTTTTTAACGGCCTCATCCATGATCTGGGTGAGGGGATGGAGGGCAGCCTTAGTCATTTTACAGATGACACCAAGCTGGATGGGATTGTGGACCTGTGTGAGGGCAGGAAGGCTCTGCAGACAGCCCTGGCCAGGCTGGAGTCTTGAGCCAAGCAATGGATTGAAGTGGCCCAAGGGCAAGTGCCACGTCCTGCCCTTGGGCCACCCCAATCCCAGCATCACTGCAGACTGGGGCAGAGGGGCTGGAAAGCTGCTGTAGGGAAAGGGCCTGTGGGGGTTGCTGCCAGCGGCTGACAATGAGCCAGTATTGTGCCCAAGTGGGCAAGAAGGCCAGTGGCATCCCGGCTTGTATCAGCAGTGGGATGGCAGCAAGCCCAGGGCAGGGATTATCCCCCTGTGCTGGGCCCTGGGGAGGCTGCAGCTCCAGGGCTTTGTTCAGTGTTGGGCCCCTCACTCACTGCCAGAGGGACACCAAGGGGCTGCAGCGTGGCCAGAGCCGGGCACAGAGTGGGGAAGGGGCTGGAGCACAAGGGTGCTGGGGAGGGGCTGGGAATAGGGGTGTTGAGCCTGGAGAAGAGGAGGCTGAGGAGAGACATCAGCACTCTCTGAAACTACTTGACACTGGCTTGCAGTAAGGTGAGCATCAATGTCTTCTCTCCAGTGACGAATGACAAGACACGAGGTGCTGTGTCAGTGTCTGAAGGTGCTGTGGAGCTGAGGCTGGTGGATGGTGAACATCGCTGTGCTGGGAGAGTGGAAGTGAGACAAGAGTACAAGTGGGGCACCGTGTGTGATGACTCCTGGGACATGGCCGATGCAGAGGTGGTTTGTAAGCAGCTGGACTGTGGGGTTGCCCTTGGAGTTACCAAGGGTGGCTCCTTTGGGCCAGGATCTGGCTTCATCTGGATGGATGACGTGCACTGTAACGGCACCGAGTCTGCCCTGTCTGACTGCAAATATGCAGGATGGGGTAAACATGACTGCAGCACGTCAATGGAGGCTGGAGTGATTTGTTCAGGTAAGGGATCAGCCTGGGGTTGATATCTGGGGTTGGGCTAGGGGAAGGGACCTGGCTGTGCCCTCTGGGAGTCCCAAGCAGATACTGGAGCAGGGCCCAGTTGAACTTCAGAGTTTCCCAGGACTGGCTTGACAGCTGGTCAGAGGAACATCCTGAAGTTCACCAAGGGAGAGTCCTGCAGCTGGGGAGGGCCAACCCCATGAACCAGGACAGACTAGGGGCGATCTGCTGGAGAGCAGCTCTCTGACAGGGACCTGGAAGTTCTGGTGGGCAGCAACTAAACATGAGCAGCAATGTGCCTTCATGGTCAAGAAGGCCAAAGGCATCTTGGGATGCATCAAGAAGAGTGTGGCCAGCAGATGGAGGGAGGTTCTCCTCTCCCTCTCCTCTGCCTGTGTAAAACTCCCTCTGGAGTTCTTTTTCAAGTTCTGGGCTCTCCAGTTGCACAGAGACAGGGAACTGCTGGAGAGAGGCCAGTGCAGGGTTACCAAGATGCTGAGGGGAGGGAACATCTCTGTGAGGAGGAAAGGCTGCGGGCCCTGGGGCTGTGGAGGCTGGAGAGGGGAAGTTTGAGCTCAGGGACAGCTCCTCACCACGTTGTTTCTTGGCAGGATTTGTGCGTCTGGTGGGAGGGCAGAGCCGCTGCTCAGGACGTGTGCAGGTCCATGCCGGGGGGCAGTGGAAAGGTGTCTGCAGCTCCCACTTTGGTGCCCAAGCTGCCGCTGTGGCCTGCAGGGAGCTGCGCTGCGGCGGGGCCCTGTCTGTGTCTGGCACAGCTGCCTCTGGAGCAGGGCTGGGTGCCAGCTGGGACAGAGAGCTGCGCTGCGTGGGGAATGAATCCCAGCTCATCTCCTGCCCCACGGGGCCCTCGGGGGAGCGGCCCTGCAGCCAGCAGGACAGCGCTGTCCTCACCTGCACACGTAAGGGCTGCGGGACGGGGGCTGGAGGCCGGGGCTGTGCCGGGGCTCGGGGAGCAGAGGCAGGACGTGGCTGTGGGGCCAGGAGGGCTGCTGGGTTTGTGTGCAGCAGGCTGCCAGTGCCCAAGGACAAAGGCGTGCTGGCCCTGGGGCCTCTGTGCCAGCTGCTGCGGGCCCAGGAGCCCCAGGGCAGCCCCTGTCCTCCTCCTCCTGTGTCCCCAGAGTACGCAGGGTTCAGGCTGGCCAACGGCAGCACAGCGTGCGAGGGGAGGGTGGAGGTTCAGCTGCTGGAGACCTGGGGGACCCTCTGTGCCTCACGCTGGGATCTGGCCGATGCCCACGTTCTCTGTCGGCAACTGGGCTGCGGCTTTGCCGAGGCCATTCCTGGAGGAGAGCGTTTCGGCCCAGCGCCTGGCCCTGTCTGGAGAGACTCCTTCCACTGCGACGGGACTGAAGCCCGGCTGAGCCAGTGCCCAGTGACCGTGCTGGGGGCCTCCCCGTGCTCCCGCAGGAACAACGCCGCGCTCATCTGCTCAGGTGAGCGCCGGGAAGATGCCGCCTCCACCCCGTTTGGCCTCGGGGTGCCGTGTCCGCCCAAAGAAGGGGTCTCGTGGCAGCAGCGGGCTGAATGTCTCCCTGGAGAAAGCCTGGCTTCCCCAGGAGCCCGTGTGGTGTCCATGATAGGACCAGGGGTACCAGGCACAGGCTGGAACACAGGGAGTTCCACTGGGACAGGAGTAGCACAGGCTGCCCAGGGAGGGTGTGGAGGCTCCTTCTTGGGAGGTTTCCCAGCCTGCCTGTCAAGTTATTGTGCTCTCTGCTTGAGGGGAGCCTGCTTTAGAAGGGAGTTGGGCTGGAGGATCTGTGCAGGGCCCTTCCTGCCCCCACCACACTGTGCTTCTGTGATTCTGAAGTGCAGAAAGGGCCTGAGCTTAGCCTATATTTTTCATCAGCACAAGGCTCCATCTTGTCATGTTTAGTACAAAACCCCTGCCTTGCCCTTCTCCCTGAAGAGTGCCACGGGCCCTGTTGCCACTGATGGTGGTAAGGGCCATGGGGTGGTGGTGGCTGTGGCAGGGTGAGGGGAGGGCTTGGACTGCAGCAGCTTCAAGGACTTCTCCAACAGAAAGGATTGGCAATTAATTGTCTGCTCTCTGCAGGCCCCGTCGGCTCCGGGTCCCTGCGGCTGGTGGGGGGAGGGAGCCGGTGCACCGGGCGAGTGGAGATCTTCCAGCACGGGACGTGGGGCAGAGTCCTGTCTGAGCAGTGGGACGTGGCGGAGGCCCGTGTGGCGTGTCGGCAGCTGCGGTGCGGAGAGGCAGAGACGGCCTACAAGCCGCCCAAGGCCGAGCAAGGGACGGGCCCCGTGGGGCTGCGAGGGGTGCGGTGCCAGGGACACGAGGCCCAGCTGAGCCTCTGCAACGTCTCCTGGCCGGCAGCGGGGGTCGTGGAGGACGTGGGGGTGGTTTGCGAGGGTGAGTGTCCCCACGGGCCCCCCGGGGCACAGGGTGGGTGGGCAGCCGGCCCCCGCCGCCATCTGGGCTCTGTCCCCGCCGCAGGGAGCCGGCGCGTGCGGCTGGCGAACGGGCCCGGGCGCTGCGCCGGGAGAGTGGAGATCTACTCCCAGGGCAGCTGGGGCAGTGTCTGCGACGACGGCTGGGACCTGCCCGATGCCGCCGTCGTGTGCCGGCAGCTGGGCTGCGGAGGGGCCGTGGGGGCGCCGGGCTCTGCCGCCTTTGGGGAGGGCTCCGGGCACATCTGGCTGGACGGCGTCAACTGCTCCGGGGCCGAAGCCGCTCTCTGGGACTGCCCAGCCGGGCCCTGGGGGCGGCATGACTGCGGGCACAAAGAGGACGCCGGAGCCGTCTGCTCGGGTGCGTGACGGGAGCTGTGGCGGGAGGCTGGTGCTCAGGGAGGCCGGGCCAGCAGGAGAGCCGGGCACGGCCAGCGCTGGCCCGGGCTGCCGCTGAGCTCCTGCGCCGGCACCTCCTGCGCACAGCCAGGCACGGGCAGCCCCGGGGCCGGCGGGGTCCCTGGGGAGCTCAGCTGTGCCTGGGGGTGGGCGGCAAGGGCAGCGGTGTGCGGCCCTCAGGGACTCGTCTCCCTCCCCTGCCAGAGTTCACGGCCCTGAGGCTGGAGAACAGCGACGGCTGCTCCGGCCGCCTGCAGGTTTTCTACAATGGGACGTGGGGCAGCGTTTGCTCCAACTCGCTGACTCTTGAGACGGTGTCGCTGGTGTGCAAGGAGCTGGGCTGCGGGGACACAGGGACCCAGGAAACACTCCTGCCCCATGGCAGGGTGTCTGGCCCCGCCTGGCTGGACAACATCCAGTGTGGGGAGAGAACCAGCTCTTTCTGGCAGTGTCCCTCTGCTCCCTGGAACGCGCAGTCCTGTGTCGATCTGCAGGAGGAGATCCACATCACCTGCAACGGTAACTCAGAGCTCCCCACGCACCCCTGGAGCAACATGAGGCCAATTCCTCTTGTCGTGCCACTCCTTACTTGGGAGAAGTTACTTATTCCCTCCTCAAACAGCTTGGAGGGGCTTTTCCTCTCCATGTCAGACCCTCCTTCTGCTGCTGGCAGCAGCAACGTGAGCACAGCAACAGGTCCCAGCAGCAGTTTCCAGCCAGGTTGCCAGCAGTGCCTGGGATAGCAGAGGCATCTCCATGTAAGGTCTCAGAGGAGAACAGGCTGGATTCAGAGGGATCTCATCCCCAGCGACCCCTCTTGCTGCTCTGTGAACCAGGGACCTGTTTGTGCTGCTCAATCGGGGTTCCTCCCCTGGGCTTGTGCAGTGTCCCTGAATGCCTGGGGTTCAGAGTCCACTTTGGCCAAGATGGCACTGGGAGGCACCAGCAGAGCCAAGCTCTTCTCAGTGATTTCCATTGCTAGGACAAACGACAACAGAACATCAGAGGTTCCAAAGTAACACAAGGCAAAACTTATTCCCTGTGAGGGTGAGGGAGCACTGGAACTGGCTGCCCAGAGGGGCTGTGGAGTCTCCTTCTCTGGAGATATTCCAAAACCACCTGGACAAGTTCCTGTGTGACCTGCTCTAGGTGGCCTTGCTCTGGCAGGCAGGTTGCACTGGATCAGCTTTCGAGGTCCCATCCCAGCCCTAGGATCCTTTGACTGTGTGATTCTGTGCTCCCCGCTCTCCTCTGCCCCATCCCCCGAGCAGCCCCTTCACCACAACGTTTCCTCCTCCAGGGCTTGGCTCTGCAGTGCCCCCAACTTCACCGGCCCCGTGCCCCAACGCCACGAGCTGCACAGGTAGGGAGCTGCTCCTCTGCTGCCCCTCTGGCCTGGCAGGGCTGTGCCCACCGTCCCGCTGCCCCAGCAGCTCTGTGCCTCCTGCAGACAGGGAGAGGATCCGCGCCGTGGGAGGAGAGGACGGCTGCTCGGGCCGGGTGGAGCTGTGGCACCGCGGCTCCTGGGGGACGGTGTGCGACGATGCGTGGGACGTGCGGGATGCCGAGGTGGCCTGCAGGCAGCTGGGCTGTGGGCCCGCCGTGGCCGCCCTGCCCGAGGCTGCCTTTGGGGAGGGCACAGGCCCCGTCTGGCTGGAGCAGGTGGAGTGTCGGGGCACAGAGGCGGCTCTGCAGCACTGCTGGGCCTGGCCCGGGGACCGCGGGCTCTGCCGGCACAAGGAGGACGCGGCCGTGCGCTGCGCGGGTGAGTGCAGGGGCTGCAGCTCTGCCCGGGGCAGGGGCAGGGGGCTGGGGAAGGGGTTTGGGCTCGCTTGGGCCTGGCATCATGGCCCTGGCCTCTCATGGAGTTCGTCAGGCTGGAAAAGTCCTTTGAGATCATGGAGTCCAAGTGTTGCCCTCACACTGCCAAGCTCACCACTGACCCATGGCCCCCAGCACCTCAGCCCCACGGCTTTGGGATCCCTCCAGGGCTGAGGACTCCCCCACCTCCCTGGGCAGCCTGGCACAGGGGCTGACAACCCTCTCAGGGAAACAGTTCTGCCTCAGCTCCAACCTCAACCTCCCCTCGGACAACTTGAGGCTATTTCCTCTTGTCCTATCTCTCCTTACTTGGGAGAAGTGATTTATCCCCACCTCACTCCAATCTCCTGTCAATCACCCCTCAGTGTCCTTCTAACTGGATCAAGCTCCAAGCCCCCAGTCCCTGGGCAGGGCCATCCCCACGTTTCCCCCCCTCTCCAGAGCCAGAACCTCCCTGTGCAGTGCAGGCGCCTGGTGCCGAGTGGCAGCAGCCTCAGTGGAACCGACCATCCCGCGGCCACTGCCCGTGGGGCCCAGCAGCCCTGGGGCTGGCCCCTGGCTACCTGGGTCATCCCACCTGCTGCCCGGATCACAGGCACTGGGCCTCATCCTGCTCTGGCTTTGCAGCACTGCATGATGGGGCAGTTTGGGCTGTGGGATGTGTCAGGGTCGCCCCAGATACAGGGGACTGTGGTGGGGAGGGGGCTCCCTGATCCCCATAAAACCCCAGAAGCACAGCTCTGCTTTTCCTCCCCTGCAGCTCCAGTTGCAATGGCAGCATCCCCGCCCCGAGCAGGTAACTTGTCTTGTCCCTGGGGATCCCTGGGGCTGGGCTCTGCCCCAAAGCCTGAGGGAAGGGGCTGCTTGCTGGGGGGCGCAAATGTGGTGGGAGGAGGCCCTGGGCTGGGGCTGAGGGGCTGGAGAGGGCTGTAAGTGGCTCAGCAGGGTGGGAGCTGCCCCAGCACTGTCTCCTGGGCTGCTCCATGCATGCTGGCAACCAGGACTGGTGCTGCCTCCAGCTCCCCAGCCCCAGGTGGCACTGCCCCTTCCGTGCTCTTGCCCATGCAGGTCCCACACGAGGCCGTGTGAGCAGCGGCGGGAGAGTCTCGGTGCCCGTCATCGTCTGCATCGTCCTGGGGGCCCTTCTCTGCCTGCTCCTGGCCCTCCTGGCCGGGCAAGTGCTGCAGCGCAGAGGTGGGTCCTTGCAGAATGGTCCCGGGGGCAGATGGCTCCTGGCAGGGCTGTGGGGGCTGTGGGGTGGCACCGAGGGGCAGGGGCCAAGCCGAGGGGATGAGGCTGGGGGCTGCCACAGAGCAGCTGCGCAGCGCCGTTGCCCTCCCTGGGGATGTGGCAGCCACGTCTGGGCAGCGCAGTGGGGCTGGAGCAGCCCTGGGCTGGCCCCAGGAACAGGTCTGGGGGGGCACGGTGGGGTCCTGCAGCCCCTCTGCCCGTCCCTGTGCCAGCGCTGCCCCTGTGCCCAGGCTCCAGGAGAGCTCAGCAGCCCTTCCCCGAGGCCGTGTACGAGGAGATCGGTTACAGCCCGGCGTGGAAGGAGCAGGAGAGGTTTGGGCGCTCAGGTGGGTGCGGGGCTTTCCTGGGGGCACATCTGCAGGCCTCTTTGACCCGGCCACGAGCCAGGGCTGGTCCCTCACAGGCCCCAGGCCCTGCAGCACATGGGCTGTGCAGGTAGCATCTGGGTCCTGGCACCGCCAAAGCAGCTCCCTCCCCTCCCCTCCAGCTTTGCCTGTCCCATCCGGACAGCCCCTCTCCTCCTGCCCACCACCAGACCCCCGAGGAGGGAGGGAGAGAGGGAGGGAAGGGGCTGTGCTGTGAGACAGAGCTCCTCGGAGATGGGGTTTGTCCAAGGGGAGCTGGGTGTATTCCCAGCCGGCCTCATCCCTGTGCAGCCCCAGCTCTGGGGGTCCCCCTTCCCATTCCCCAGCAGCTGCGGGGGCTTTGCTGTGTGACACCCACTGTGCATCTCCCCAGGCTCCTCCTCAGAGGGGTCCCTGCCCCGGCTGCAGCCCTCCCCTGCGGCCAGCGAGGAGGAGGATGCTGTGGGAGCAGCTCCAGGTAAGGCTGGGATGGAGCGAGGTGGCCCCAAGTGTCACCGTGGGAGACGGGGAGGCCGTGGGGGGGTCTCCTGTGGTCTCAGCCCCGTGTCCTTGCGCATCCTCCCACCCTCTGCTTCACACGACGCATCTTGTCCCTGTCAGCGCCTCCCCTCTCCTTCCAGACAGCCCCATCCTGCCCGCAGGCAGCCCAGCAGATGGCTATGATGATGCCAGGGAGGTTTCTGAGCCTGAGGAGGCTGCCGGCCCTGGGCAGGGAGCTTGGCAAAGACCCAGGGAGCCAGAGGAGGGAGCAGGGCCCAGGGACGCGGCCGGAGGTGAGAGGGAAATGCCCTGGTGCCGCCCGAGGCGCTGCCGTTAGCGAGGCCCAAAGCTGCCGGGAAGGGCGAAGCTGCCAAGGAGTGTTCCTTGGAAGGGCCGGGGCTGGCAGCAGGAGCTGCAGGTGGTGAGGAGCAGGGAGGAGGGGGACGCGCAGGAGGGGAAACTGCTACGTCCTGCCTCGCTGCTGGCAGGGGCCAAGCTGTGCTCCCGCAGAAGCGTCGGGGTCCCTGGAGCTGGAGGAGAGCCCTCGTCCCTGTCCCGGGGGAGCTGCGGCTACGACGATGCCCAAGAGGTGTCTGTGGCATGTCCCTGTGAGGACACCGAGGCCGTGACACCGCAGGTCGGGGCACAACAGCCCCCGACGGCCAGGCCGGGAGAGTCTGGCACTGCCGCGAGGCTGCAGCAGCCGGGAGAGCCCTGAGCACCAGGACACTGCACCCAGGGGCGGCAGAAGGAGTTTCCTCTGGCTTTGGCCTCATGCTGAGCCTCAGTGTCACGGTGGTTGTGATTAAAAGCCTCAGGGGGTTGCCCCGCAGCCGGTGCTTCCCTGTGCAGGCGTCGTGGTGTCTCGTGGCACTGAGCGGGGCAGCGCGGCACAAAGACGTGGCGCTGGGAAGGGGCCCGTCCCAGGGGTGGTGGGTTTGGGGTCGGGCTTTGGGGTCGCAGGAGCCCTGTGGGAGGTGCCGCCACGTGCCCCCGTGGCAGTGCCCATCTCCTCAGCTCCCACCGGGAGCCGCCCTGACACCGGCTGCGGAGCCCCTTCCTGAGCCACACAGGCTGGGATTCCCTCTCCTCACCCTCTGCCACCACCCCGCTGGCTGGGGACCATTCCTGCTGCCTCGGGCCCTGGCACAGCCCCAGCGCTCTGGGCACAGCCGCAGAGCCGCCTCCTCCCTCAGCAGGGGCCAGGATGTCCCACGGCAACCCCGGTGTAATGGGTGATGGTCAAAATTGTTATTGTTGAGCAAATCGAGTGGGATTCAGTTGTGTTGTGCATGTTGTTGTAAGCAATGACTCTGTTTGTGTAAGTTTGATTATGTTTTGTGGAACCTTGTAATAGTAGTTAAGTGGTTGAGCCAACACCTGGTCAGCGCTGGGAAGGTGCAACAAAATAGCGAAACTTCAAAGGCAGGAACACCCAGCAACATTTTTCACCAATCTGGAGCTGGTAGATGAGCAAGGACGACGCGTGGACACTGTCAACTGACCAACCAGAGACCGATTCGTCGCAGTGTCCCAGCCCATGAAGGGGGGGGAAAACATATATAAGGACATGCAAAGGATGAATGTGTGTGCCCTGGCGGAACTGTTGCACTTCCCCCGGTCACCCAGCGCTGTTGCCCTTTTATCGCTTGCTACAATTGGTTTAATAAAATTCTGTTTGGTTAAGAAAGCTTTAGAGGCTGATTCCTCTATAACAATTTGTTGCCGTGACTCGGATTCTCGAGCTTCGGCGGAGGACCCTCGCACATCGGGACGGCGCGCCTTGTCTTTTTTTTTGACGATCTCGAGGTGAGTTGGGGACTCCTCGAGGCCCTTGAATTCCGAACCCTAAATTTCGATAATTGGGCAAAGAATTGAACCCCGTAAACTTTGTGCACGAAGAACCGGACGAAGACCCCAGGGAGGGTAAGGATTCCATTCAGAACTGGACGAAGACCCCAGGGAGAGTAAGGATTCCGTTCAGAACTGGACGAAGACCCCAGGGAGGGTAAGGATTCCATTCAGAACCGGACGAAGACCCCAGGGAGGGTAAGGATTCCGTTCAGAACTGGACGAAGACCCCAGGGAGGGTAAGGATTCCGTTCAGAACTGGACGAAGACCCCAGGGAGGGTCAGGATTCTGTTCGGTTGGGGTGGGTTTCCTGGAGTGTGCTTGAGTGAGACGCCCCCCTTGGGGAAGCGAAGCGAGTGTGGACCCTGCCGTGAGGCAGCGCGGGACTCTCTTGTAGTGCGGTTCTCATTGCCCGCGAGGGCGTGAGCCACGAACGAGGGGTGCGTGTGTGTGTGTGTGTAAGAAGGCACTCCGGAAGATGGGACAGAAGAAGAGCAAGCCTTCTGATCTCATGGGGAAGGGACCCAAGGAGAGGTTACCAGATATTCCCCGAGATGGGAAGGTGCGCCTTGCACAAGAAACAAAAGTAGGGAAAAGATGGTTTATTATTGCATGTGTGTCTGGGGAAACCAGCAGATTAGACCAGATCACTTGTGTTGGCCAATTTTTGGGTCATATGAGAATTGGATTTGTCGGGCTCTAAACCTTTACGTAAATGATAAGGAGCCCTTTAATTCTGAGGAGAGCGAGTATGCGCGCTGTTGGCCATCTTCTGCTACTCGTGCTGGGATTTTTGCTTTAGGTGAAAATAAATCTGGCTGTAAGAAGAGGGTCCCTGAGGAACCTCCACCCCCTCCCCCTCCCTATGATCCCCCGCTGGTAGAAAATCCAAGACCCCCCTCTCCCCCTGTGCCTTCGGCCCCTGAGGAGGATCCCGATTCTTCAGGGACAGTCGGGGGGACCCGAAGACTCACGAGGAGTCGGGCTAGACAGCAAATGACATCAGAAACGGGGCTACAAACATCATCAAAAACAGGGCTATACCCACTAAGAGAAACAGCGATGGGAGGCCCACAACCCGGGGTGGGATTTGTGTCAGTGCCTTTAAACTCGGGGGATGTAAGAGAGTTTAAGAAGGAAATGGGGAGTTTGTTAGAGGATCCCTTAGGAGTTTTGGAAAGGATAGACCAGTTTCTAGGACCTAACCTATATACCTGGGATGAACTGCAAGCCATTTTAGGGATACTATTTACCGTGGAAGAGCGGGAGATGATCCGAAGGGCTGGGATGAGAGTCTGGGACCAGCAACACCAACAGGGGCCTGGTGCTGACATTAAGTGGCCTCAGCAGCGCCCTAATTGGTATAATCAAAACCCGGAACACAGGGGCCATATGGGAGATCTCCGCACTATAGTCGTACAGGGGATTAAGGAATCGGTCCCTCGAGGGCAGAACATAAATAAAGCCTTTAATGAACAACAAAGGAAAGATGAGACTCCCACAGAATGGTTAGAAAGATTAAGAAAGAGCTTGCAGCTTTACTCTGGGATAGACCCTATGACACCGGTCGGGCAAGCCCTTCTAAAAACTCAGTTTGTGGCAAAGTCATGGCCGGATATTAGAAAGAAGTTAGAAAAGTTGGAAGATTGGCAGGAGAAAGGGTTGGACGAGTTGCTAAGGGAAGGTCTGATGAAATGGAATCCAGAGGATGACGAGCAATTAGAGAATTTAAAAACTGATTTAGTAAATGCCCCAGTATTGAGTCTGGTGGATACCCGGAGGCCTTTCTATCTATTTGTTAACACGGAGGGTGGAATGGCCTTCGGGGTCCTAACGCAGGAATGGGCAGGTAACAAGAAACCCGTGGGGTGTTATTCCAAGTTATTAGATCCAGTTAGTCATGGTTGGCCTACTTGTTTACAGGCCAAAGTTGCTACTGCCCTCTTAGTCGAAGAAGCTGGGAAAATAACGATGGGAGGAGAATTAAAGGTATACACCCACCATAATATACGAGGGGTATTACAGCAGAAAGCTGATAAATGGATTACGGATGCCAGGTTACTGAAATATGAGGGGATCTTATTGCACTCTCCCAAGTTAGAGCTTGAAACAACTAATTTGCAAAATCCAGCTCAATTTTTGAATGGAGAACCGAGCGAATCTCCTTCCCATGATTGTATCAGGGTAATAGAATATCAAACCAAGATAAGGGAGGATTTAGAGGAAGAGGAGTTGTTATGTGGAGAGAAATTGTTCGTAGATGGATCATCTCGGATAGTGAACGGGAAAAGGAAGTCAGGATACGCTATAATAGACGGGAGCAGCTGGACAATTAAAGAATCAGGCCCCCTTAATATAAGTTGGTCGGCACAAGCCTGCGAACTATTCGCAGTATTGAGGGCATTACAACTGTTAAAAGATAAGAGAGGAACAATATTTACGGATTCTAAATATGCATTTGGGGTAGTTCACACGTTTGGAAAAATTTGGGAAGAGAGGGGCCTAATGAATTCTCAAGGTAAGGGATTAATACATGGGACCTTAATAAAGCAAACTTTGGAGGCATTAAGAGGGCCCAAACAAATTGCGGTAGTTTATGTAAAGGGCCATCGAAAGGGAACCTCCACACGAATAAGAGGGAACAATTTAGCAGACGAGGAAGCTAAGAAAGCTGCGTTACTGGTGATAAAAGCAATTGAACAAGATCCTGTACAAACTAAGTATGCTATGAAATTCACAAATCAGGAGAAAGGAAAATTGGAGCAAATGGGAGTAGTTGAACGAGAAGGAAAGTGGTGGTTACCTGATGAGAGAGAAATGCTCCCGAAAGGAGTAGCTTGGCGAGTTTTGAGAGAATTTCATAGGCAAACCCATTGGGGAGTGCAGGCTCTAGTAGATCAATTTGCCAATAAATATATGACCCTGGGGGTGTATGATCCAGCAAAAAGAATTGTTGGAGAATGTTTAACATGTCAAAGGATAAATAAACAGCACCTTAGGGAAAGAGTCCCTGGGGGGAGGCAACTAGCCAAGAAGCCATTCAAAAGGATTCAGGTAGACTTTATGGAGTTACCGAAGGTAGGCAGATATAAGTATCTCCTAGTTCTTGTAGATCATCTAACTCACTTTGTAGAGGCCTTCCTGGTAGCTCGGGCCACTGCAAGAACGGTAGTAAAAATATTATTAGAGCATATCATACCTAGATATGGAGTCATGTCAGTTATCGATTTGGACAGAGGGCCTCATTTTACTTCCAAAATAATTAGAGAAACGTTAGAAGCTCTGGGAACCAAATGGGAGTATCATACTCCTTGGCACCCCCAAAGCTCAGGGAAAGTTGAAAGGATGAACGGGGAAATTAAAAAGCACCTAACCAAATTAATGATAGAGACCAAAATGAGTTGGGTGAAGTGTCTCCCCCTAGCCCTCTTGAACATAAGGACACAACCGAGGACTGATACAGGACTTTCCTCCTTTGAAATGTTATACGGAGTGCCCTATGATTTGGAAAAACCAATAGAACATCCTAAAGTGGAAGAAAAGATGTTACAAGAATACCTTATAGAGCTCATGAAAAGGAGGCAAGAACTGTTAAAGCGAGGCCTGGTGGTTCAGAGACCACCTTTAGATATAGCAATACATAGTATTAAACCAGGAGATCAGGTACTCATAAAGACATGGAAGAAATCATCGTTAACCCCTCGCTGGGAGGGACCTTTCCTTGTTTTACTTACCACAGATACCGCAGTCCGCACCGCGGAAAGAGGTTGGACACACGCTAGTCGGATAAAGGGTCCTGTCCTGCACACAGACTGGGAGGTCGCTGGGAAACTGGATGACTTGAAGCTGACCCTCAAGAGGAAACAGAGACGTGACGCATAGCCCTGGATACTAGGCTTCTTATGGACAATTGTAAAGAATCATATAAGTCGCACATCACATGTCATGTATGTAAGCAATGCAGTCTGTGGGTATGTCGCGTGTGTAACGGGTGCGGGATACAGCAGTGAAAAAGCTTGAAACCTTGGATAATGAATATTGTAGAGGAGGTCAGTACAAAACGGTTCCACAATTAGAGGAGGAATTTATAACTAGGGATATAGAGTGTAGCAAACTATTTAGGTACCCTCTGAACTATAAGTTCAGGCATTTGGGAGATAATCAAGAGAAAGTGTAAGAAGCGTTTTGGTAAGAAAAGATACAGGGAACATTCCAAACTTTGTGGGGATTCGGGACAGTGGCTAAGCCTTTGTATTCGAAAATAGCCCTATTGGGTTGAATATTGGAAAGTGGATTGAAAGAGAATTTAGGAGGCAGTCCCCTGAAGACTACAACTGCTGCCGAGAAGATAACTCACCCGGCTATTCTAAAGCAACGGAATACGCCCAGGGTAAGGCAGAGGGGTATCCTTGTGGGGATCAGCAAGTGCCTCCGAAAACTTCTAAAATAAAGTAGCTCCGTTAAATAGAACAACCCTCAACAAAATGAGACTTCGCTGGCAGACTTTCAGCCAACCAAGGGCTGGGTCGCTCTCCTTAATCCTCCTTACCTTACACCAACCTTTGGACCCTGTATCCTAAATTGATTTATTGAACTAATTAAAAGTCGTATAGAGCAGGCTCACCTTATGCTGTTACAGAAACGTGGTACTAATGAAGAAGCCGAAATGGCCTTATTAGCCCGAGACGCGGTAACTCGATTTGATCAACAAATAAATGAGTGAAAAGGAAAGGGGGGAATTGTAATGGGTGATGGTCAAAATTGTTATTGTTGAGCAAATCGAGTGGGATTCAGTTGTGTTGTGCATGTTGTTATAAGCAATGACTCTGTTTGTGTAAGTTTTATTATGTCTTGTAATAGTAGTTAAGTGGTTAAGCCAACATCTGGGCAGCGCTGGGATGGTGCAACAAAATAGCGAAACTTCAAAGGCAGGAACACCCAGCAACATTTTTCACCAATCTGGAGCTGGTACATGAGCAAGGACTACGCGTGGACACTGTCAACTGACCAACCAGGGGCCGATTCGTCGCAGTGTCCCAGCCCATGAAGGGGGGGATAACATATATAAGGACATACGAAAAGTTGCAGGGATGTGCCGTGGCGGAACTGCTGGACTTCCCCCGGTCACCCAGCGCTGTTTGCCCTTTTATCGCTTGCTACAATTGGTTTAATAAAGTTCTGTTTGGTTAAGAAAGCTTTAGAGGCTGATTCCTCTATAACACAAGGAAAGCACAAGTCACACAGGGCACCCAAGAGCACCCAGCCATGGCTTTCCACATCAGTTCTCTGTATGAGCAGTCAGTTCTTTTGAGTCAGAGGCAGAAATTTGAAGTGGTTTCTTCTTCCCCAACTTTATTGCAAACAGAGGCTCCCTTGGGAGTCTCCTCCAGCCCCCTCCAGGCTCTGATCCCAGCCCACTGTTCACTCTGCCCATGGCTGGCTGCTGCCAAAAGCACCCTGATTCCTCGTCTCTCTCCACTCCATCCACTTTTAACAACTGCTTTGCTTTGCTTTCCCATTAACACTTCTTGCCTTCCATCAGCAACACACAACCCCATCCTCCCACACAAGCAGTTCCTACCAGCCTTGTCCTCAGCATCTCATTCAGCCCAAGCCAAAGGAGATTTAGGGAGACCTTTTTCCTGCTAAAGCAAGACATCAACACGTGGGATCTCTTCAGCAGGCTTTGCCTTGCTAGTGAATAACAAAAATAGCACTCTGTGCCAGGACAGTGCCAGTTCCCAGCTGGACTCACCCTCTGCAGACACTGGATGCTTGCAGACGGGAGAGTCTGAGGCCCATGCACACACTTGCTGCCAGCTCACCATGAGATTTGTTCCCCACACATTCACAAGGCCTGTTGCAATCTTCCCCCACAGCTGCTGGGCTGTTCCTCCTGGCCTCTGGCTACGTTTCTGTACTTGGTTCCATCGACTCTTATCTCTTTGTCAACTTCCATCTCTTCCCTTGGCATTGGGGTTTGAGTGGGGCTGAGCTTGAGGAACAAAGCGACTCGGTGTTTGGGGGGGAGCAGCAGTAAATATGGGGGGGGGAGGGGGTTTTGGGGGGTGGTGTCACGAGTTCCTGCTCACAAACACTCAGATTGAAACTCCTCGTGGGGTTTCATCCTCCAAAGTGCCTTTTTAGGGGGAGGAGCGGGGTTCCTCTAGAGATTGATGTGACTGGAGAAGCATCTCAGCTCATTTTGCCTCACCTCGACCCCCCTCAACACACCCATCCCCCCCACCCCAGGGGCTCTTTAAACACAGTTTTGGGGTGTTTAAATCCTTTTCCAAGCCACCTCCTGCCTCCAGCGAGGTTTTACCCCCCTGGGGGAGGATCCAGCTGAGGTTTGATGCCGCTTTCCCCGGGGGGTGTTTGGGGGAGGGGGGTGTTTGATCCCATCCTCGGGGTGCGGGAGACCCAGGTGACGCTGATTTGGGTCCAAAAGAGCACAAAATGGGGTTAAAAAGGAGACCACGAGGTGCTCCAGAGCATCCCCCTCCCTCCATAGCATCAACCTCCTCCCCTCAAACCCCTCCCTGATCCGTCTCAGCCAAATGGCTTTCGGGGTGGTTGTGAAGCAGATTTGGGCACAGAATGGGTTAAAAGTCACCTTATTTGAGCCTTAATTGGCTGATCAAAGGTCTCAAGAGGGAGCTGAGGTTTGGCTGGCCCCGGACAAAGCTTCACGAGGGGGAGAAGCTGCTCCTCAGAGGGTTTTCGGGGGATTCTGCTCAGTTCTTTCGAGGTATAAAC
Source organism: Colius striatus (assembly GCF_028858725.1). NCBI lineage: Eukaryota > Metazoa > Chordata > Aves > Coliiformes > Coliidae > Colius > Colius striatus. Next base: position 1,278,271 of record NC_084786.1, read on the forward strand.
ATGGGGTTTGGGAGGTCCCGTCCCTCCTCCTTCAGTTTTCTCTTGTTTTACCCATTTTTCCTCAGTTTTGGGGTTAAATCCCAGACCAAGGGATGGGTTTGGGTTTGATTTTTGCAGGTGTTGAGGGGGATGGGGCCGAAAACCAGCTCCGTTTTGGGGTGGAATCGTTTGTTTGCAGCCTGAGGGAGGTTTGGGGGTGGTGGGAGAATCATTTTGGATGCTGAGGAGGTTCCAAACTCTCCTTTCCCCTCTGGGCTCAGCTCTGGGAGCAAAAACCACCCCCAGATGCTGCAACCAGGGGGGTTTAACCATCGCCCCCTCTCCTTCCCCTCTGTGCTCAGCTCTGGGAGCAAAGACCCTCCCAAAGGGCATGGGACCAGGGGGGGTTTCACCATTGCCCCCTCTCCTCCCCTCTGTGCTGAGCTCTGGGAGCAAAAAACACCCCCAGGGGATACAACCAGGGGTGTTTTAACCATCTTTATTTGTCTCCCTTTCAGGGACAAATCCAAACTCAGCTGCAGACCCTGAAGGAGACTCGAGAGCAGCTCCTGGGGCTCCGGGAGGTGGAGATGAGGAGAAGTTGGGAGTGTTTGGTAAATGGGTTTTAGCTTCACGGGTGGGGGGTTGGTGTCACCATCCAGGTGATGAAATTGATACCAAAACAAGTGATTAAAAGGATGGGGACTGTTTATTTCTGGGTGTGGGGCTCTGCTTCATCCTCCTCATCCTCCTCCCTGTGTCCCCTCCTGGCAGGAGCAGACTGCAGCCGAGCAGCGACGGGTTTTCTCCTCCTTCAAAGGGCTCTGTCTGTTCCTGGGGGATTTTGTCCATCTCCTGATGGTCCATCTGGGGCACCTGGAGAAGAAGGTGGAGAAAACCCAGGAGGAGAAGGTCACCTGGCTGACCCAGGAGATCTCCCACCTGGAGACACTGATGCAGGAGGCAGAGGAGAAGCTGCAGCAGCCAGAGGGAGAGTTCCTGCAGGTAAAGGAGGAAGGGACAGCCTGGGACATCCCCTCCTGGGGCCAGAGCATCCCCTGACAGCCCAGGACATCCCCTCCTGGGGCAAGAGCATCCCCTCCTGGGGCCAGAGCATCTCCTGATGGCCCTGGACATGCCCTCCTGGGGCCAGGACATCTCTTGGTGTGCCCAGAGCATCTCCTGATGGCCCAGGAAATCCCCTCCTGGGGCCAGAGCATCCCCTCCTGGGGCCAGAGCATCTCCTGATGGCCCAGGACATCCCTTCCTGTGCCCAGAACATCTCCTGATGGCCCAGGACATCCCCTCCTGGGGCCAGAGCATCTCCTGATGGCCCAGGACATCCCTTCCTGGGGCCAGAGCATCTCCTGGCCCTGGGTGTTGTCCCTTGCCACAACCAAACCCACCCTTGGGCTCCTCTCCTCACACTCCTGAGGCTTTTTTATGACTGCCAAGACCCATTTACTGAGTTTTCTCTCTCCTTCCCAGGACATCAGAGGCACCTTGAACAGGTACAAGGCTCCCTCAGCTTCTCCAGGCTGGGGGGAGGGAGGTTGGACCCTCGTGTTCCTCAGCAGAACCTTCACAGAACATCACCCAGAAGCCAAACATTTGGGCTTCCTCGGGGCAGGGTGGGCACAGAAGGTCTCCTGGTGTGTTTCTCTCCACCAAGATGAATCTTTGCCTCCTTCTGTCCTTCTCCAGGCTGGAGGAGGAACATTTCCAGCAGCCTCAGTCGCCTCTTCCAGAGCTGGAGGAGAAAATCAGTCACTTGAGGGGGAAAAACGATGCTCTGGAGGGAACCCTGAGGAGCTTCCGAGGTACCGGGGGGGGGAAGGGGCTGGTTTTGAGTCACTTGGAGAGTAAATTGCTGGGTGTTTGGGGGTTATAGGTGTGGTTTCAGTTGGGCAGAACCCACCTGCCCGTGCTGATGTGAGTCTGTGTCTCTTCTTCTCCCCCCATTTCAGACACCCTGATGTTCCAGCTGCCTGAGAAGGGTGAGTAAATCCTCACCTCCCCAGGGCTGGGGGCGTGGGAAGGGCTGAGGGAAGGCTCAGCCCACCCTGGTGATGGGCCATGGGTTGGAGGGTCACCTGGGGAAGATGCCAAAGCAGGTTCCTCTTGATCTGGGGGGGGCACAGGAACGTGTCCAGGGGGGTTTGGGAACCTCCAGAGGAGCCTCCACATCTCCCCTGTCTCTCTGGAGCTGGGGAGCCCCGAATGACCCCCCCCAGGACCTGGCCAGTCCCTCCCCCTCAGCCTGGAGATGGGGCTGAGGATGCTGCAGCAGGCAGAGCCCTGGGGAAGGGGGTTGCTTTCCCTCTTTCACTCTTCTCCTCCCCCTTTTGCAGTGAAGATGACGTTGGATCCCACCACGTCCCACCCTCAGCTCGTGGTGTCAGCAGATGGGAGCAGCGTGAGGTGGGAAGAAGCTGAGCAGGACCCACCTGAGTGGTTTGGGGTCGACCCCCATGTCCTGGCCCATGAAGGAATCACCTCAGGGAGATTCTGCTGGGATGTGGAGGTGACCCCCAAAGGCTCCTGGTTCCTGGTCTGGGGTGAGGGGTCCCACATCACCTTGTGCCCCTGAACCTTCTCCTTCCTGACCCCAGCAGGAGCTTCATCCTCCTCCCATCCCCCATCCCAGCACTTCAGAGGACTTGCTGCCCTCCTAAATTCCTCACTGGCCCTTCTGGCTTCTCTTTCCCCCACCCTCAGAGAAGCCCAAAGGGTCTGACATCAAATCTGGGGAGGCAGCAGCGGCTGGGAAATGAAGCCACATCTGCCCCAACCCACCTCCTCCTCCTCCTCCTCCTCCTCCTCCTCCTCCTCTTCCTCCTGCCTTGGTGGTGTTTAGATGAAGTAAAAGAGGTTTCCACGTGCCACAGTATCATTCTCTGCCTGGTTCTTTGATGGGACAGGGAGGGGAAAACAGGGTTTTGTGGTGGCACAAAGCCTGAGGTTGCACCCAGAAAGGTCCCACGAGCCCCAGGGACCTCCCTGGAAGAAAAATGAGGAGAAATGGGAGAAAATCACAGGTTTTACTGTTAATGATGGAGAGGGAAGGGGCTGCAAGGCTGGCAGTGGGAGGAGGAGGAGTGAGGAAAAGGGTCGAGGCAGCTTTGCCACGGGTGGACTTCCTATCATCCAGCCTCAGGATGAACATCCAAAGCCTTCAGGAGCTCTGTCTGGGCCAGAGCTGCCTCGTTTTGAGGTGAAACCGCCTGCTCTTGGGCAACTGCACCCACAGGGAAGGGGAAAGGAGGTAAAGTCATGGGGAGTGATGGGTTCTGGTGGGGAAAGGGGGAGGTGAGAGGCACAAAAGCCCAAGAGAGGACGTGGGGGGGCTGAGAGGGGGTGTGAAAGGGTGTGAAAATGGGGTGGGAAACGCTGCTTTTGGTGCTTTTGGTCAGGGTCTGAGCCTGAGGTGGGATTTGGCCCCCACCCAGAGCCAGGGCTGGACCCTCAAGCCAGTGAAGGTAGAAGAGGAACATGAGCTCCCCCTCCTCTGCATCACAAAAGGCCACAGACCCCCCAGCATAGTCCAGGTGGACACTGACCCTGCCTGGAACCCACCTCAGGGGCACCACGAGCCATGTAGGAACCTCTGCAGATAAGGCAGGAGAATCTGCTTTTAACCCACCCCAAAATGCCCCAAATTGCCCCAAAACAGGGGCCACGAGCCATATAGGAACTTCTGCAGATGAGGCAGCAGAAACCTGATTTGAACCCTCCCCAAAATATCCCAAATTGCCCCAAAAAGTTGCAGAACAGAGGCCATAAGCTCATGTAGGAACCTCTGTAGATGAGGCAGCAGAAACCTGCTTTGAACCCTCCCCAAAACACCCCAAAATCACCCCAAAAAGGCACAGAACAGGGGCCATGAGCTCATGTAGGAACCTCTGCAGATGAAGCATCATAAACCTGCTTTGAACCTTCCCCAAAATATCCCAAATTACCCCAAAATAGTGGCCATGAGCTCATGTAGGATCCTCTGCAGATAAAGCAGGAGAATCTGCTTTTAACCCACCCCAAAATGCCCCAAAATAGGGGCCACGAGCCATGTAGGAACCTCTGCAGATGAGGGAGCAGAAACCTGCTTTGAACTCTCCCCAAAACACCCTAAAATCACCCCAGAAAGGTGCAGAACAGGGGCCATGAGCTCATGTAGGAACCTCTGCAGATGAGGCAGCATAAACCTGCTTTGAACCCTTCCCTGCAGAGCCCCACACAGCCCAACACAGCCACATCACTTCACAGGCATCACACAGTCACAGGATCATTCCAGTGGAAGAGCCCTTTCAGCTCTTGGGGTGCAGCCTCTGTCCCAGCCCCATCACCCACCAGCCCATTTCCCTCCATGCAACACCCACCCGGCTCTGAAACCCCTCCAGGGACGGTGACTCCAGCAGCTCCATGGGCAGCTGTTCCAATGCCTGACAGCCCTGTCAGCAAAGAAATTCCTCCTCACATCCAGCCTGAACCTCCCCTGGTGCAACCTGAGGCTGTTTCCTCTTGTTCTGTCTATTGTTACCAGGCAGAACACTGACTCCCACCTCGCTACAGCTTCAAGTAGTTGTAGAGAGCGAGAAGGTCTCCCCTGACCCTTCTTTTCTCCAGGCTAAACAGCCCCAGACCCCTCAGCCATTCCTCATCTGAGATGTGCTCCAAATCCTTTCCTGGCTTGGTAGCTGCCTCTGGATCCTCTCCAGCACCTCAGTGTCCTTCTGGCCCTGAACTGGGCACAGTATTGGAGGTGCAGCCTCACCAAAGCCGAGTCCAGGGCACTGATCAGCTCCCTGCTCCTGCTGACAGCACTGTTCCTGATCCAGGCCAGGATGCCCTTGGCCTTCTTGCCCATCCTGGATGACTGAACACATCCAGCTGGGAAGCTGAAGCTCATTAGTGATGTTGTGTGTTTTTCACAGCTAAGGGAGCATCAGAAAGAGATGCCCTTTGACTGTGGGTCTGTTCATTTGTCAAGTTCTCTTCTCAGAGAGACCTGGAGCATGTCTTAACCCAGCCTGCTTTCATGAGAGTTGGCTTACCTGATGCACTGAGGGCAAGAGAGTTGGGAAACATCCAAGGAGGAGAAATTGTCCTCAAGAGACTCGTGACCATGAAAGGGAAAAAGGAGTGGGGAGTTAATTCCCCAAGTGCCCATCAAGGACTCCTGTAAGCCCCCCGCTGCATGCACAGGGATGCTGTCATGGTTTGACATGATGCCATTTCTGGTAGGGGGGAAGGGGCTCCTATAAGTAGTTGCCTGGAACTCTCCCCAGCTCTGAGCCAGACCCACTGCTGGGGCTGAGCCAATGAGACGCCTCCACCATCACTCTTTAAGAAGCCAGAAGAGGAGGCTTCTTCCTCTTCCTTCTTGTTCTGTCCCTTCTTTTCTGGCTGCTGGTGGAGCAAGTAGTGGGAAGAGTGAGAGGAACAACCATGTGGACTCCAAGGTGAGTGAGGAAAGAGGAGGTGTGCTGGAGCAGAGACTGCCCTGCATTGTATGCAGAGCTCTGGTGAAGCTGAGATGTGTTGGCATTTTGTTAAAGACGCCACATCAGCGGCAGAGACTCATTTTGCTAAAGATCCCGTGCCAAGGGCCGTGACTCCCTTTGTTACAGAGCCCACGCCAGGGGCAGTGATTGTGGCCAGAGCAGACCCTGTCCCAAGGGAGGGACCCAATATTCCCAGGAGCTGTAACTGTGGGGAGGAACCCAGGACAAAGCAGCTCATTAAACCTGTGCCCAGAAGAGGCCGTGTCCCGAGGGAGGGACCCTGTGTCTGCAGAAACCACAACCGTGGTGAAGAATCCACGCCAGAGATATTCCCTGAGGACCATGTCCCGTGTGAGGGACCCTGTATGGGCAGAAGATGAAAGAGGACTCTGTTTTCCCTTTGTACTTGGGCTCATGGGGAATGGAATGTGGACAAATCAAGGGGAGATGAACTGAAGGGTTCGAAGGAACGTGAAGCAGAAGGCTGTGCTGCCATTCACCAGCATCTCAACCACTTGGAGAGTTGGGCAGAGAGGAGCCTCAGGACGGTCACCAAGGGCAGAGTCCTGCAGCTGGGGAGGAACAAGCCCATCACAGGTCAGGCTGGGGGTGACCTGCTGGAGAGCAGCTCCAGGAGACAGACCTGGCAGTGCTGGGTGATAATAAACTGACCATGGGGGATAGAGTGGTGTGGTGGGCACCTGGCATCCAGCCAAGGTCCAACTACCACCCAGGTCAAGGGAGGTTCTGCTCCCCCTGAGCCTTGCCATAGCTGGAGAGGCCTCATCTGGAGTCCTGTGTCCAGTTCTGGGCTCCCCAGCTCCAGAGGGACAGGGAACTGCTGCAGAGAGGCCAGTGCAGGGCCACCAAGATGATCAGGGCACTGGAGCATCTTCCTGCTGAGGAGAGGCTGCAGGACCTGGGGCTGTTTAGTCTGCAGGAGCCTGAGGGGGGATCTTATTGACATTTATAAGTATATAAATAGTGGGTGTCAGGAGGTTGTGGCAGCATTTTTTTGTGTTGTACCCAGTGCCAGGACAAGGGGTGATGGAAAGAAGTTGGGACCCAAAAATTCCATTAAAAATAAGGAGAAACCGTTCCAGTGTGAGATGAGGCAGCCCTGGCCCAGGCTGCCCAGGCAGGGTGTGGAGGCTCCTTCCTTGGAGAAGACCCACCTGGACATGTTCCTGTAGCCCCTGATCCAGGGGAAGCTGCTTCTGCAGGTAGATTGCACTGGATTGGCTCTACAGGTCCCTCCCAACCCCTGCCATGCTGTGATTCTCCTCTGGGGCTGGGCTGGGCTGGGAAGGGTGTGAGGGGGAAACGGGGCCCCACGGGCGGTGGCAGCGTGTCACAGAGCCCTCGCTGGCAGCGTGTCACAAAGCCCTCGGTGGCAACGTGTCACAGAGCCCTCGCTGGCAGCGTGTCACAGAGCCCTCGGCTCTCTGACATGATGTAGCGCTGGCGCTGCCCTGCCCACCCCACAGTGCCTGGAGCAGGCAACAAGACAGGACAGGGCAGAGTGTAGCTGCCAGGAGCCCCTGTGCAGACCCCTCGTTCCCCACTGACCCGTGCCCGTGGTGCTTTGCCCAGTGTCTCCCAGCCCTGCGGGGCAGCCCTCGAGGCAGGGCCTCAGCAGCATGGCAGAGACACCCCCCAGCCTGCCCGGGCTGGGAGAGGAGGAGGAGGAAGTGTCTGGGGCTGCTGCAGCAGAGCAGTCCCAAGAGGTGCAGGAGGTCCCGTCACTGCAGGCAGGTGAGTGGCTGCAGCTGCCTGGGCCCTGGCCCATTCCCTGTGGGCATCCCCACGTTCCCCATGGCTGGGCTTCATCCCCTGGGCACCCCCAGCCCCAGAGTGGTGCCGGAGATGTGGGTCAGCGTCCCCAGCAGCCCCTGCGCCAGGGCTGGCCCTGCCTGGGAAGCGCAGGGCTGGCTTGTGTTCCCCTCAGCTCTGCCTGAGCTGGCTCTTTGCCCCATCCAGACTGGGACCAGTCAGAAGAGGAGCAGCACAGCAACGCAGCTGCTAGACACTGGGTGGATAAAAGCCTTTCAGAGCTGGTGCTGGATCATCCCCAGGATGTGGTGGTGACCATCCTGCACAATGACCCGTGGTGCGACAGGTAACGGGAGCCTCCTGCCCTGAGAGCCCCGGGCTCAGCAGCTGTAGAGCCCGTCCCACGGAGCTGCCAGGCAGATGGAGCCTTTCAGGACATCAGTTTTCCACTCACGTGTCACCGATCTCTGTCCCTGCAGA